>NC_133923.1:300000-600000 GCF_964199755.1 Larus michahellis
CTGTTGCTTAAATAAACCGCACTGTTTAAGTAGCTGGTCGTTTTGGTTTCTCACTGAACGCGACCAGAGACTCGAGAGCGGCCGTGCTGGTTTATGAGCATGACTAGACTGAAGGCGCAGCCCACTATTAGTGTATCCAAATCATAACAGTTTAATATATTAAACGTGTCTGGACTGATAGTGGTGAACTGGGCATCACTCAGAACTTAAACCCAGCCGCACCCGGCCTCCCGCCTCGGTGAGGAGTGTTAGAACGCAAGGGGGTTTATTTCCTGCCAAAACCATTTTGCCTCTTACTGCAACACCCTAAAAGTGGGGTACAGCCACCATAACGCTCCCAGTATTGGGGACCTGATACCATAATGCCCCTAATAGCTGCTTCAGGCACCCAGATGATCTTAACAGCAGGCTTTAGGTACCTTAAGACCCCTAATATTGGGGTCCAGGTACTATAAGGCCCCTTATAGCTGCTCCAGGCTTGATACCAGGCTCCGAGCTACCGTCATAGCGGGGTCTAGCTCCCGTAATGCCCCGAATATTGGGGCCCGCTTACCGTAACACCCCGAATAGCTGCTTACAATAGCTGCTAATAGCCTTCATATCAGGCTTCAGCCTAACCCTCTGCTGGTGCCCGGCTCCCGTAATGCTCCTAATGCTGTCTCCAGCTACTGTAACATTCCTAACAGCCGCTCATGCGCTAACACCGCATTGATTGAGGGGGGATGGGGGTCGCCCGGATGCCTGGGGACCTCTAGGACACCCCCCCCCCCACCCTCAAGGCTTGTGCATGCCTCAATTTCCCCTGAGTGTGTGCGGGGGAATCACTCCGCGGATGCCCGAGTCCCCCCCCCGCCTCCCGGCGGCCGCTGTCGCGACAAGGCCGGAAACCGCGGCCGGAAAGCGGCCGGAAAGCGCAAAGCGGGGGTGGGGCCGCGGGGTGGGGGCGTGGCTCAGGCCGCCGTTAACTGCTGGGGGCGTGGCCACGGCGGGCAGCGCGCGGCGGCGTTTCGGCGGGAGCGGCGCGCGGCGGCGGCTCCGCGTCCTCAGGCTGGCGCGTCCCCGGGTCCCCCAGCGTCCCCTCACCCCCCCACGGGCCCTCCTCACGTCCCCCGGGTACCCTCAGACCCCCGAGCACCCACAGTCCCCTCAGCACCACCGGGTCCCCCTCAGCGCCCCAGTGTCCCCTCAGCCGCCCCCCCCCCCAACGTCTGCCCAGCCTCTCCAATGTCCCCTCAACACCCCCGTGTCCCCTTAAACACCCTCTGGCTGCCCTCAGGCCCCTTCGCCCCAGCTAATGTCACTTCAGCCACCCAAAATGTCCCCTTAGACACCCCCCAATGTCCCCTCAGCCTCCCGTAGCCCCTCGCCAATGTCCCCTTAGCCCCGCCATGTCCTCTAACTCACTCTGGGGCCCCTCATTCCCCCAAGGCCCCACAATGTCCCCTCAGCTCCCCCATGCCCCTTCGGCCCCCCAGATGTCACATCAGTCCCCACTGGGTCCCCTTAGACCCTCCCAATGTCCCCTCAGCCCCCCCATACTCCCCCAAGTATCCTCTGAACCCCATATGTCCCCTTAGACCCCACCAGTGTCCCCTCAGCCACCCCCAATGTCCCCTCAACCCCTCCATGTCCCCTTAGACCCCCTCTGGGTCCTCTCAATGTTCCAGTAGCCCTCCCAATCTCCCGTCACCCCCATGGCAGGGATTAGGGACCCCCCCTCGCACGGCAGGACCCCCAGGAGGTGTTGCGGGGGCACCCCTAATAACACTCCCCCAAGTAATTAACAGCTGCTTTTAATTGGGGGGCGGGGCAGAGGATCACGGGAGTTTGGTCAAGCTTGGCGGAGGGGACCCAGGCATCTGGGAGGGGGTGACCCCTGCCCTGTGTTTGGTGACAACTCTCAGGGGACCCAGGCACCCAGGAGCAGTGACCCAGGGGAGCGGGATGGGGGGGGGACCCAGGCGTCCAGGATCCCCAAGTCCCTGTAGGGTGTCCCCCCACCCCTATAGGTGCCAGAGCCCCCTCCCCACCCCTTAGATGCCCCTTCCCCCATAGGGTGCCAGTGTCCCCTTCCCCACCCCTTAGGGACCCCCTCAAATCCCTATGGGTGTAACCACCTTCCCCATCCCTATGGGTACCCCCCTTACCCTATAGGGTGCCCCCATACCCCATAGAGTGACACCGCTGCCCTATAGGGTGCCAGCCCCACACTGTCACAGGTGTCAGGTCCACCATCCCATGTCTACAGAGTGCCACCCGCATCCCATAGGGTGCCACCACCCCTCTCCCCACACCCCCATAGGGTGGCCCCCTGCCATGGGTGCCAGCCCCTCCTTCCCCCCACTGTAGGGTGCCACCCCTGCCCTGATAGGTGCCCTCCATTGCGTGTGGGGTGTGCCTCCCCCCCACAATGGGATCCCCCCCAAGGTGCCGCCATAAGCCCCCTCTCTCCCCCTCCCAGCCCTGCCATCCTGCTCCTGCTGGCCCTCAGCACCTTCAGCCCGCTCTGGCCATGGGTGTCGGCCCCTCCTTGCTCACTCAGCCCCCTGCAGGCCCTGTGTGCAGGCAGCGTGGTGGGGTCGGTGACCTTCAATGAGAATGGGGACGCCCCGGGGTGCTATGACATCTTATAGTTCTGGGGTGGCAATGGCAGCAGCACCTACTGGGCAGTGGGACAGTGGGTGCAGGGGCTGAGCCTGCAGGTGAGTTCCCCCTGGATGCCTGGGTCCCCATGGGTGCCCCTCCAGGGTCTTGTGAGTGCGCCCATGGTCAACTGGGTGCCACCTCCTGACTGCCTAGGTCCCCATGGGAGCCCCCTGCTATGATCTTCTGGGAGCCCTCTGTAGTCAACTGGGTCCCATGGGTGCCCCTCCATGTTCTCCTGGTGGGCCCCCCCATGGTCAGCTGGGTGCTCTTCCTGGATATATGGGTCCTCTGTGGGTGGGGTGGGATGTGCATGGGGGAGTTTTCTCCTGGATGCCTGTGACCCTATAGGTGCTTCCCCTGGATCTCCTGGTGGGACTCCATGGTGTCCTGGTGGATTCCCATGGTCATCTGGGTTCCTTGGGGGAGGTTCTTCCTCTGGGTCCTCGTGATGGGTGGGGTGGGGTGACCACATAGGGTGAGATGTCCAGAGGGAGTGTTCTCCTCCTGGATGCCCAGGGTGGGCACCCGCGCCCTACCAAAACTCTTCTTGGGCTTGGGGATGAGCCTCACCTACACCACACTCCTCACCAAGACCAACATGATCTACAGGATCTTAAAGCAGAGTGAGTCATGGAGGGACACGGAGGTTTTGGAGGACGCGGGAGACCGCGGGGGGACAGGAGTCCAGGGAGGAACCCATGAGTTGAGGTTGAGGGACGTAGGATGGGGTTCCACCTACCCCATGCTCCTTACCAAGACCAACCACATCTAATCTGTCTTCAAGGAAGGTGAGTTATGGGGGAAACCAAGAGTTCTGGAGGACGCAGGAGATCAAGAAGGACTCAGGAGTCCATGTTGTGGGGAGGATTTTGGGTCGCGGGTCAAGAGTTTGGGTGGAGGGTCAGGAGGGATGTAGGATGGAGTTCTGGAGGACCCAGGTGTCCGGGAAGGGGACCCAAGCATGTGAGGCTCAAGCAAACCAAGGGGATGGAGGCATATGGGCTGGTTCCTTCTCCTCCTCTAGGGAGGAATCTCGATGTTTGGGGGTGGATCCATGTGTCTGAAAAGGAACCCAGGCATCTGGGCACCCCATGCTCTTCTCTTGATTGTCCTCCCCCCCCACCGCCCCTGGCAAATGGTCGGTGACCCCTCCCCGTTTCATCAGCCCCATCTCCCAACTTGTCATCACCTTCACCTTGAGCAGCCTCTAACTGATGGCTGCTCCCATTTGGCTCCTCCTTTGCTCTCCTCACTCCCTCATCAACTAGAAGATGGGTTGAACCCCCAACCCTGAAGATGCCCATGGTGTCCCTAGGTGTGACATAGCCAAAGGTGGCACCTTGGGCTGATTGGCCTATGCCCTTCTTCTCATGTTGACCTGCACCGTCTATGCTGTCAAAGCCCGGGGGGTCTCCGAGGCCTTCAGTGAAGCCAAACCCATCAGCTTCGCCATGTACACCACCTGCATCATCTGGTTGGCCTTCAGCCCCACCTTCTTCACCACCCAGTCAGCCAAGAGGGTGACGACATTTCGGGGGGATCTCAGGAGATGGAGGAGGTGGGATCTTGGGGGTATACAAGAGGTTGGGGAGACCCAGGAGGTTGGAAGTGAGTGTCTATGGGGGAAGCCAAGGGGCTTGGAGTGACAGAGGAGATCGGGGAGGTGGGAGGGAGATGGGTGACTGTGGGGGAACTCAAGAGTTTGGGGGAACCCAGGACTTTGGGGGGACCCAGGAGGTTGGGGACAGGCAGAAGATGGTGGTCTGGGGGTGGACCGGGAGTTGGGTGGACCCAGGGGTTTGGCAGGGACACAGGTGTTCCGGGAGTCGGGTTTTGGGGGGACCCAGGGGGTTGGGAACAGGGGTGTCTGGGGAGACCGAGGTGTTCAGGGGGGACCCAGAGGTTTGGGAGGACCCAGGAGATCGGTGAGTTGGATTGTGGCCCCTCCTGCACCATCCCCCCACTCCACCCCCGCCCCCCCCGCAATCTTCCAGCCTCCCACACACTCTCATGCAAGGCCTCGTGTGAATCTTCGTGTGAATCTCTGTGCGAGCCCTCGTGCAAGCCCCCTCGTGCACTGCCCCCCATCCCCTCTGCACTGCCCCACCCCCGAGTCCAACCCTCCACCCCTCCCCAAAACCCCAACCACCCCCAGGGACCCTTGTGTGAATCCTTGTGGAAACCCTCGTGTGAATCCTCCTTCCAGACCCCTGCACACACACCCCGCCCCGCGCTCCCCCTCCCTCCAAATCCCCCCTCAACCCCCTCCTTCATCCCCCAAATCACCGCTCCCCCCCAGCACCCTACAACAAGCCCTCGTGGAAATCCTTGTTGAAGGCCTCGTGCAAAAATGCCTTGCGCGACATCCATTCCCTTCCCCACCCCCAAATACCCCCTCAAACCTGTCCCCCACCCCCCAATCCCCCCACGAATCCTTGTGCAAGGCCTCGGTGCGAATCCTCCTGCCAGCCCCCTCCTGTACCACCCCCCCAAATCCCCCCTCGACCCCTTTCCCAAGACCTCTAACCCCCAGCCCTGCAGGATCCCTCGTGCGAGCCCTCGTGCGAGGCCTCGCGCAAATACTACCGCGAGCCCCCTCGTGTGCCACCGCCCCCTCCCTCACCTCCCAAATCTCTCTCCCCTCCCCCACCCCCACCCTTCCCCACTCCCTTATGAACCCTTTTGTGAACCCTCCTGCAAACTCTTGTGCAAACTTGTGGGAACGCTCAGGTACCATCATCCACCCCTCCCCCACCTCCAAATCTCTGCCAGCCCCTCCCCCACCTTCCAACCCCTCCCAACCCCCCTGCAAACCCTTGTGACAGCCCCCACCCCGCCCACCTCCCTCTCCCCTCCCCCCAACAGCCCCTCCCCCACTTTCCTACTTCCCCTCTCCCAACCCCCGCAGCCCCCTGTGAACCCTTGTGCGAATCAGCATGCAAGGCCTCGTGCAAACCCCCTCCCCCCTTCCCAAATCCCCCCTCAACCCCGTCCCACCCCCCGCTCTCCCTAACACAAGCCCTTGGGGAACTTGTCCTTCAAACCCTCGGGCAAAACCCCCTTGCACTACATCCACCGCCTCCCCTGCCCCCAAATGCCCCCTCACGCCCCTACCCCACCACCCCAGCCCTCCCTGTCAAACCTCATGCCAACCCTCGCGCAAGCCTCCTCCTTCGCCACCCCCTATATCCCCCTTGAACCCCCCCCTTCACCCTCCAAATTGCCCTCAAACCCCTCCCCCACGCCCCTTCCCCCTACAGCACCCCATGAACTGTCGTGTGAACCCTCGTGCAGGGCCCCGTGCGAATCCTTGTGCAAAGCCTCGTTCCAGCCCCGTCATGCGCCACCACCCACCTCCTGCCCCCCCCTCCCAAAACGCCTCCCGTGAACCCTCGTGTGAGGCCTCGTGCAAAATCCCAACCCCATGCCATCATCCCCCTATGAGCCCTCGTGCAAGGTCTTGTGTGAGCCCCTTCCTGCCCCACCCCCCCACCTACCCCCAACTGTCCTGGTTCCGGTGGGGATAGGGTTAATTTTTCCTGGTATTCCATGCCATGTGAGCCACGCCCACCCTGAGCTGCCGGGGGAGGGGGCAGGAAGTTGCTGCTTAAAAGCGGGCTGGGGCGTCCCGGGTCCGGTCCGGCCGGCGAGCGGCGGGGAGCGGCGGTTCCGTAATCGCGTTTGTATATTCCCCTATCCATGTTGTTGTTGTTGTTTGCCTGTTCCCTTTACTGTCCTGTTAAACTGCCTTTGTCTCAACCCAAGAGTCTTGCCTTTTCTTACGATTCTTCCTGTATTAGGAAGGCGTGAGCGAGCAGCACGTGGTTCTTTGTTGCCGTCTGAGGCTAAACCACGACAGTCCTTTTTGGCGCCCAACGTGGGGCTCGAAGGGTTGAGATAACTGGTCATCATGTTGCTTGGTTTGTTCTCATGGCTGTGTTACATAAATTCCTATATGGCTTATGTACTCCCTGCGATGCTGTTTATCATGTCTGGAAGAGGGATGAGGATTATCATTCTGCTGTCCTGTGCGTTATCTGTCTATGATATGATAACATCACTGTTCAGACGGCTATTTTGGGGTGTTTATGTGGTTTTGCTGTCCTGTCCGTACATTGGACACCATCTCTCAGAATTTGTTACTAATTTCCCCAGCCCTTTTGCCTCCCTTTTCTCCTTCGGGTCAGGTATGACAGCTTTTGAGAATTTTGAATATCCTTGGGATACTCAAACCAGCGTGTTCCTAGTGCTATGTCTCCTGAATGCGTTCCAGGTCTTGTTTAGGGTTAAGCGACTATTTAAGACTACCACCCGGAGATCTGCTCCGAGGCTGGATAGTCAGGGGTGGCATGGCATGTGGGAGAGCATGGGCAGGTACCTAGAGAACTACTCACCTCCAATGGTCTGGGACTTCACCCCTGAACAATTACAGGACCCTGATAAAGTGGTAGAATATTTGAAGGGAAAATGCTGTGGCTATTCTAGAGAGGCACAACTCACTGCGCTGTGCTGGGCCCTGGCCAGTATCTACCAGGCACTGCTCAGAATTATGCAGCACCCTCAAGGGGAAGAGATGGAAACCAGACCAGCAGCCCCTGCGGCTGCTGCAGCCCCTGCGACGGACACTGCGGCTGCTGCAGCCCCTGCGACGGACACTGCGGCTGCTGCAACCCCTGTGACGGACACTGCGGCTGCTGCAACCCCTGTGACGGACACTGCGGCTGCTGCAACCCCTGCGACGGACACTGCGGCTGCTGCAACCCCTGCGACGGACACTGCGGCTACTGCAACCCCTGCGTCGGACACTGTGGCTACTGCAACCCCTGCGTCAGCCACTGTAGCTACTGCAATCCTTGCGACAGACACTGCGGCTACTGCAACCCCTGTGGTAGACACTGCAGTTACTCCAACCCCCATAGCAGCCACTGCTGCTGAACCAGGGAACCAACCCGTGCCGGTATCAGTTGCCCCCATACAGAAGAAGAAGTACACAAAGAAATCAGTTCGCTTAGTAAGAGATGATGATGAACCAGGGCCATCACGAGAGCAGGAGGAAGAGGCAGAACCAGAGATAATTACTCGATCCCTATCCTTGAGTGAGCTGCGGGATATGCGAAAAGATTTCAGCCGACTTTCAGGCGAGCACATTGTCACCTGGCTGCTCCGGTGCTGGGATAATGGGGCCAGTAGCCTGGAATTAGAGGGTAGGGAGGCCAGGCAGCTGGGATCCCTGTCTAGGGAAGGCGGCATTGACAAGGCGATTGGGAAAAAGACCCAAGCCCTCAGCCTCTGGAAACGACTCCTGTTAGGCGTGAGGGAGAGGTACCCCTTCAGTGAGGATGTTGTATGTCAGCCAAGCAAGTGGACTACCATGGAAAGAGGTATCCAGTACCTGAGAGAATTAGCCGTGCGGGAGATGATTTATTATGACTTGGACAATGCCGACTTACCCACAGACCCTGATGAGGTGCGATGCACAAGGCCCATGTGGCGGAAGTTTGTACGGAGCGCACCATCGTCATATGCCAACTCCCTGGCAGTAATGGAATGGAAAGGTGAAGAGGGACCAACGGTGGATGAGGTAGCTGGCTGGCTCCGGCGATATGAAGAAAGTCTCTCTTCCCCCCTTGTCTCAGCTGTGGAGAAACTGTCACGGAAGGTCCAGCAACTTGAAGAGAATATGTTCTACTCCCCACCTGCACGGGCCAGCATCTCAGCTATTAGAAGCAGGCATTTCGCCACTCAAGAGAGAGAGTACAGAGGGTACACACCACGAGGCACCCTGTGGTTCTACCTGCGGGACCACGGAGAGGACATGAGGAAG
This sequence comes from Larus michahellis, assembly GCF_964199755.1. NCBI lineage: Eukaryota > Metazoa > Chordata > Aves > Charadriiformes > Laridae > Larus > Larus michahellis. The sequence continues at coordinate 308,471 of NC_133923.1, forward strand.
TGGGATGGACAACCTACTTTGATCCTGCGGACACGGGTACAGGAGTTGCAAGGAAGGACAACCATAAAAGGGGATCCCTCCAGGAAAAGTGCCGCCCCAGTTTCCAGTGGGCCGTTCCCCAAACAAAGCAGAAGGCCTGATCTTGCTTCTGATCCTCTTGAAGGAACTTCCAAGTCATTTATGCAAGAAGTGAGTAATGGATACTATGACCAGTATTAGGGGGGCCCTGCCTCCGGCCAGGTGGAGGAAAGGGACAACCGGGTTTATTGGACGGTGTGGATTCAATGGCCTGGCACATCAGACCCACAGGAGTATAAGGCTCTAGTGGACACGGGTGCACAGTGTACTTTAATACCATCAAGCTGTAGAGGGGCAGAACCCATTTGTATTTCTGGGGTGACAGGGGGATCCCAAGAGTTGACTGTACTGGAGGCAGAAGTGAGCCTAACTGGGAATGAGTGGCAAAAGCATCCCATTGTGACTGGCCCAGAGGCTCCATGCATCCTTGGTATAGATTACCTCAGGAGAGGGTATTTTAAGGACCCAAAAGGGTACCGCTGGGCCTTTGGCATAGCTGCCTTGGAGACGGAGGAAGTTACACAGTTGTCTACCTTGCCTGGTCTCTCGGAGGATTCTTCTGTTGTGGGGTTGTTGAGGGTCAAAGAACAACAGGTGCCGATTGCTACCACAACGGTGCATCGGCGGCAGTATCGCACTAACCGAGACTCTCTGATTCCCATCCATGAGCTGATTCGTCAACTAGAGGCTCAAGGAGTGATCAGCAAGACTCGCTCACCCTTTAACAGTCCCATATGGCCAGTGCGAAAATCTAATGGAGAGTGGAGGCTAACTGTAGACTATCGTGGTCTGAATGAAGTCACGCCACCGCTGAGTGCTGCCGTGCCGGACATGCTAGAACTCCAGTACGAACTGGAGTCCAAGGCAGCCAAGTGGTATGCCACGATTGATATAGCGAATGCATTCTTCTCAATCCCTTTGGCAGCAGAGTGCAGGCCACAGTTTGCTTTCACTTGGAGGGGCGTCCAATACACCTGGAATCGACTGCCCCAGGGGTGGAAACACAGCCCCACCATTTGCCATGGGCTGGTCCAGACTGCACTGGAACAGGGTGAAGCTCCAGAACATCTGCAGTACATTGATGACATCATTGTATGGGGAAACACAGCAGAAGAAGTTTTTGAGAAAGGGAGTAAAATAGTCCAAATCCTTCTGAACGCTGGTTTTGCTATAAAGCGAAGTAAGGTCAAGGGACCTGCGCAGGAGATCCAGTTTTTAGGAATAAAATGGCAAGATGGACGCCGTCAGATCCCAATGGATGTGATCAACAAAATAGCAGCTATGTCTCCACCAACTAGTAAAAAGGAAACACAAGCTTTCTTAGGCATTGTGGGTTTTTGGAGAATGCATATCCCACATTACAGTCTCATTGCAAGCCCTCTGTATCAAGTAACCCGGAAGAAGAATGATTTTAAATGGGGTCCTGAGCAACGACAAGCTTTTGAACAAATCAAACAGGAAATAGTCCATGCAGTGGCCCTGGGGCCAGTCCGGGCAGGACAAGATGTTAAAAATGTGCTCTACACCGCAGCCAGGGAGAACGGCCCTACCTGGAGCCTCTGGCAGAAAGCACCAGGGGAGACTCGAGGTCGACCCCTAGGGTTTTGGAGTCGTGGATACAGAGGATCCGAAGCCCGCTACACTCCAACAGAAAAAGAGATCTTGGCAGCATATGAAGGGGTTCGAGCTGCTTCGGAAGTAGTTGGTACAGAAGCACAGCTCCTCTTAGCACCTCGACTGCCGGTGCTGGGTTGGATGTTCAAAGAAAGGGTCCCCACCACACATCATGCAACCGATGCTACATGGAGTAAGTGGATTGCACTGATCACGCAGCGAACTCGAATGGGAAACCCCAGTCGCCCAGGAATTCTGGAAGTGATCATGGACTGGCCAGAAGGCAAGGATTTCGGAATGTCACCAGAGGAGGAGGTGATGTGTGCAGAAGAGGCCCCACCATATAATAAACTGCCAGAAAATGGGAAGAAAGATGCCCTGTTCACTGACGGGTCCTGCCGTATTGTGGGAAAGCATCGAAAGTGGAAGGCTGCTGTATGGAGTCCTACACGACAAGTTGCAGAGGCCACTGAAGGACAAGGTGAATCGAGGCAGTTTGCAGAGGTGAAGGCTATTCAGCTGGCTTTGGACATTGCTGAGCGAGAAAAATGGCCAGTACTTTATCTCTACACTGACTCATGGATGGTGGCAAATGCTCTGTGGGGGTGGTTACAGCAGTGGAAGCAGGGCAACTGGCAGCGCAGAGGCAAACCCATCTGGGCTGCTGAACTATGGCAAGATATTGCTGCCCGGATAGAGAATCTGGTTGTGAAAGTACGCCATGTAGATGCCCATGTACCGAAGAATGGGGCCACGGAGGAACATCAGAACAACCAGCAGGTGGATCGGGCCGCTAGGATTGAAGTGGCTCAGGTGGATCTGGACTGGCAACATAAGGGTGAACTATTCATAGCTCGGTGGGCCCATGACTCCTCAGGCCATCAAGGGAGAGATGCGACATATGGATGGGCTCGTGACCGAGGGGTGGACTTGACCATGGACACTATTGCACAGGTCATCCATGAATGTGAGACATGCGCTGCGATCAAACAAGCCAAGCGTTTGAAGCCTCTTTGGTATGGAGGGCGATGGGTGAAATACAAATCTGGGGAGGCCTGGCAGATTGATTATATCACACTGCCACAAACCCACCAAGGCAAGCGCTATGTGCTCACAATGGTGGAAGCAACCACTGGATGGCTGGAAACATACCCTGTGCCCCATGCCACTGCCCGGAACACTATCCTGGGCCTTGAGAAGCAAGTCCTGTGGCGACATGGTACCCCAGAGAGAATTGAGTCGGACAGCGGGACTCATTTCCGAAACAGCCTCATAGACACCTGGGCCAAAGAGCATGGTATCGAGTGGGTGTATCACATCCCCTATCACGCACCAGCCTCTGGGAAGATAGAACGATACAATGGACTGTTAAAAACTACACTGAGAGCAATGGGTGGTGGGGCTTTAAAACACTGGGATACACATTTAGCAAAAGCTACCTGGCTAGTTAACACCAGGGGATCTAACAATCGGGCTGGCCCTGCCCAATCAAAACTTCCACGTACTGTAGAAGGGGATAAAGTCCCCGTAGTGCACATGAAGAATATGCTAGGGAAGACAGTCTGGGTTAGTCCTGCCTCAGGCAAAGGCAAACCCATCTGTGGGATTGCTTTGGCCCAAGGACCTGGGTGCACTTGGTGGGTGATGCGGCAGGATGGGGAAGTCCGATGTGTACCTCATGGGGATCTGATTTTGGGTGAGAATAGCCAATGAATCAGATTGTGTGCTGTTAATTGCTAAGTAACACTGTCACTGTATGTCCTCAATGCTATAATTGCTATCAGTTGTACTACAAGTAAGGCACAGGGATGATGGGATAAGAACTGATCTCAGCAGCTGGCGCCCAGCAGCTTCCTCAAGATCTGCATCTTCAGCCCACGGACTGCATGCATGAGCCACACCAGGTGCACCAGTCACAAGCTCCGAAAAATACAGCATGCAAGAGGCCAGCACCACCCAGCATCTCACCTGCCCTGAGAGACTGTTCTAACAGATGGAGCCCAAAGCCGTGGATTAAAAGAACTCAACGGACACTTTGGAGGGATGGCCCATAAACTAAGGGCATTATATGTGTGTATATATATATATATATAACAGGGGAAAGTGGTGGCAATTCATTGGAACCTGCTGGGCATGGCATAGATAGTATGGAATAAGGGGTGGATAATGTCCTGGTTCCGGTGGGGATAGGGTTAACTTTTCCTGGTATTCCATGCCATGTGAGCCACGCCCACCCTGAGCTGCCGGGGGAGGGGGCAGGAAGTTGCTGCTTAAAAGCGGGCTGGGGTGTCCGGGGTCCGGTCCGGCCGGCGAGCGGCGGGGAGCGGTGGTTCCGTAATCGCGTTTGTATATTCCCCTATCCGTGTTGTTGTTGTTGTTTGCCTGTTCCCTTTACTGTCCTGTTAAACTGCCTTTGTCTCAACCCAAGAGTCTTGCCTTTTCTTACGATTCTTCCTGTATTAGGAAGGCGCGAGCGAGCAGCACGTGGTTCTTTGTTGCCGTCTGAGGCTAAACCACGACACCAACACACCCCAAATCCCCCCCCACTACCCACAACACCCCCAGACCCCTACGAACACTCATGCAAACCCTCGTGCAAAGTCCCCTTGTGTGACATCTACCTCCACTCCCCCAGCCCCTAAACCCCACCTCAGCCCCCTCCCCACACCCCAGTCTTCCACCCCCCACAAGCCCTCGTGCGAACGCTCACATACCATCACCCGCCCCCTCCCACACCCCCCAAATTCCCCCTCAAATCCCACCCCCAAGCCCCCCTGACCCCTATAAGCCCTTGTGCAAACACTCGTGTGAGCCCCCTCCCCTACCCCCCGACACCCCCAGCTCCCGGTGAACCCTGGTGCGAGGCCTCGTGCGAATCCTCCTGCAAAACCCCCTCATGGGCCACCGTCCATCCCACTCCCCCCTCCCCCACGCCCTAAGTCCCCCCTCAACCCCCTCCCCAGCCCCTACAAACCCCCGTGCGAATCTTTGTGCGAGCCCCCTCCTGCCTCACCCCCAGCTCCCACACCCCTCCCCCACCCCCAAATCCACCCCACCCCGTCCCAATCCCCTCTAAGCCCCTCCCCCAACCCCCCCAGTCCCCTAGGAACCACCATGTGAGTCCTTGTGCGAGGCCTCGAGCAGAATCCCAATCCCACGCCACCAGTCCTGCCACGAACCCTAGTGCAGGGTCTCGTGCGAGCCCCCCCGTACCCCACATCCTACCCCTCCCACCCCAAATCTCCCCTTCCACCCTCTCCCCCACACCTGAAACACCCCCAGCCCTACAAACCCTACAAACTCTTGTGCGAGTCCATGTGCAAAATACCCTAAATGCCACCATCCCCCCTCCCCAGCCTCTGAACCCCCCCAAACCCTTGTGCAAACCCACCACCCACACCCCCCAAATTCCATCCAAAAACCTCCCCCAGCCCCCTACAAACCCTCGTGAAAATCCTCCTGCGACCCCTTCATGTGCCAACCCCCAACCTCTCCCCCCACCCCCGAACCCACCGTGAACCCCCTGCCCCACCCCTTCAAACTCCTTACAAAGCCTCGTACAAATCCTCGTGCAAACGCTCATCTACCGTCATCCACCCCCTCCCCGACCCCCCAAAATCCCCCTCAAATCCCTCCCTCACCCCCTCAACCCCCCCAGCCCCCTATGAACTCTTGTGCAAACACTCGTGTGAGACCCCTCCCCTACCCCCCAACCTTCCAGCTCCCCACAAAACCTTGTGCAAACCCTCGTGCGAACCCTTGTGCAAACGCTCCTGGGAATGCTCCCCCAGCCTCTCAACCCGCCCGAACCTTCGTGTGAACTCACCACCCCCCTCACACGTGTCCCCCCTCAACCCCCTCCCCCACCCTCTACAAACACTTGTGTGAATCCTGCAAGGGCTTGTGTGAATCCTCATGGGAGCCCTCCTCACGCACTTCCCCCCCCTACTCACCCCCACCCCCCGCCCCCTCCCAACCCCCCAAACCCCTCCCCCACCCCATCAAGTGCCCCCTCAGCCCCCGACGCACCCTTGTGCAAACCTTTGTGCAATACCCACCACGCATCAACGCCCACCCCACCCTGTGCCCCTGATCCCCCGCCACCCACCTCCCCCGCCCCCTCATTTCCCCCCAGCCCCTGAAGAGCCCTCGAACAAACCCTGGTGTGAGGCCTTGTGCAAATCCTCGTGCCAAGTCCTGGTGTAAGAAAGGCAGGTATTGCTTTTGCAGAGGAGAAAAGCCGTTTCCATCAGAGGTGACACGATAAGGGAATGACTAAGACAAAGAGGCTCCAGCAAAGGCTTGTAGAACATCTCTTATCACACAGACAGAAGGACAAACTGATTCCTACTGGATTAGTGTCTAGAAGGGGAGTCAAACATTTAACCAGGGCTAATGACATTGAGCAATTTTTTTGTTACCAAAAAGGAAAGAAATAAACTAGTCAGATAATCCCTTTAGGTGTAGCATAAAGAGAAGTAAACAGAGGCAGGACACCCGGGAAGAATTTTAGGCGCCTCGGACAGACTGTGAACCCTGGAGTACCCAACCAATGGGAAACAGGGGAGGGAAAAATTCGGCCGGGATTAGGGAATAAAAAGGTGTGTTTCAAGAACTGGAAGTGTGCCTACTTGCTAGGTCACCCGCTCTTGCAAGAACGTGAATAAAAATGTGCTTCACAGAGGATTCTGCCTGACCCTATTTCATTCGGACCGGAACTTGTTTCTCACAATCTGGGGGCTCATCCGGGAGCAGAAGTCATCTTCTTGGGAGTCCCTGTCGCCGAAGGATGGGAAGACGCGTCCTGTTGATTTCAAGGGTCTCGTGGCTCGTTGGTGGGGATTCCGTGAGGAATCGACTAAGATCTCGAGACCCAGTTGGACGGCAGACTCTGTGAAGCACAGGGGGAGAAGGGGTAGGTGCAGTAGCCACAGAGAGTACGACCAGGCAACTCCATGCACGGACCAAGGTAAGGAAAATCGGACTGTTAAAGTATTGCCTTGGTGGTTGGGACGTTCTAAGAGACTTGTGTGTGAGTGACTGAGACGTACTGCGGTACGAAGCGAGTGTGGAGTCCGGATCCGCGGTTCTGTAGTCCCGCGAGGGGCGCAGCTGGAGAAGGACGAAGCGAAAGGAAGGGGTGTAAGAAAAGTCTGTGTTCAGAATGGGAAATAAGGATTCTAGGCCTAGGGATGAAAAAGGGGATACTAAGAAAGACCCCGGGAACGTTCCCCCAGACAGTCCTTTAGGGGAGAATGTTGAGGTTTTGGAATGATTCTTCTTGTACAAGGGATAAAGATAAAAAGAAAATTATTTGTTTTGTTCGGACTGCATCCCGGAGGGGCCAGGGGCGGCCGGAGGGGCCGTGGACATTCTGGGAAGGGTCTCAGGGTTGTCCTAGGGGTCCTGTGTCTGTCTTAGAGGATCCCAGAGGTGTCCCAGGGGGGACATGTTTGCATTTGCATTTGAATTTGTTTGGACCAAAGAACCCATAACACCTCCTAGTGTATTTTGGCCCAAATTTGGATCTGATGAAGACTGGGTCTGTCAGACTTTAAACATGTATGTGAATAATAAGGAATTAGAAGAAGGTGAATATGCTTTTTGCTGGGTCAAGATGAATAGATTCAGGAATGCCCAAATCCATTTTATATGTTCCCAGCCCAGACTGTCGGTGATGTTTCAATTGACAAAGAAATTGAATCCCCGAAGTGGGACCCCTTAGACTGTTACTTGGTGGCGAGGAAGAGGGGTGAATAACGGGACGAGGACTGCCCCAGCCACTCCTACCAGCAGCTCGGGGTTCACCGGTAGGGTGTTATCATTGTGGGATTTACAGAATCCCCTAATTTGTTTGGCAAGTGTTAGAACAAGTGCTTGAACAATTCAGCCCTCCATTGGGAGTAGCCCTGCTTCAGTGTGTGGATGATTACTGGTATGTGGGGAGGAAGAAGGCAGGGTAAAAGAAGCCACGAATGAGTTACTGAACTTTTTGGGACAGTAAGGTTTGATGGTCTCAAAAAAGAAAAAATAATAAAAAAATTGCAATACGTGGAAACAGAAGTGAAGTACTTGGGACATCTAGTCAGTGAAGGCAGTCGAAAAAAAATAAATCCTGAGAGGATCAAAGGAATAGTAGACTTACCTCTGCCAAAGACCAAGAGGGAACTGAGAAAATTTTTGGGGCCGACTGGGTACTGTGGACTGTGGATAGAGGGGTGTGTTCAAAAGACTAAAGGAATGTATTCCAAACTGTTAGCTGAAGAACCAAATGTATTGGTTTGGACAGAAGAGGAGGATTTAGTGTAAGATTTAAAACAGCCTAATCAGAGCTCCAGTTTTAGCCTTATCTTCTTTGGAGAAATCTTTTCAACTATTTGTTAACTGTAGACAAAGGGGCTGCGTTAGGAACTCAAGAGTGGGGGGGGATAAGCGGCAGCCAGTGGCCTATTTATCTAAACTCTTAGATCTGGTCTCCCGAGGGTGGCCAGGGGAATGATAGAAGGTAGCACCCCTCACCAAGTAAAAACCATTTTAGCCCAAACCACGGGAAAACGGCTAACCAATTCAAGAATACTGAAGTATGAAGGAATTTTAATTGAAAAGGATGATTTAACTACCAGCCCTTGCCTTAACCCAGTGAGCTTTTTGTGAAAAAAAAATAAAAAAAAATGTATAGAGAGAGGCAAAGGATGAAGAACTTACACACGAATGATTTGACCTGACTTAAGGGAAGAACCCCTATCTGGGGGTCTTCATTTGTTCTTAGACGCTTCTTCAAGAGTGATAGAAGGAAAGAGGTGTCATGGACATGCGGTGGTAAATGGAGTGAGTCAACTGTGGAATCTGGATAATGAGGTGAAGTCTCTGTGCTCAAAGAGCAATTCAGACTGGCTTTGCTATCTCTTGTGCAGCCCAGGGGAGTGAAGGCTTGTCTGGCTATCACAGGATACATAAATTACGGGGTAGTCTTGGGGAGCCAGGACAGCCCTGCTTTTCGTCAGCAGAGACAGTAAAATCAAGATAACAGAGACCTTGTGTAGCTCTTTGTTTCCTTGAGAGGCTGCCGTGTCTGGTAATTGACCTTTGCCTCGTTACCTGTGAAATGCATATTGAAGTTGACACCCCAGTATATGCTAATGAAGATTTTAGAGATCATGCTAAACATACATGGCTATAGCACTCATCTCTCCACCCAAATCATACTACACGTCACCTAGGGGAGGGAAACCTTGTAATTTTGGGGATAAAAGGATGGAGAAAATGACTGTTAAATTGGGAGAGAAGAAACTTGATACCTGACGGACCAGTCCATGGGCTGTGTTCTCTCCCTCCACCCCAGGCAGGGACGCCTTTCTGGGTAAGCGCTGCGCCTTTCACCCTCTGGGGAATGTTACCCCGGGTTGTTGTACTATCATTATTTTTGCTAGCAATATTAACCTTAAGTAATTAGCGCTATTGTAGTTAGCGAATTTATCAACGGCAATCTCGAATCTGTTCTGTCGCTCTCAATAAAATAACTAATTTCAATTATTTGTGAATCTGATTCAGTGAAAGTCCTTTGGTGGAACTCTGATAGTAAATCAGTGAAAGTCCTGGGACTCTGACAGACAAGTATCGAAACTACAGCCCTTTTAACGCGACACCAACAAGTAAAAGCATCTGAAAAATTACCTAGTGCATGGTCCGCTCAAACATGTGAGATGTATACCTTAAACCAGGCACTTAAATTAACTGGAGAAAGGAGAAGGAACAATACATACAGACCCTTGTTATGCCCTTGGGGTAGTGCATACCTTTGGTAAAATTTAGGAAGAACAAGGACTAATAAACAGCAAAGGGAAAGAACTTTTACACGAAGAACGTACAAAGCAGGTGTTAGCTAATATATTAATACCAGGTGAAATAGCAGCTTTACACGTTAAAGGTCACCAGAGAGGCGATTCAATTACCGCAAGGGGAAACAGATTAGTGGACAAGGTGGCAAAAGAGGCAGCCTTGGGGCAGGAGAAGCACTGACAGAAGCAGGGGCAGTGGAGACATGTGGTAAATGGATTCTGCCTGATGGAAGGGAAATGGTCAACCAACAATGAGAGAAATAGTGACGGTGCTACAACAGGGAAGCCATTGGGGAACGCATGCAACGTGCGAATGGTTTTGTGGAAGTACAGATGCTTTGGCATATAGACAGTGGCCAAACAAATTTGTGAGGGATGTATTATTTGTAAGAAAGCAAACAAGAAAGCCTTGAGAAAGCAGTCTTCAGGAGGAGGAGAGCCCGGCTTGAGACCGTTCCAAAGTATACAGGTAGACTTCACTGAACTGCCACCAACAGGCAGGTGAAAAGATCTTTTAGTCCTGGTGGAGCATCTTACTGGATGGGTGGAAGCCTACCCCTTGGTGTCAGCTACTGCAGCAGGGGTAATTAAGATAATACTAGAATAAATTATTCCCAGATACGGGTTAGTGGAGAATATAAACTCAGATCAGGGCAGTCATTTTACTTCTAAAATCCTTCAAGGAATTGCGGAAAGTTTAGGGATAGTGTGGGAATTTCATAGCCCCTGGCATCCCCCATCATCAGGAAAAGTTGAGGACAAACCAGACCATTAAGAGACCATTGTTGAAACTGATTTTAGAAACCAAATTACCATGGACTAAATGTTTACCAATAGCATTGTTGAGGATCCAGACTTCTAGAAAAGATACAGGTCTCTCGCCCTATGAGATGCTTTTTGAACTACCTTATATGGGTAACAGAGAAGACTTGCCTACTTTTGAAACTAAAGATATGTTTCTTAAGAACTGTATACTGGGGTTGTCGTCTTCTTTCTCTCTCCTCAGAAATAAAGGACTTCTTGCTCAAACTCCACCCATTGGAATTTGCAGTCCATGCCTTTCGACCGGGAGATTGGGTCTTGATCCAATCCTGGAAGGAAACCAAGCTCCAACCAGAATGGGAAGGCCCGTTCCAAGTGTTACTGACCACTGGGACTGCAGTGAGGACGGCCGACAGGGGTTGGACTCACTACACTCGGCTAAAAGGACCAGTTGAACCCCCGCCAACAGATCCAGTGGAACAGTGGACTGTACATTCTACTGACAGCCCGCTGCGAGTAACCCTAAAGAGACAATAAGCCGTGGGTTGGGGCAGGATTATCCAGTCGGGAGATATAAATCTGTGTACGCCATGAATTTTAAGAAGCATTTTGCGATGATGCTGGTCATAGGGACAGCGTTGTGTTTCCCACTAGGAAGCTGGAGCGTACACCCAGATCACCTACGGAGTATACATCCAGATACCCCACAGACCATACGCTTTGATGCCTGACAAGTACTGGAGTGTGGGGATCTAGAGGCCCAAAGATAGTTGAGTGGCGAAAACAAGTACCCGTGCCCAGAAATTTGGAGGGTCGCAGAGAGATATCCTGAGACTGCACTTTGTGAACAATGGAGTGGAGTGTGGTGGACCACCCAAATTGGAGGGTGGACCGTGGATGACGGGTGGATCAAGTGACCTAATATATGGAATAGGAGCAGATGCATCTGGAAGGGATCCAAGGGGAAGGTTTAGAATAGACGTACTGGAAAATAGCAGTTAAGCAGAAGGGACAACTATGACTACTAAACTCCCAGTAATACAACAGTGGGAACCACCGAATGATCCAGCTTTGGTAACGGTTACTGAGATTAAAGGTCTTAGACAAACATTTGAGATTGAAAGAGGGTACGGTGAGACGAATGCTTGGGTAAAGTATACTGTTAATAGGGTGTAATATACTGTTAATAGTTTGAACCAAAGCAATTGCTCTGCTTGTGCCACAGGAAGGCCCCCAGCACAGATCGTCCCTTTTCCCTTAGGGTGGACGAAAGATTCCGTAGGGATGTGGTGTCTGATAGCATTATACCAAGAAAAGACCGCCTGGGGAAATGAGACTTGTCATTCACTTTCCTTACTGTTTCCTGCCTTGGAGTCTAGAGACGTTAAATTTTCCACAGCAGTTGGGAACCATCCAGTGTGCCTCTCACGGCAGGGCGTGAATGCTGCCAAACCTGGGGGGGGATTTACCCTGTGCACTGAAACTCTGAATGTGACCAAGGATGTAAGAGGAAACGGCTCAGCGTTACGAGTGCCTCGGGTGGATCTCTGGTGGTATTGTGGAGGGAGGACTTTGCGATCTGTGTTGCCGGCTAAGTGGAAAGGTACATGTGGAATGGTACAATTGGCAATACCATTCACCCTGGCATTTGAAAAAGGAACAGGATCCCTGAGCTCAGGCAATAGAGTAAAAAGAAGTTGAGGTGTATCCCTTGATGAACGGATCTAGAGAGAGATCCCACTGGAGTCCCTAGAGGGGTCCCAGATGAACACAAAGCAAGGAATCAGATAGGAGCAGGATTCGAATTTGTCTTTTTCTGGTGGGTAACTATAAACAGAAATGTAGATTGGATGAATTATATTTACTATAACCAACAGAATTTTATTAATTATACCAGGGATGCATTAAAAGGAATAGCTGAACAATTGGATGCAACCAGCCGAATGGCATGGGAAAATAGGATTGCCCTGGACATGGTCTTAGCGGGGAAGGGAGGGGTGTGTGTAATGTTAGGGAATCGGCGCTGTACCTTCATCCCCAACAATCCAGCTCCAGATGGTACTATAACTAAAGCCCTTCCAGGGCCCACCAGTCTAGCTGATGAGTTAGCTGAGAACTCTGGAATAGACACCTCACGGACAGGTTGGCTGGATTCCTGGTTTGGGAAATGGAAAGTTACGGTGGTATCAATATTGACTTCTCTTATAATAGTAGCAGGAGTTTTAGCGGCTGTAGGATGCTGTATCATTCTCTGTGTGCGAGGATTAGTTCAGTGATTGATTGAAACTGCCCTAACGAAACGAATGGAAGTAGACCCTCCCCCATAGCTGGGAAAAATGCTTCATCTAGAAGAAGAAGAAAATAAAAACTGTTGAGAAGAAGAATGTAACATCATGCTGTCGGCCCTAGAGGCCTCATGTGGAACCATACCCTAGAAACGCAAAAAGCAGTAAGATTATGAAAAAGGGAAGGGCGAAATTGTAAGAAAAGCAGGTCTAGTTTTTGCAGTGGGAAAAAGCCGTTTCCATCGGAGGTGACACGATAAGGGAACGACTAGACAAAGAGGCTCCAGCAAAGGCTTCTAGAACATCTCTTATCGCACGGACAGAAGGACAAACTGATTCCTACCGGATTAGTGACTAAAAGGGTGGTCAAACATTTAACCAGGGCTAGTGACATTGGGCAATTTTACCAAAAAGGAAAGAAATAAACTAGTCAGATAATCCCTCTAGGTGTAACATAAGGAGAAGTAAAGAGAGGGCAGGACATCCAGGAAGGATCTGAGGCGCTCCAGAGAGGCTGTGAACCCTGGAGTACCCAACCAACGGGAAATGGGAGGCTCTGAGCGCTCTGTGGGGGAGCAGGGCCTGTGGGCTGGGGGCGGCCCTCAGGAAGGGCCTGGCCGTGGGGGCAGGACCCCCGGGGGAGGGGCTGTCCGTGTGGGGAGGGGCGGCGTGGGGCGGCCGGTGTGTGGGCCTTGCACCGGGGAGAGGTGTCGTCCCGTGTTGTGGCTCCTGAGGGCCTGTGTTTTGGGGCACCTCCTGGGTGCTGACCTGTGAGGCGTTCGGGATGAGCAGCAGCTGCTGTGCTGGGGGAGCAGGGCTCATCCTGGCTCGAGGGACAGAACAACCCCCCTAGAGGCCCCCATCTGGTGACCTCTGAGGGGTTCTGTGCTTTGTGGCTTTGGCTCTTCTGCCTCCTGCTGGCTGTCAGCTGGAGAAGGTGGAGCTCTCTGCAGAGATGCAGGGCGCTTGGTGTGGGCTTTTTTAATGTGGGGTTTTTTGAAGCAGTAAATGCAAGGCCTGGTTGCTCAGGGCTCAGCTGTCTCCCATTGCACAGAGGTGTAAATCTGCTTGAAGCTGTCCCGTGGGCAGAATTCTGTTGTGGCTGCTCCAGCAACAGGGTTTTCCGCATTACCCTTTGGAAGGATTTTCAAGCTCAGCCCAGCAGAGGTGTGAGAGGGCTTTGTGTTTCGGCTGCTGGTGGCCCATGGGAGGAACTGGTTTTTGCTCCTCCTTTGGTGCAGGCCATTGTGCCTTCTTCCTGCTGTGGGCAGGCTGCAGGATGGATGGAGGAGCCGTGGGACAAAGTCACCTTCCCTCTGGGGGCTGGGGTCGTTCTCTGACATGGGCTGTAGCCAGCACAAAGCTCACTGCAGATGTTTGGTGCTGCCACACGTTCCTGGTGGGTGTATGAAGGAGGCTGTGCTGCTAATGCAGCGAGCAAGGGCTGGTGCTCATGAGAGTGGCCGGAGTGCAAAGCCTGTCCTTGTGTTTGGTGTGTGGGTGGGAGTTCAGACTGAAAGACAGAGTGAGGTGACAAGTGTGGGGTGCTTGGTGTGAGATGGCACTCGCTGACCTCTGCTTCCTCCCCTCTAGCTGCCCCATCTTCCCCATGTGTTTGGGACCCTGGTTGCAGCCTCTCCAGCTCCATAGTCATGGAATCGCCTCATAGCCAGGTTGGAAGCGTGTCCAGGGGAGCGAGGAGCTGTGAATCCTGTGTTGCGGCTGCCGGAGCTGGAAGGCTTTCATGGGCGAGTACAGTGCTTGGATGGCCAGAGCTGTCGGTTCAACATCCTTCAGCAGCACTAAAGCAGCTTTGAAGAAAACCACTAGCCAAGAACTCGCTGGGAAAGGCCAAGTCAGGAGAAAAGGAAAGGCTGATTGCAGGAGAGTGTGATGTGTATACAGGGAGAAGTAATTTCAGAAAAAGTTGAGCTGCTTGAACGTCCAAGTTAAACAAGGGACAGGTATGAATGAAAATACCCTTTCAGCGGGGCTGTGGCACCTGGTGGGGGCCCATTCCCGCTGACCCCCGCCATGCTCCCTCCCCTCCCAGACAGGCACAGAGCGGGGCTGGAGAAAGAGCTTTTAATGGAAAAACACAAAAGAAAATATCCTAACAAAGCCACTCTAACCCTCCCTCCCCTAAATGCATCCCTCCCCCCTGTCCCCCCAAATAGACGCTGGTCCTCTAAACACATCCCTCCCCGTGCCCCCCAGGTAAACTGCCCGCTACAACTTGTAATGGAAAAACAGGAGAGAAAAGGCCCTATCAAAGCTACTCTAAGCCCCCCACCCCTAAACACATCCCCCATCTCTCAAAATGCATTACCCCACCTCCAAATGCACCACCCTCCCCCAAACACACCACCCCCTCAGATACAATCCCCTCCCTTAAATCTACCCCCTCCCCTAAATACAACCCTCCTCCACCCCCCAAATGCACCCCCCCTCTGCCCCCCATCACCTCTGTCTCCTCACTTGGGAGGGTCTCTTCCCCCCTGCCACCCCTGGGCAGCCTGCCAGAGCCCTGCGCTTGCTGGGCGACGGGGGGCTCGGCCCCCGCTTTGTCCCCCGCTTCTCCGCCACGGTGGGCTGGGCCGGCGGTAGCTCCGTCCCCGCATCCCCTCACGGCTCCTGGGACTCCGTCCCATAGAGGGATTCTTCTAGGATGCGGATGGCCTCCAGGGTCTCCTCCACGCTGTAGTACTCGAAAGGCACCTTCTGGGGCACTGCAAGGTGGCCGTCCTTGTCCCCGAGGGCTTGGCTGTGGGCGACAGCAGAGGCACTGCTGGGGACATCTTTCTCCCAGGAGATGTCACTCTCGGAGAGAAGAAATTGTGCTCTGGGGAGGTGTCGCTCTTGGAGGAGGTGTTGCGCTCTGCGGAGATGTCGCGCCCCAAGGAGGTGTCACTCTTTGGAGAGATGTTGTGCCCTGAGATGTCACTCTCAAAGGAGATGTTGCTCTTTGGGGAGATGTCACTCTTTGGGGATAAACTGCGTTGTGGGGAGATGTTGCGCTCTGGGGAGATGTTGTGCCCCGAGGAGATGTCGCTCTTTGGAGAGATGTTGCGCCCTGAGGGAATTTCACTCTCAAAGGAGGTGTCACTCTTTGGGGAGGTGTTGCCCTTTGGGGAGATGTTGAACGCTGAGATGATGTTGCTTTTTGGGGAGATGTCTCGCTCTGAGGAGGTGTCGCTTTCTGAGGAGATGTTGCTTTTTGGGTTGAGGGTGGTGTTCGAGGAGATGTTGCTGCCCAGGGATGTCTGCGTGGGAGAGGCCCTGCTGGAGCTGTTGGTCACTGAAGAGCATTGCTCGGTGTTTTCAAAGGCAGGGATGGAGGTTGGCAGCTGGGTGGGTGCTGGGGCCACCGCTCTCCCCTCTCTGCCGGCGCCACCGCGTTCCCCAGGTGTGGGGACAGCAGTGTCAGGGTCCTGGCCGACCTGCACTGCGTCTGGGGAGGAACCAAAGAGCCTGAGGGCGTCTTGCAGGAGCATCTCCTCGGTCACTTCAATGTTGGCATCCAGGTCGATAGGAGCTTCTTTGTGGGGGGCTGCAATGGGTCTGGAGGAGACGCAGGTGCCTGTGGGGATGCGGCTGGCAGGGGGTGTCTGTGCAGGTATAGCCGTGCCGGAGCTGTTGGTGCCTGCAGGCTGTCCCTTGAGGTGCTGGCGTCCGGGGATGGAGGTGAGCAGCAGCGTGGGGGCTGCGGGCACCGCTGTGCCCTGGTGGCCGTAGGCTGGGTGCTGTATCAGTTGAGGCAGTGGGTGTATTCCCTGGGGTGTACCAGGGGCTGCCCAGGCTGGGAGGGTCCCGCAGCCCCTGGGGCCCCACAGGGCAGCGCTTGGTGGAGCAGCGGCGCCGTGGTCGAGGGTGGCGGTGGCCGGCGCAGGCACATTGTTGACCGTCCAGTGGATGTGGACGAAGCGTGGGTCGACGCCGTAGCCACCGCATGGGGCCCTGTGCAGCCCTGTGTGGGTGGGAGGGAGCCGTGCTGGGCCGGGGGCACCCCCCGGGGCACCCTCCGATCCACCCCCCATGTCCATCAGGGTGCTGATGGTGTCAGGGTGGCAGAGGGGACAGGGGTGCCATACCTGGTGCTGGGGCCTGTGGGGCTGCCCCCACTGGGGGTGCCCAGGCTGCAGGGAATGGCTGCTGCTGCCCGGGCGGTGGGAACAGGGTGGCTGCGCCTGGAAGAGAGACAGGAGCCATGGCTGGCGGTCACCTCCTGCGCTCTTGTCCCCAAGAGGTGGCCCCAAGTATTGGGGAAATTCTCAGGAACTGGGATTCACTGGGCAGGCGAAGGCAGGGACACAGCCGGGCTTGCTGAGCCCCCATGCCAGAACTGCTGGGGGGGAACAGGGGAGGTGGGATGGTGAAGGTGACCGTGGAGAGGGGAGGGGGAGGCTGAAGGTGCCTGGAGTTCTTGAACACCAATGGTGTTTTGGTGGCAGAGGGGACAGGGGTGCCATACCTGGTGGTGGGGCCTGTGGGGCCGCCCCCACTGGGGGTGCCCAGGCCGTGGGGAAGAGCAGCTGCTGCCCGGGCAGTGGGAACAGGGTGGCTGCGCCTGGAAGAGAGACAGGAGCCATGGTCACCTCCTGCGCTCTTGGCCCCAAGAGCGTCCCTGGGGTGTGGGTCGGGGTCGGTCCCTGCCTTGGGGGTAGAAGGTTTGTGGGAGCACGAAAGTCTGAAGGCTCTGGGGCACCGGGGGGGCACGGGGGCCGCACAGTGGGAGCCACCGAGGTGGCAGCGCCATGGTGGGTCCCCTCAGTCTCTCGGCTGCTAAGGACTCTTTGGCGTCTCCAGGATGGAATGTTGGGGCTCCCTGTGCTCTGCCCCCTCCCAACGGCCCCCCCAACAGCCCCCCCAGCTGCTGCTGGGGAGGGAAGGGGCTCGGGGGGGCTGAGGGCCTGCAGCCCCTACTGGCGGCTACCGGGGGCTGTGGGTGCAAGTGCCTTTTGCTGGAGCCTTGGTGTGTTCCCAGAGCTGGGGTGTCCTCGGGGTGAGTGCGGCTCAGTGGGACGGTCCCACGGATGAGGGGCCACACTGGAGGTGCCGGGCTGTGCGGGGTGGGTGGCAGGGCAGGGGTGGAGGGGTCGCACCGTGCCCAAGGGAGAGGTTTGATGGTCCAGCCACGATGGTGCAGTGGGGGTCTGCGACCCATCGCCCAGCCAGGATGCCGGCAATGAGGCCATGAGTCTCTGAATCTCTAGGGGATGAGGAGACACCTCTGTGTCAGGAGCCCGTCTCCTTCTGGCAGATTTCATCTTCCCAGACAGCATGTGGGAAGCCCCTGGTGCTGTGAGGAGCAGGACTGGGCAGTTCCTGCAGTTTGTGGGAGATGGGAACTTCTTGTCAGCAGCGCTCAGGGGCCATCGAGGAAAGATGCCCTCCGAGACATGGTAGTTGTGAGCGGAGAAGGACTTGTGGGAGACGGGAAGGTCTCGGCTGCAGACATCATGAAATGGTTGAGTTTCAAATTGTCAGAAAAAGGGCGGGCAGAGTTGCTCCCCTGGATTTTGGGAGCTGAATGCCCCGTTAGGAAGGTTGCTGGTGATCCCAAAGTGGGAGGTGCTGTTGAGTCTGTTGAGGGCCAGGAGGCCTTGCAGAAGGCTCTAGATGGCTTGGAGCGTTGGGCAATCCTGAGCGGTGTGAAATTGAAGCAGTCCAAGTGCCGCGTTCTGCAGGTGGGAGGGAGGGAGTAACGGCGGCAGCAGTGGGAATGGGGAGGGGGCGTCTGGGGAGCAGCCCTGCAGAAAGGGGTGTGGGGGTGGTGAGCAGCTCAGGAGGAGCCAGCAGCGTCCCCTGGCACCAAGAGGGCAAGTGCATCCTGGGGGGCATCAAAGACAGTAGAAGCAGGCGGCCAAGGGAGGGGATTGTCCCGCTGTGTTCAGCGCTGGCGCGGCTTCACCTGGAGCACTGTGTGCAGTGCTGGGCAGCCCTGCAGTTAACTCGAGGTCAGCCCTGCAGTTTGGGTTCTGGTCTTTCTCTTCCCTTTTCCTCCTTGTCTGGCGCAGAGCAGCTCCCCGCGGCCCCCGAGAGCTGCGGGCGGTGGAGGTGCAGCTGCTGCAGGGGACGGGAGTTTTGGGTGCAGGAGGGTGCTCGGGGTGGGGGGTTGGGAGGCCGGACGTGGAGCAGCAGCGGTGCCGGGAGCTGCGCCGGGCCCTGCCGAGGCCAAGGGGACTGCGCCCGCCCGGGGCCCGCAGCGGCTCCCCCTGCCCCGGGGGCGTCCCTGGGGCTGCCCTGGGGCAGGGGCTCAGCCCCCGATGCCGGGGATGCCCTGACGGGGACCGGGGACCTCCCCCGCACCTTCTGCGCGCCGGACCCGCAGAGGGGCAGCTTCTGCCCGAAGGCGCCCTTGGCTGCGTTGGCCCCGGGCTGTGGAGCTGGGAGGGGGAACGGGCAATAAAGAGCTGGGGTTTCCAGGCACTTTTGGCCCCTGCCGTCATTTCTTTGTTTATTTCTTTCCTTATTTCTCCCCCAGCTGGTGTCGGGGCTGCCCAAGGTGCAGGCCGAGGAGGGGAGGAGGGTCCCTGCCTGGCCGGCAGCTCCCCCCTGGCCGTTGTGGGGGTGATTTGGGGTGATTGGGCAGCGCAGGGAGGCAAAGCCGGGCTGCGGAGCCGCGGACGGGGGTGATTGTGCCGAGGCTTTGGGGGCTTTGCCCCAAGGCCTGTCCCCGCGGGAGGGGACGCTGGCCGGGGTCCAGCCGAAGGCCTGGCAGCCCTTGTGGTCGTGTGTGTCCGTCCCCTCCCGCTCCCAAGGTCTGTCCTTGTCCCAGGGGCTCCGTGCTGCTTTCTGCGTGGGGCCGTGTCCGTGGGTCCTGCAGTGACCCGTCTGTCCTGGCTGCCCCTGGACAAAGGGACAGGGGAGTCCCCCCCCGCCACTGCCACCCCACTGGCTTTGACTCGGCCCTGGGGGCAGCTCGGTGCCCTTCGGGGTCCCATGTGGGGCTGTGGCACCTTATGGGGGCTGATTCCCGCTGTCCCCCGCGCTCCCTCCCCTCCCCGACAGGCACGGAGCGGGGCTGGAGAAAAAACTTTTAATGGAAAAACACGAGAGAAAAGGTCCTATCGAAGCTACTCTAACCCCCCGTCCCTCAAACGCGCCCCCCTCCCCTAAACTCACCCCCCCATCTCTCAAAATACACTACCCCCCCTTTAAATATACCCGCCTCCCCTAAACACACCCACCTCCCCAAACACACTGCCCGCTACAACTTTTAATGGAAAAACAGGAGAGAAAAGGCCCTATCGAAGCTACTCTAACCCCCCCCTCCCCTAAACACGTCCCTCTCCCCACCCCCCCCAAACACACCACCCCCCCAGATACAGTCCCCTCCCTTAAATCTGCCCCCCCAATCCCCTCCCCTAAATACAACCCTCTCCCCACCCCCCAAATGCACACACACCCCCTCTGTCCCCCATCATCTGCGTCTCCTCGCTGGGGGGCGTTTCTTCCCCCCTGCCACCCCTGTCCTGTCCGCCAGAGACCTGCGCTTCCTTCGTGGCAGCAACGGGGAGCTCGTCCCCCGCTTCGTCCCCCGCTTCTCCGCCATGGTAGACTGGGCCGGCGGCAGCTCCATCCCCGTGTCCCCACACGGCTCCTGGGACTTTGTCCTGCAGAAGATATCTTCTAGGATAACAACGGCCTTCCGGGTCACCTCCACGCCAAAGTACTTGACGGGCACCTCCTGGGGCACTGCAAGGTGGCTGGCCGTGTCCCCGAGGGCTTGGCTGTGGGGGACAGCAGAGGGGCTCCTGGGGACATCGCTCTCAAGGTGGCCGGCTGCGTCCCTGAGGGCTTGGCTGTGGGCGACTGCAGAGGAGCTGCTGGGGACGTCCTCTCTGTCCCGTAGAGGAATTCGTCAGGATGCGGGCACCCTCCAGGAGCTCCTCCATGCTGCAATCGAGCATCAGCAGCTCCTCAGGCAGCGAGAGGGAGTCGATGTCGCAGACCGGGGCGGCTTCTCCAGTGTCACCGGGGTCACAGTCCAAGAGGCTCATGGCCTTCTTGAGAGACTCTGCGTGGGGCACGGCAAGGTGGCCAGCCACGTCCCCGAGGGCTTGGCTGTGGGGGACAGCAGAGGGGCTGTTGGGGACGTTGCTCTCCCAGGAGATGTCGCTGCTCGAGGAGGTGTCACTCTTTAGGGAGATGATGTCATACTCTGAGATGTCCTGCTCTGAGTAAGGGATGTTCTTTGGGGAGAAGGTGAGCTCTGGGAAGATGTCGCTCTCGGAGGAGATGTTGCTCCTGGGAGAGATGTTGCTCTTTGGGGAGCTGATGGTGCTCCAGGAGATGACGCTGCCCAGGGGTGTCTGCGCGGGGGAGGCCCTGCTGGAGCTGTTGATCTCTGAAGACCATTCCTTGGTGTTCTCGAAGGCAGGGATGGATGTTGGCAGCTGGGTGGGTGCTGGGGCCACCACTCTCCCCTCTCTGAGGGTGCCACCTGGGTCCCCAGGTGTGCTGGTGTCAGGGTCCTGGGCGACCTCCACTGCGTCCAAGGTTGAACCAAGGAGCCTGAGGGGCTCTCGGAGGAGCGTCTCCTCAGTCACATCAATGTTGGCACCCAGGCCGCCAGGAGCTTCTTTTTCGGGGACAGCAGTGGGTCTGGGGGGGATGCAGGTGCCCATGGTGACGCAGCTGGCAGGGGGTAGCCCCACGGGGGTGGCCGTGCCGGAGCTGTTGGTGCCTGTAGGCTGTCCCTTGAGGTGCTGGCGTCTGGGGATGGAGGTGAGCAGCAGCGTGGGGGCTGTGGGCACCGCTGTGCCCTGGTGGCCATAGGCTGGGAGCTGTGTCACTTGGGGTGGTGGGTGTTGTCCCTGGGGGGTGCCAGGGGCTGCCCAGTCCAGGATGGTCGCGCAGCCCCCGGGGCCCCACAGGGCAGCGCCTGGTGGAGCAGCGGCGCCGTGTCCATGGATGGCAGTGGCTGGCGCAGGCCCATTGGTGGTGGTCCACTCGACGTGGAAGAAGCGTGGGTCGAAGCAGCAGCAGCCGCATGGGGCCCTGTGCAGCCCTGTGTGGGTAGGAAGGAGCAGTGCTGGGCCGGGGGCACCCCCCGGGGCACCCGCCGAACCGCCCCCCATGGCCATCAGGGTGCTGATGGTGTCAGGGTGGCAGAGGGGACAGGGGTGCCATACCTGGTGGTGGGGCCTGTGGGACCTGTGGGGCTGCCCCCACTGGGGGTGCCCAGGCTGCAGGGAATGGCTGCTGCTGCCCGGGCGGTGGGAACAGGGTGGCTGTGCCTGGAAGAGAGACAAGAGCCATGGTCACCTCCTGTGCTCTCGTCCCTGAGAGGTGGCCCCAAGTATTGGGGAAATTCTCAGGAACTGGGATTCACTGGGCAGGCGAAGGCAGGGACACTCAGCCGGGCTTGCTGAGCCCCCGTGCCAGAACTGCTGGGGGGGAACAGGGGAGGTGGGATGGTGAAGGTGACCATGGAGAGGGGAGGGGGAGGCTGAAGGTGCCCAGGGTTCTTGGGTGCCAAAAGGTGTTGGGGTGGCAGAGGGGACAGGGGTGCCATACCTGGTGGTGGGGCCTGTGGGGCCGCCCCCACTGGGGGTGCCCAGGCCGTGGGGAAGAGCAGCTGCTGCCCGGGCGGTGGGAACAGGGTGGCTGCGCCTGGAAGAGAGACAGGAGCCATGGTCACCTCCTATGCTCTTGGCCCCGACAGCGTCCCCGGGCTGTGGGTTGGGGTCATTCCCTGCCTTGGGGGTAGAAGGTTTGTGGGAGCACGAAAGCCTGAAGGCTCTGGGGCACCGGGGGGGCGCGGGGGCCGCACAGTGGGAGCCACGGAGGTGGCAGCGCCATGGTGGGTCCCCTCAGTCTCTCGGCTGCTAAGGACTCTTTGGCGTCTCCAGGATGGAATGTTGGGGCTCCCTGTGCTCCGCCCCCTCCCAACGGCCCCCCCAAGCCCCCCCAGCTGCTGCTGGGGAGGGAAGGGGCTCGGGGGGGCTGGGTGTCCCCGGATCCCACCAGGGGCTCTGTGTGCAAGTGCTTTTTGCTTTCAACAGTATTTTTCAGGGAGCGAAAGGACCAAGTTGGTTCAGCCGAGCTTCGTGGGGACGAAGCTGCACCCGCAGCCTCCTTGTGCCACACAGCAAATGCCTCTGTGACTGTCGCCTGTGCTGCGCTGCCTGGAGTGACGCAGAGACAGGAACAAGGACCTGGAGGGTGCGAGGGAAGGTCACGCAGCACCCCTCGGTGGCATGCTCCCCTGCCCAGCCCTTCCTCAAATCCTGCTCTCGGGTCTTTTAGTCTCCTCATTGGGAAACAAGCAGCTCTGGGTCCCCCTCGGAGGGGGCTGCACTTCCCCTGGGTGCGTGACACCGGGAGGAGACGGTACCCACCGCTGCATGCTCCTAGAAAAGGCCGGGATTCTGCACAACATCCGATGACGAGATGCTGGGTCTCTTTGTGCTCTGCAGGACCCCGGGGACTGGGTTAGTTCATCCCCTCCTGGTACTGGGGAGGATTTGGCTCTACCAAGGGCACCCCGGTAGGAACAGAGGCCTCTCGCTCCCGCTACATGAACAGCGTGTGGCGTGGGGGAGCCGGGACAACTGCCGTGAGCTGGAGGCCAGAGATCCCTCCTGGCCTGTATCCTGTTCATTAAACAGATTGCTCTCTGTTAGCGAGGCACCTCTGGCTGCAAGATCGCGTGAGACCATCTGCTGTGTAACTTGTGGCAGGGACCGATGCTGGGGGCGTGAAGGCAACTTCTGAAAACGTAAAACTTTTATTTCATTTCAGAGCGCAGCTGAACAACCCTGTTCCTCGACACGCATCGTCCTAACGCCTCCTCTTGACCCGACGCCACGGGAAAGGGCCTCCTCAGCCCTATCTGTAGGAATTTGCCGTGTGTTTAGGCAGGGAGGTGAAGTTGGTAGCTACGGCTCCCAGAAGCAGCTCACTAGAAGAAAGAAAAGAACAAAAACGTTGTTTCAGTCGGGACGGACAAACGACAAGACTCTCCTTGAAGAGTTAAGTTAAGCGCACTCTTTATTACAAACTTGGCTTTCTTATATATCTAATCTTTTGTTCACGCTCCGTTCACGCGTTCTTTCTACGCGTTCAGTTGGTTAGGTTACATAGCACAGGCGGTCGTAGCTACAATACGATTGGTTATTGAAATCCTGTTCACATTGCTCAAAATCTGGCTTTCTCACAGCCTAACTCTCCTTGTTCTCTCAAGCAATCTTCTTCTTTCTCCTTTTTGTTACGTTGTCCTTATACGACGCAACTCGCGGCCTTCTTATGGGTACACTGCAATCTCTGTCTCTTCTGTGAAGGGGTCTACAGACCCGCTGTATCCCCCAACAACTCTCCCTTTTTGTATTTGTGCTACAAATGCCGCCCCCATCACCTGCTGCAGGGCCCTTTGCAGTAGGGAGATGAGACATGGCACCATCATTAGCACAACTACAACTATCAACAATATTATTAATCCTGCTTTGACTATTGAAACCAGCCATCCCGAGAGTCCCCAATTTTGCAAAAGGTGATCAAAAGAGAAGAACTCATCCTCTTCTTTTAACTTTTTCGTTTGTTCCATCAACTCCTGTACGCGTGCATGAATAGATCGAGAGTGGTCTGATAAATTCATGCAGCACATCCCATCAAAATCTTGGCAGCCATGACTTTGAGCCAGCAACAAAAAATCTATTGCAGCTCGATTCTGCAGTGTGGCATGTCTAACTGAGTCTACATCTAACAGTAAACTACTCAAAACTAGAGAAGTAGCATTAGATTGCTCAGCCAGCCAACATCCAAGCTTGTTAAGCACAGCGAGCACTTTAGCTGACGCCACCCCGGGGGCTAAAAATTATGCTGCGATTATTTCTCCAGGGTTCCAAAATGGTACATTGTCATCGCAGCTGTTTCTGAATGCGTGAGCACTTCGTTTTGGGCGCCTATAGTGCTGCACAATCATAGATATATTTGGTGTTAGTAGGGTTAATCTTCCTAAACTACAGGGGCCCCCTTTAATATGAGAGGCGGTACCAGGCCATGCTCTGTCTCCGCAGATGAGAGAGATTCCTGCTGGCAAGCGAAGAGGGTGAGGAGTAGATGCAGAGACATTGGTTGATGTGGAGTTGCAGATCCTGTGTTACAGGTATCTGGTTACAGATCTGGTGACTGTGTTACAGGTCCTGTGCAGGTTACTGTGTTGCAGACAGGGTACCCAGCATCCCAGTTAGCAACTACCTCACCCCCTTTTGTCAAGTGCTTCGGAAACTCCGGCGCAGGCCAGGCGTCTAAGGGCTGTCCCACCAGACAGGTTGAGAAGGGATTCTCCGGTGATGAGGCTGACAAACAAAGCGTGTCCTGGCCCGTTAAGTTAGCCAGGGTGACCCATACATTATTCTTTGGTTGAGGTGGAATCCAAACCCTTGAGGAGAGTGCAGTAAATATGTTAAGGCAGATGGTGAGCAAGATAGCCGGACTCATCCTGCCGGTTCGCTTTGTTCCCCCCTCCCGGTTATCTTCAAATACAGGTGGACGTATCTTGCGGGCACCCACCGTGGTCCATGATCTGTGGAAACACAAGCATAACCCCTTCCCCATGTGATTAAGTCATGCAGGCCCAACCACTGTCCTGTCCTGAGGTCCCGCATCAGCACTTTTGCTCCAGGACCCACCCGTTCCTGGGTCACCAGAGAACCAAAGTGCCGAAGGAAGGGTGGCATCACAGCAGGCGTATCATCAGCAAGCTGCAAAAAATTCAAGACATATACAGCTTTAGCTAATCGTGCTTCAGGGGTTTCCCCTAGCATTCCCCCTTTTTGTTTGTGTAAAAGGCGTTTCAGGGTACCATGCGCACGCTCAACAATACTCTGACCCGTAGGTGAGTGGGGAATGCCTGTGACATGTGTCACGCCCCAGAGTTGTAAAAAACAAGCTCCTTTTTGCGACACGTAAGCAGGACTATTATCAGTTTTGATCTGTGGTGGGACACCTAAAACAGAAAATGCACGCTGCCAACGGCGTAGGGCGTCCCGAGCTGATTCTCCAGCGTGAGCAGTGGCAACGAGGGCAGAAGAAAAAGTATCAATTGATACATGGATATCCCTCAAACAGCCGAATTCAGTAATATGTGTGACATCAGTTTGCCAAAGCTGTAAAGCACGTAATCCTCTCGGATTGGTGCCATAAAATATAGGTACATGTTGATCTTGACAATCGGGGCAGGCTGCAATAATATTGCGAGCCTCAGCGTTACTAAGATTAAACTGACGTTTTAAAGCACAATATCCCTGATGATAAAAACTAGGCGATGCTATCGCTGGCTGTTTAACATTGGGCACAGGTCCCAGGGCCACTGCAGACACTAAAGCATCAGCTTGTGCATTGCCTTCTACAATAAATCCTGGCAACTGGGTATGACTTTTAATATGCATCACGTAATATTCTTGCTGTCGCTTTTGTATTGTTATCTGTAACAGTTTCAATACACCAAACAGCAATTCATTGGTTACATTACCTAAAACAGCCTTATCTAAATGTTGTACCAGTCCGGCCACATCAGCCGAATCTGTCACAATGTTGACAGGGCTGGGGAAGTTCTGAAACACCGTGGTCATCACCCGTAATTCTACGACTTGGGGCAAACCTTCTTGATGTTCGATCTTCTGTTGCCATTGTGTTCCTTGTCTCCAGACAATGGCAGCTTTTCCAGTTTTTCCTGATCCATCTGTGAACACCGTGGGGCCCTCCACTGGGTTTCTGCGACTGAGATTTTTCTGTGTAAAGGCCATTTGGGTGCCCAATTTGATCAGCGGGTGTGAAGGTAAATGGTAGCTCACCTGCCCTGTATAATTGGTCATGGCTGCTCGTAGGGCAGTGCTGTTAGCTAAGCACCGTTCAAAATAATCCCTCTGGACAGGGACTACAAGCTGTTCGGGGTCTCTTCCCATCAGTTCTGAACGTCGAGTTCTAATTTTTATAATAACTTGTGCTATTAGCTCAAATAGACCAGGGGCTGTTTTCTTCGTCTTGTTGGGCAAAAAAATCTATTTTAAAACATGTAAGGGATCATCCCATTGTTCACACCATTGAGCAATCATAGCAAATGGCACTAATTGATCTACTAGTGTTATTCTAGTGTTATGAATGCTTTGATAACTAGTGTTATTCTAGTGTTATGAATGCTTTGAACTTAATGATGGTGATAATGGGGTTGAGTGTTTATGGGTAAGAATCAGGGGCAGGGCTAACAAGGCAGATATCGTAGTAGGAGTCTGTTATAGACCGCCCAATCAGGATGAGGAGGCAGATGAAATATTCTATAAACGGCTGGGAGAAGTCTCAAGATCGCGAGCTCTTGTCCTCGTGGGGGACTTCAATTTGCCGGACATCTGCTGGGAATACAATACAGCAGGGAGGGAACAGTCTAGAAGGTTCCTGGAATGTGCTGGGGATAACTTCCTGACACAGCTAGTGAGAGAGCCAACTAGGGAAGGTGCCCTGCTGGATCTGTTGTTTGTAAATAGGGAAGGTCTTGTGGGGGATGTGAAGGTTGGAGGCTGTCTTGGGAACAGTGACCATGAAATGATAGAGTTTTCGATTCTGCGAGAAGCAAGGAGAGGGGTCAGCAGAACTGCTACCTTGGACTTCCGGAGGGCGGACTTTGGGCTTTTCAGGAGCCTGGTTGACAAAGTCCCCTGGGAGGCAGTCTTCCAGGGCAAAGGAGCCCAGGAAGCCTGGATGATTTTCAAGAAGGAAGTCTTAAAGGCGCAGGAGCAGGCTGTCCCCATGTGCCAGAAGACAAGCCGTCGGGGAAAAAGGCCGGCCTGGCTAAACAGGGAGCTAGTGTTGCAACTTCGGGAAAAAAAGAGGATCTATGGCCTCTGGAAGGAAGGGCAGGCCACTCAAGACGACTACAAAGAGGTAGTTAAGCTATGTAGGGAAAAAATCAGGAGGGCCAAAGCCCAGCTGGAGCTAAACCTGGCTTCTGTTGTCAAGGACAACAAAAAAAGCTTCTATAAATATATTAGCAATAGGAAGAGGACTAAGGATTATCTCTGTCCTCTAGTAGATGGGGCCGGCAACATAGTGACCAAGGATGAGGAAAAGGCTGAGGTACTTAATGAAGTCTTTGCCTCAGTCTTCAGCAGTAGGACCAGTTGTTCCCTGAGCACCCAGACCCCTGAACTAGAAGACAGGGATGGGGAGCAGAATGAAGCCCCTCTAATCCAAAGGGAAATGGTGAGGGACCTGCTTCAGCACCTGGAGGTGCACAAATCTATGGGGCCGGATGGGATCCACCCAAGGGTATTGAAAGAGCTGGCGGAGGTGCTCGCCAGGCCACTTGGTATCATTTATGAGCAGTCCTGGACAACCGGGGAGGTCCCAGCTGACTGGAGGTTAGCAAATGTGACACCCATCCACAAGAAGGGCCGGAAGGAGGATCCGGGGAACTACAGGCCAGTCAGTCTGACCTCGGTGCCTGGGAAGGTCATGGAACAGATCATCCTCAGTGCCATTACACGGCACATGCAGGAGAACAGGGTGATCAGGCCCAGTCAGCATGGGTTTGTGAAGGGCAGGTCATGCCTATCAAACCTAATATCCTTCTATGATAAGGTGACCCACTTAGTGGATGAGGGAAAAGCTGTGGATGTTATCTACTTAGATTTTTGCAAAGCTTTTGACACTGTTTCCCACAGCATTCTCCTGGGGAAACTGGCTGCACATGGCCTGGACAGGTGTACTCTTCGCTGGGTAAAAAACTGGCTGGATGGCCGTGCCCAGAGAGTGGTGGTAAATGGAGTTAAATCCAGTTGGTGTCCAGTCACAAGTGGTGTCCCCCAGGGTTCGGTGCTGGGGCCGGTTCTCTTTAATATCTTTATCAATGATCTGGATGAAGGGATTGAATGCACCCTCAGTAAGTTCGCAGGTGACACTAAACTGGGCGGGCGTGTTGATCTGCTTGAGGGTAGGTTGGCTCTGCAGAGAGATCTGGACAGGCTGGACCGATGGGCTGAGACCAATGGTATGAGGTTCAACAAGGCCAAGTGCCGGGTCCTGCACTTGGGACACAACAACCCCATGCAGCGCTACAGGATTGGGGCAGAATGGCTTGAAAGCAGCTCGACAGAAAAGGACTTGGGAGTGTTGGTTGACAGCCGGCTGAATATGAGCCAGCAGTGTGCCCAGGTGGCCAAGAAGGCCAACAGCATCCTAGCCTGTATCAGGAATAGTGTGGTGAGCCGGACTAGGGAAGTGATCATCCCCCTGTACTCGGCACTGGTGAGGCCCCACCTCGAGTACTGCGTTCAGTTTTGGGCCCCTCGCTACAAGAGGGACATTGAGGTGTTGGAGCGTGTCCAGAGAAGGGCTACAAAGCTGGTGAGGGGCCTGGAGGACAAACCTTATGAAGAACGACTGAGGGAGCTGGGGTTGTTTAGCCTGGAAAAGAGGAGGCTGAGGGGAGACCTTATCACCCTCTACAACTCCCTGAAAGGAGGTTGTAGAGAGATGGGGGCTGACCTCTTCTCCCTGGTGACAAGTGATAGGACGAGGGGAAACGGGTCCAAGTTACATCAGGGGAGGTTTAGATTAGATATTAGGAGACATTTTTTCACTGAAAGGGTTATTAAACATTGGAATAGGCTGCCCAGGGAGGTGGTGGATTCACCATCTCTGGAGGTGTTTAAAAAAAGGGTAGATGGGGCACTGAGGGACACGGTTTAGAAGTGGCTCTTGTCAGGGTAGGCTAAAGGTTGGACTCGATGATCTTAAAGGTCCCTTCCAACCTCAACAATTCTATGATTCTATGATTCTACTAACACAAAGGCCTGCACCAAAACCGCTAAGTCAAGTCTCCATACGTGTTTACTACTAAGAGCTTGTTCTATTTCAGCTACCACTTTTTTTGCTTCCTCAGTTAACATTTGTGGGGCTAAAATATTAGTGTCACCTTTTAATAGCTCAGAGAGAGGTTGTAATTTGGAAGATGGAATACCAACATAGGGCCGAATCCAATTAATCATTCCTGCTCATTTTTGTACATCATTCAACGTTTTTACTTCTATTTGTAGTTGGATAGCTTGTGGCATGACTGTCTGAGCTAATACTTTCATTCCCAGGTATAACCACCGTCGTTGCCTTTGTACCTTTTCTGGGGCAATTATTAAGCCATATTCACATAATGATTCCCGTGTTTTCTGTTCCATTTTTTCTAACTCTTGCGGTGTTGCAGCCGCTAGCAGAATATCATCCATGTAATGGTGACAGTAATCAGATGGGAACAGGGCACGGATTGGACTCAACACTTTTGCTACAAACCATTGACAAATTGTAGGCGAGTTTTTCATACCTTGTGGCAACACTTTCCACTGGTATCTTTTGGTAGGCTCCATGTTATTCACAGACGGAACAGTAAATGCAAATTTTTCTTTGTCTTGTTCTGCCAGAGGGATGGTAAAAACCCAATCTTTTAAATCCATTACAACAATTTCCCACCCCATAGGTATCATAGTAGGCGAAGGTAATCTCGGTTGTAGTGCTCCCATTCTTGCCATGACATCATTAATCTTTCTCAAATCATGCAACAATCTCCATTTCCCTGATTTCTTTTTGATAACAAATACCGGGGTATTCCAAGGGCTATGTGAGGGCTCTATGTGTCCTGCAACAAGTTGTTCCATTACCAGAGACTGCAGGCTGTTAATCTCCCTTGGCTAAGGGGCTGCTGATCAACCCACACTGGTTTTTCTGTTAGCCATTTTAGAGCTAAAGTGGGCTGAGAAACGCCCTGCAAGACAGTGGCCCCGACTAAAAATCCGTCGTTATGCGAACTCCCCGTTGGCCTAAGCAGTGCCTTCCCCAGAGGTTTAAAGGAGCTGAGGTCACATATGGCCGCACTGTAGCCCTTTGCCCTTCTGAGTTTACAGTCACCATAGGGTTAGTGGACATAGAACTATTGGCAACCCCTCCGAGTCCTGCCACTCCCAAGGCACTGGAGGTTAATGGCCAAGCAGCAGGCCACTCCCTTAAAGAAATGATCGTCACATCTGCTCCAGTGTCTCATAATCCAGCCACTCGGACCTTCTTAGGAGTGGCATCACTAAGTTCAAGAACACAATGCATTTGTGGGCGTTGATCAGATACCGTCTGCACCCAATAGACTTGTGGCTTTCCCGTAGCGCCAAAACCGCCATTACCACATGTAACGTTGTCCCTTTGTGGAACACAACTTTGAAATGGGACTAACTGAGCAAGTCGAGTTCCTTTCTCAATAGGCACAGGTGGTGTAGCTGTCGATACCATGGCACATATTTGTCCTGTGTAATCAGCATCAATCGCTCCAACATGTACCATGAGGCCTTGTTGTAGTTAACAGTTCAATGGCTGGTTTTGAGCCACGCGTAGCTTTCTCAAATAATGTCTGCCCTGGGTTCGTCCATTGCGTTACACTAAATGCCGTAACCGACGTTACTTCTACTCCCTGTTCCTTTCCCCACAATAGCATTTTTCGCAAAGTCACTTCAGGGAGGATTACACCCTGCCGCTTCAACAGCAGCGTCCATGTGCAGAGTAGAGTCTGCTCTTCCTTAGTTAACTTCCCTCCCATGTCCCCAGTGGCTCACCTACTACAGGTGTCTTCTTAAATACGATCCGGATCCATCAACAGCTCTGCCCGCTGTCTTCAGCTTCACTGGGCTCCGTCCCCATGACTATTTCCAGTCGTCTTCTTCCTCAGCATCACGTCGGGGTCACTAATTGTCATTTCAGTCGGGACGGACAAACGACAAGACTCTCCTTGAAGAGTTAAGTTAAGCGCACTCTTTATTACAAACTTGGCTTTCTTATATATCTAATCTTTTGCTCACGCTCCGTTCACGCGTTCTTTCTACGCGTTCAATTGGTTAGGTTACATAGCACAGGCGCTCGTAGCCACAATACGATTGGTTATTGAAATCCTGTTCACATTGCTCAAAATCTGGCTTTCTCACAGCCTGACTCTCCTTGTTCTCTGAAGCAATCTCCTTCTTTCTCCTTTTTGTTACATTGTCCTTATATGACGCAACTCGCGGCCTTCTTATGGGTACACTGCAAACTCTGTCTCCTCTGTGAAGGGGTCTACGGACCCGCCGTATCCCCCAACAAAAACAAAGCAAAAAAAAACCAAGGAGAGGTTTGTGTTCAGTACAATAGAGCCACCGGTACCCTGTTGCGTCGCCCTGTGGCTCTACAGCAAAGGTGATGGCAGTCAGATGTGTCAAACCAAGCCTCCACCCTCCCGAAAATTTAGTGCTGCTGCACAAAACCGCCTCCGGTGCTGAGCTTTGACCTGCTCCTGTCATGAAATAATGACAGCCTGCGGAGGCATAATTTAGCCCTGACCTGAAGACGTCTGTTTTAAGGTTAAAAAGTCCTCCCAGCTAAACTTTATCCAACAGCAGCAATGAAAAAATCAACTCGTCTGGTGTTCATTTGGGTTCCTCTCGTTAATGAAGCCACGCAGGATCACAGCCCGGAGGGTCCATCTTTGCTTTATCCCAACTTCCCATATCCACTGCAAGGTTTAATTGGTTTCATGGCACCGGATCCCAACAGGGATTTAAAATGATCCGGTTGCTAACAGACCTGGTTGCTTTAACCCTGAACCCCAGCACTGGAGGGACGCAGCCTCCCGATAAGGACAAAGCCCCTATTGCTGGGCAGTCACCCAGAATCGGTGCCAAAACGGGTTCTGAAGTTTGGTGACCTGAAGACCAGCCTCACCCCTGGCAATGCCATGCCGAGAGTCAGCAGGAGCCACTGAAAAGCTCCTCCCCACCTCTCGCCGTGCCTGTGCAGAGCCACATTTGGTCATCGTGTCTGGAAACGCTCCCTCCGGCTGCCAGAGGGGGACAGGTTGCATGAATTCAAGCAGCAGCTTTTCTCCTCAGAAGCGAATTATCATTTCTTTGGTTCTCACCCACCTGCACCCCAGAAATTACCTTCGGCATGATGCCGTTTGAGGAGAGCCCACTGGGAGGACTGGCCCTGAAGCAGGTTTGTGCACGCGGCCGTCTCTCCACAGGTGACGTCTGCCCCAAAGCGCTCGCATCGCCTTTGGAAAGGGAGGTTACCGCCCTGAAAGAGACAGCAGAGAGATGGTTTGTCAGGAGATTTGCTCTGTTCCAGATGTGGCAATGGCAAATTTGGACAAAAGGAGAGAATTATCCACCTACCGTGGTCAGCGGAGCCAAGTAGAGCTTGCCTTGGATTTCCAGCTGGAAAACAAGAAGGATGGAGGAGCACGTCAGGAGAGCTGAAGCAGCAGTGGTTAAACAGAAGGATATTCCAGGTAGCAATTGTAGCACTTGCCTTGGCTAAATGTCAGTGGGAAACCCAGGAAATCACTGGTTTTTCTTCGAGAGCCCCAACTATTCCAAGAGAATGTATCACTTGGAGAAAAGAACCAGAAACTGGAACCGCTCCGTTTGTTTTCAGTGCTCACCTTGGAGAAAACTCAAAGCAGTTACAGATCTAGAGGGATGCAAGACTGGCTAAAGGATGAACGCGGAGAGGGGCCAGAACTGCTCCAAGCACCCGTCGCTCCCCGGGTGATGTTGGGTGCCCCACGAAACGCTCCCAGGAAGCCGACTGCTGTAACGTGCCGCAGAAGGGCGGTGACGTACCCACTTGAGGGGACATTTTAGCACTAGCGCTTCAGGGAAGCTGAAGCTTTACTTGTCCCGCTCAGCTCATCCTGCTTCACCCTCTCCCAGGCAGCCAACGGAGCTGGTTTTGCCGGCGCAGCCCCCTGCTACGTGCTCCCTGCTGGGAGCCTGCCCTGGTGCGTCTCTCTCTTCAGTGTGCTTCCCTAGACTTCCAAATCAATGCAGCCCTGGAGGGATCACCGGGCTCCCAAATCCCCCACCCCAGAGCAGCGCAGAGCAGGGCCCCCGCACCCTACCTGCGTTACCCACGGGCACAGCCTGCTCTGCTCGTAGCGCCTGGGCTTCGTACACGGCCTGCTCTTCTTCTGCCTCCGGGCCCGCTTCCGCTCCACGGGCTCCTTCTCTGCTGCTCCACCATCCTCTCGGCTTTCCCCGTCCTGACCGAGGTCCTCTGACTTCACCCGTTTGGCGGGGGGCTCGCTCTGGCAGCTGCCGACCTCCTCCTCCTCCTTGACCTTCTCTTCCTCCTCCGCCTCCTCCTCCTCCTCCTCGCCCCCGTCGCTGGGCTCTCCCCGGGCCCGCAGGTAGGCATGGAACTGCTCCTTGGAGGCGAGGAACCTACAGAAACATCACACCCCTGTCACCCCAGCCATGGGGGGAGCGGTGTGACAGGGCCATGGGGGACAGGGGGCTGCTGGGGGGACAGCGGGGCCGGGCATGTACTGGGGGGGCAGTGCAGAGGCTTGGCATGTACCGGGAGGGGGTTATGGGGGGGCCGTACACGTAGTGGGGGGGTTATGGAGGGCCCTGGCCCCTACCAGGGGGGTTATGGAAGGGCCATACCTGTACCCGGGGGGTTATGGGGAGGTCTGCGCATGTACTGTGGGGGTTGGGGGGGGGGGCCCGGGCACGTACCGGGGGGCCGGCGGGGCAGGGCCAGGGCCGGGGCCGGGGCCGTCGTGGGCCCGCACTCAGCGGGTGCCGCCGCCGCCATGCTGCCGCACGCGGGGATGAGGGCAGGGGCCGGACGGGCCACGTGACGGGGGCGTGTGTGCGGGGCGTGTATAAAAGGCCCGGCGGCGGCCAGGCTGCCTCAGAGCGGTGGCGGGGCCGGCGTTTGTGTGTGGCCGGGTCGGGGGCGGCGGCGGCGGCGGCGGCGGCGGCGGCGGCCGGGCGGGCTGTGTGAGGAGTCGCAGCGCCGCTGAGGTCAGTGTCCGTCCGGCTGTGGGAGGCTCTGAGCGCTCTGCGGGGGAGCAGGGCCTGTGGGCTGGGGGCGGCCCTCAGGAAGGGCCTGGCCGTGGGGGCAGGACCCCCGGGGGAGGGGCTGTCCGTGTGGGGAGGGGCGGCGTGGGGCGGCCGGTGTGTGGGCCTTGCACCGGGGAGAGGTGTCGTCCCGTGTTGTGGCTCCTGAGGGCCTGTGTTTTGGGGCACCTCCTGGGTGCTGACCTGTGAGGCGTTCGGGATGAGCAGCAGCTGCTGTGCCGGGGGAGCAGGGCTCATCCTGGCTCGAGGGACAGAGCAACCCCCCTAGAGGCCCCCATCTGGTGACCTCTGAGGGGTTCTGTGCTTTGGGGCTTTGGCTCTTCTGCCTCCTGCTGGCTGTCAGCTGGAGAAGGTGGAGCTCTCTGCAGAGATGCAGGGCGCTTGGTGTGGGCTTTTTTAATGTGGGGTTTTTTGAAGCAGTAAATGCAAGGCCTGGTTGCTCAGGGCTCAGCTGTCTCCCATTGCACAGAGGTGTAAATCTGCTTGAAGCTGTCCCGTGGGCAGAATTCTGTTGGTGCTGCTCCGGCAACAGGGTTTTCCGCATTACCCTTTGGAAGGATTTTCAAGCTCAGCCCAGCAGAGGTGTGAGAGGGCTTTGTGTTTCGGCTGCTGGTGGCCCGTGGGAGGAACTGGTTTTTGCTCCTCCTTTGGTGCAGGCCATTGTGCCTTCTTCCTGCTGTGGGCAGGCTGCAGGATGGATGGAGGAGCCGTGGGACAAAGTCACCTTCCCTCTGGGGGCTGGGGTCGTTCTCTGACATGGGCTGTAGCCAGCACAAAGCTCACTGCAGATGTTTGGTGCTGCCACACGTTCCTGGTGGGTGTATGAAGGAGGCTGTGCTGCTAATGCAGCGAGCAAGGGCTGGTGCTCATGAGAGTGGCCGGAGTGCAAAGCCTGTCCTTGTGTTTGGTGTGTGGGTGGGAGTTCAGACTGAAAGACAGAGTGAGGTGACAAGTGTGTGGTGCTTGGTGTGAGATGGCACTCGCTGACCTCTGCTTCCTCCCCTCTAGCTGCCCCATCTTCCCCATGTGTTTGGGACCCTGGTTGCAGCCTCTCCAGCTCCATAGTCATAGAATCGGGTCATATGGAGGTTGGAAGCGTGTCCAGGGGAGCAAGGACCTGTGAATCCTGCGTTGCGGCTGCCCGAGCTGGAAGGCTTTCATGGGCGAGTACAGTGCTTGGATGGCCAGAGCGGTCACTTCAACATCCTTCAGCAGCACTAAAGCAGCTTTGAAGAAAACCACTAGCCAAGAACTCGCTGGGAAAGGCCAAGTCAGGAGAAAAGGAAAGGCTGATTGCAGGAGAGTGTGATGTGTATACAGGGAGAAGTAATTTCAGAAAAAGTTGAGCTGCTTGAACGTCCAAGTTAAACAAGGGACAGGTATTAATGAAAATCCCCCTTCAGCGGGGCTGTGGCACCTGGTGGGGGCCGATTCCCACTGTCCCCCGTGCTCCCTCCCCTCCCAGACAGGCACGGAGCGGGGCTGGAGAAACAACTTTTAATGGAAAAACATGAGAGAAAATGTCCTATCGAAGCTACTCTAACCCCCCCTCCTTTAAACACATCCCTCCCCCCAACTACACTGCCCACCGCAACTTTAATGGAAAAACACAGGAGAAAAGGTCCTATCGAAGCTACTCTGACCCCCCCCTCAAATACACCCCTCTCCCGTAAACTCACCCCCCATCTCTCAAAATACACTACTCCCCCTTTAAATATACCTGCCTCCCCTAAACACACCCACCTCCCCAAACACACTGCCCGCTACAACTTTTAATGGAAAAACAGGAGAGAAAAGGCCCTATCGAAGCTACTCTAACCACCCCCTCCCCTAAACACGTCGCTCTCCCCACCCCCCCCAAACACACCACCCCCCCAGATACAGTCCCCTCCCTTAAATCTGCCCCCCCAAACCCCTCCCCTAAATACAACCCTCTCCCCACCCCCCAAATGCACACCCCCCCCCCGCGCCCCTTCATCTGCGTCTCCTCGCTGGGGGGCATCTCTTCCCCCCTGCCACCCCCAGCCTGTCCACCAGAGCCCTGCACTTCCTGGGTGGCAGCGATGGGGAATTCGTCCTGCGCTTCGTCCCCCGCTTCATCCCCTGCTTTGTTCCCCGCTTCTCCGCCATGGCAGGCTGGCCTGGCAGCAGCTCCATCCCCGTGTCCCCGCACGACTCCTGGGACTTTGTCCTGCCGAAGATATCTTCCAGGACGACGACGGCCTTCCGGGTCACCTCCACACCAAAGTAGTTCACAGGCACCTCCTGGGGCACTGCAAGGTGGCCAGCTGTGTCCCCGAGGGCTTGGCTGTTGGGGACAGGAGAGGGGCTCCTGGGGACATCACTCGCAAGGTGGCCGGCCACGTCCCCGAGGGCTTGGCTGTTGGGGACAGCAGAGGAGCTGCTGGGGACATTGCTCTCTGGCCCATAGAGGAATTCTTCCAGGATGCGGGCACCCTCCAGGAGCTCCTCCATGCTGCAATCGAGCATCAGCAGCTCCTCCGGCAGCGAGAGGGAGTCAAAGTCACAGAGGGGGGCGGCTTCGCTGGTGCCACCGGGATCACAGTCCAAGAGGCTCAGGACCTCCTTGAGGGACACCTCGTGGGGCACAGCAAGGTGGCTGGCCGCGTCCCCGAGGGCTTGGCTGTGGGGGACGTTGCTCTCGGAGGAGTTGTCGCTGCTCGAGGAGGTGTCACTCTTTAGGGAGATGGTGTCATACTCTGAGATGTCCTGCTCTAAGTAAGTGATGTTCTTTGGGGAGAAGGTGAGCTCTGGGAAGATGTCGCTCTCGGAGGAGATGTTGCTCCTGGGAGAGATGTTGCTCTTTGGGGAGCTGATGGTGCTCCAGGGGATGTCGCTGCCCAGGGGTGTCTGCACGGGGGAGGCCCTGCTGGAGCTGTTGGTCTCTGAGGACCATTCCTTGGTGTTCTCGAAGGCAGGGATGGATGTTGGCAACTGGGAGGGTGCTTGGGCCACCGCTCTCCCCTCTCTGATGATGCCACCAGGGTCCCCAGGTGTGGTGATGGTGGTGTCAGGGTCCTGGGAGACTTCGACCGTGTCCAAGGAGGAAAACAAGAGCCAGAGGGGCTCTTGGAGGAGCATCTCCTCGGTGACTTCAAAGTTGGCATCCAGGTCAGCAGGAGCTTCGTTGTGGGGGGCAGCAGCAGGGCTCGGGGGGAAGTAGGTGCCCGTGGGGACGCGGCTGGCAGGGGGTGTTCCCGTGGAGGTGGCCTTGAGGTGCTGGTGTCCGGGGATGGAGTTAACAGCAGCGGGGGGACTGCGGGCACCGCTGTGCCCTGGTGGCCATAGTCTGGGAGCTGCGTCAGTTGGGGCGGTGGGTGTTGTCCCTGGGGGGTGCCAGGGGCTGCCCAGGCCGGGAGGGTCCTGCAGCCCCCGGGGCCCCACAGGGCAGCGCCTGATGAAGCAGCGGTGCCGTGGCCGAGGGTGGCCTTGGCCGGCACAGGCACGTTGGTGACGGTCCACTCGATGGACCCGAAGTGTGGGTTGAAGCAGCAGCAGCCGCATGGGGCCCTGTGCAGCCCTGTGTGGGTGGGAGGGAGCCGTGCTGGGCCGGGGGCACCCTCCAGGGCACCCGCCGAGCTGCCCCCCATGGCCATCAGGGTGCTGATGGTGTCAGGGTGGCAGAGGGGACAGGGGTGCCATACCTGGTGGTGGGGCCTGTGGTGGTGCGGGCTGCACCCGCAGCCTCCTTGTGCCACACGGCAAATGCCTCTGTGACTGTCGCCTGTGCTGCGCTGCCTGGAGTGACGCAGAGACAGGAACAAGGACCTGGAGGGTGCGAGGGAAGGTCACGCAGCATCCCTCGGTGGCACGCTCCCCTGCCCAGCCCCCCCTCAAATCCTGCTCTCGGGTCTTTTAGTCTCCTCATTGGGAAACAAGCAGTTCTGGGTCCCCCTCGGAGGGGGCTGTACCTTCCCTGGGTGCGTGATACCGGTAGGAGACGGTACCCACCGCTGCATGCTCCCAGAAAAGGCCAGGATTCTGCACAACATCCGCAGAATGGATCCGCATAGGGCCTCCTCAGCCCTATCTGTAGGAATTTGCCATGTGTTTAGGGAGGAAGGTGAAGTTGGTAGCTACGGCTCCCAGAAGCAGCTCACTAGAAGAAAGAAAAGAACAAAAACAAAGCAAAAAAAAAAAACAATCAGAGGTTTGTGTTCAGTACAATACAGCCACCGGTACCCTGTTGCGTCGCCCTGTGGCTCTACAGCAAAGGTGATGGCAGTCAGATGTGTCAAACCAAGCCTCTACCCTCCCGAAAATTTAGTGCTGCTGCACAAAACCGCCTCCGGTGCTGAGCTTTAACCTGCTCCTGTCATGAAATAATGACAGCCTGCGGAGGCATAATTTAGCCCAGACCTGAAGACGTCTGTTTTAAGGTTAAAAAGTCCTCCCAGCTAAACTTTATCCAACAGCAGCAATGAAAAAATTAACTTGTCCGGTGTTCATTTGGGTTCCTCTCCTTAAGGAAGCCATGCAGGATCCCAGCCCGGAGGGTCCATCTTTGCTTTATCCCAACTTCCCATATCCACTGTAAGGTTTAATTGGTTTGATGGCACCGGATCCCAACAGGGATTTAAAATGATCCGGTTGCTAACAGACCTGGTTGCTTTAACCCTGAACCCCAGCACTGGAGGGACGCAGCCTCCCGATAAGGACAATGCCCCTATTGCTGGGCAGTCACCCAGAATCGGTGCCAAAACGGGTTCTGAAGTTTGGTGACCTGAAGACCAGCCTCACCCCTGGCAATGCCATGCCAAAAGTCAGCAGGAGCCACTGAAAAGCTCCTCCCCACCTCTCGCCGTGCCTGTGCAGAGCCAAAACCCTGCCAGTGCCAGAAGGCATTAAGGGCAGATGTGGCGGTGTGCTCTTCCCTTTTTCCCCCCCCGGCTCCTGCTCAAGCCATGGCCATCAGCGGGAGTTGTGATGAGTCGCACTTGAACTGTGGGAGATGGCTGGCAACATAACCAAAACCCTGTCTGGAGTGGGAACCTGGGTATCTTGTTCCCATGAGAATATGACTGTAGGTCAATTCTCTTACTCCATAAACAGTGGACAGCCCAAGAGCCCTTTGAGCTCTCCTGCACGGCAGCGGCTGCACGACAGGGTCTCCCCTTGAGCAGGGACGCTCACTTAAGGTTCTTCTCCTCAAGGCTGAGAGATTCCTTGCCGCAACAGGTTCTCGGTAAGTGACTAATAGCATGCTAAACTTTGAAATCTTAGCTACGGGATCTAAGGATTGATTGCGCATATAGAATCCTTTAGACATAAACCGTTGACCAAGTCTGG
Organism: Larus michahellis; assembly: GCF_964199755.1. NCBI lineage: Eukaryota > Metazoa > Chordata > Aves > Charadriiformes > Laridae > Larus > Larus michahellis. The sequence continues at coordinate 348,233 of NC_133923.1, forward strand.
GACTAGGACTGGATCCAGCCGCAGCCAGACTCCTCTCTGAGAAGGAGTTTAGAAAGCCAGGGGGTCCTTTCTGAACCTCGGGACTCAACGGGAGGGTCTCCCTGAGAGCTTGTCTGACCCCGGCCTCTATGCAGTAAATAATCAAGTGTGCCCTGGCATCGAATCTCGTAAAACACTGTCGCATTCACTGCTAACTTTGTTAAATCACTGTTTTATGTTAATAAACATTTCACTCTCTCTTACAAGTGAAGTTATTCACTCGGCTCGGCCCGTGACACCTGGCCTAGTCGGCAGGATGTCAGGAGTTATCACTGATTATTTAGGGAGGCATGGAGTGAACCCGAGCCCCAGATTCTCAGAGGAATGGGCTGGTGATAATTGGTCCAATTGGGAAGTCGTTGAAGAGTACTTGAAAGCCATTAGGGGCCGTACAAAGGCTGGAAAAGATAAGGGAGTCGTCTGTAAAATGTTAGGCACTTGTTTAGAAGCCTCGTACCAAGACAGGGAGAATAGGAATAGGAGAGAGCAGGAATTAGAGAAGGAAATAGAGAGCAGGAAGGCAGCTGAGTTACTGATACCTTTTAAAAATGAACAGCTGCAAAAACGATTGCAGGAAGAGAAGGAGAAAAGGCGGAAATTGGGAGAAAAGGTCGAAATGATGCTTATGCAGGCTCCCCACCCCCCTGACATTGTACAGATTAGGAAACTGATAGTATCCCCTGAAGATTGGGACGGAAACATTTGGGGTGATCCCGATGATAGCGAGTCAGAAGAAGACGTTCCTTTTTTACCCACAAATCCTCCCGAATATGAAGCCAGACCCATTGTTAAAACAGAAGGAACTGTGGGACCTCGGGGTGCTAATCCACGGCATACCACGCGAACCAGTCCCTGGGGTCCGCTGCAAGGGACAAATTTGCAAGAGAGATATAGCAGAAACCCCGGTGACACTGAAACTGAATCCTTGTGGCGAGTATGCTTAACTGGCGGCGACCGAATCATGTTAAGCCGGTGTGAAAGATAGTGAAGGTGTTGTTGGCTTTCGCCATAATAACAGGGCTATAAATCTTTGACTTATAAGGATAACTAACCTTTAGTAAATTAGAAAACATGAGAAACCTCAAAGATAACAACTAACAGCAACTGTGGAGAAAAACATCATGAAGAAAAACATCCGAGAGAAACAAAAGAGAACTTCTCCAAAAGACTCCACAAGTGATTAACAGAAGGAAACAGATGCACAGGAGAAGGGAGCTGATGATAATCGATCCTACCAGAAGGAAACACATGCATGGGAAAAGGGAGCTGATCCTACCAGAAGGAAACAGCTGCATGGGAAAGGGGAACTGAAGATCATGGATCCTCAGAAACAATTCAGAAGGAAACACACACATAGAAGAGAAAAAGGACTAATAATAATCAATCCTTATCAACAATTACTCTGTCTAAAAGAGGGAATACGTATGCAATATTGAATGTATATAAGACATGGTTGAAGTGTTAGCTGGTGTGCCTCTGACCTGAGTCATGCACCCAGCGCTGTGCTTTTGCTTTATTGACTTTGTCCCTATAATAAAGTAAGTGCCATTTCTGTTTAAGGGATCTGGCTATTTATTACAATTTGGGGGCTCGTCCGGGAGAATTCACTTGGTCCCAGTGGGCTCCGAGACCCCGAGCAGGAGGTGCACCCCACCGATTTCGGCGTCCTGCTCAGAAGACTTCGCGGTGCCTGTTGAGACTCCAAGCTGATAATGCCACGAGAGGAGGGACTCATAAAGCAAAAGGGGTAAGTCTCCCCAGGAAAACCCACGGTAGCCCATAATTCTTGTGCACGAAGACCCAGGCAAGAAAACAGGACTGTAAGTACTGCTTGGTTGGGCGGGTTTGGGGCTTGATTGCTGCGTGTGTGGAACTCGGACCGGACAGTCCGGATCTGGGGAGCGAGTGTGGAGTCTTTCTAACCGCGGTTCCAATCTCCCGCGAGGGAATTGGCCCGTAAAGAGACGAAGTGTCAGAGATTGAGTGAAAGACAGCCCCGGGAAAACTGGGTGCTTGACTGCTGTGGTGAGCAGAAGACAGCCCCAGGGAAAAGGGGAGTGGGAAAGTGCCGGCAGATATACCCCAAGACAGTCCTTTGGGGATAAAATTGGCTCATTGGAATATTGATCCGGCTACTAAAAATAAGGTTAAAGTTAAAATGATTCAGTATTATATGATAGAATGGACAAAGGAACCTCTACGAGCAGACCATTTGTATTGGCCTAGATATGGGCCCTTTGAAGGGTGGATGTGCCAGGCTTTAAACCTTTGTGTAAACTCTAAAGAATCCTTCAGCCCAGAGGAGAGGGAATATGCCTCCTGCTGGAAAGGGGAGATTTGGCCAAAAGGAGTTAGTACCTTTAAAATAGCTGAGATCTCAAGGGAAGGAAAGGAGAAGCGGTGGGATCCTCTGGAAGTTTTGCCCCCTCCCTACCGCCTCCCTCCAACAGCCCCCCCTTCTCCTGGAAAAGAGCTGACACCTGGTGCTAGGAGAAGGTTGGACAGGTCTCAGAGGTTCATTGAAACAGTATCACTTCCAAACTCTCCTAGGTTACGGCGGAAACCTTCTCTTACACCGGACGTAAACAGCAGCTTAGACGGACAAAGCTCCCTCAAGGGTTTACGGAGTCTCCCAACCTGTTTGGACAGGCTCTGGAGGAGCTGTTACTATCTTTTCACACCCCTCCGAAAACTCAAATCACTCACTTGTGAAGGAGGGGAGGCTAGTATTAAACAATATGTAATGCAGATTGCAAAGAACTTGGAAGAACTAAGAAATAAAGGGTTGCTCCCACAAACTACCCTGTTGGATTTTAAGATCCATAACATTAAAATTGGAGAACGGGTTTTAGTAAAAACATGGAGAGAGCAATCTTTAACTCCTCAATGGGAAGGTCCCTTTCAGGTGCTGTTGACGAGGGAAGCTGCAGTACGGACGAAGGAAAAAGGGTGGACTCACGCCAGCAGAATAAAAGGACCAGTAGAAGAACCTAGAGATTGGACTCTGACTTCAACTCCCGGGGACACCAGACTCGCCTTAAAACGCCAACCAACGCGGTGATGTATGGGAGAGGAACTGAATAATAACTTAGAAATCACAGAAACTTGGGGAGTGAAACCAGAACTTTATCGTTGGTTTCGGGTACGGCCGGGGCAAACCTTAAGGAAAATTAGATATCCTCCTTGGGGAAGAGCACTCCCGTTACAGACAGGAGGGTCAGGGTTGTATAAAACTGAAAACTCTCTGTTTGCACTTGCACGTGATTTATATAAAGAAGATAGTCGGCTATATCTAACCTTGAGGAAGAACTACAGCCCCCTCCAGTACCCCGTAGTATACCTTGTCTGATATATCCTTGTGCTAGATATCATAGTTGGGTGAAGTGCGAATGCTTAGGTTGTACGCAAAATTGGTATTACCATTCATCCCGAAGACATCCCTTCTGTTTAAATTGCCGGAAGCAAAATTTGAGTTTGGCTCAAACTCAGATACGATATACCAATATCGTAACATTAATTTGTGGGTGGGAATTGCTAGTGCCGGTTCTGTGGGAAATTCCTGAAGAATGGTGGGAAACAGTGGTTTCTAAGTGTAAACACCGATTTTGCTTGGAAAAGAGATAAGAACCCTACCTGCCACAAGAGCCAGGGATACCGGATGAAAAGAGGATGGAGGGCAAGACCAGGTTGGCCACTGTACTCGCTGCCAAGAAGAATTATTTCTCGGCTGTTGGAAGCACCCCAATAGGCATGAGAGGTAGGAGTATAAGCCATACTGGACCTCCACTCCTCGTATTGTTATTAGCGGTATCCTTAGTACCCAGTAACGAATGCATGAAGTGTTACCAGCAGGTCTCCTGGAATAGACCTGGGGAGGTCTGCGCATGTACTGTGGGGGTTGGGGGGGGGCCTGGCACGTACCGAGGGGGGTTAGGAGGGGGCCCGGGCACGTACCGGGGGGCCGGCGGGGCAGGGCCGGGGCCGTTGTGGGCCCGCACTCAGCGGGGGCCACCACCGCCATGCTGCCGCACGCGGGGATGAGGGCAGGGGCCGGGCGGGCCACGTGACGGGGGCGCGTGCGCGGGGCGGGTATTTTGAAGCAGTTTTTTGAAGCAGTAAATGCAAGGCCTGGTTGCTCAGGGCTCAGCCGTCTCCCATTGCACAGAGGTGTAAATCTGCTTGAAGCTGTCCCGTGGGCAGAATTCTGTTGGTGCTGCTCCGGCAACAGGGTTTTCCGCATTACGCTTTGGAAGTGTTTTCAAGCTCAGCCCAGCAGAGGTGTGAGAGGGCTTTGTGTTTCGGCTGCTGGTGGCCCATGGGAGGAACTGGTTTTTGCTCCTCCTTTGGTGCAGGCCATTGTGCCTTCTTCCTGCTGTGGGCAGGCTGCAGGATGGATGGAGGAGCCGTGGGACAAAGTCACCTTCCCTCTGGGGGCTGGGGTCGTTCTCTGACATGGGCTGTAGCCAGCACAAAGCTCACTGCAGATGTTTGGTGCTGCCACACGTTCCTGGTGGGTGTATGAAGGAGGCTGTGCTGCTAATGCAGCGAGCAAGGGCTGGTGCTCATGAGAGCGGCCGGAGTGCAAAGCCTGTCCTTGTGTTTGGTGTGTGGGTGGGAGTTCAGACTGAAAGACAGAGTGAGGTGACAAGTGTGGGGTGCTTGGTGTGAGATGGCACTCGCTGACCTCTGCTTCCTCCCCTCTAGCTGCCCCATCTTCCCCATGTGTTTGGGACCCTGGTTGCAGCCTCTCCAGCTCCATAGTCATAGAATCGGGTCATACGGAGGTTGGAAGCGTGTCCAGGGGAGCGAGGAGCTGTGAATCCTGTGTTGCGGCTGCCGGAGCTGGAAGGCTTTCATGGGCGAGTACAGTGCTTGGATGGCCAGAGCTGTCGGTTCAACATCCTTCAGCAGCACTAAAGCAGCTTTGAAGAAAACCACTAGCCAAGAACTCGCTGGGAAAGGCCAAGTCAGGAGAAAAGGAAAGGCTGATTGCAGGAAAGTGTGATTGATATATATATATATACAGGGAGAAGTAAGTCAGAAAAAGTTCATCTGCTTGAATGTCCAAGTTAAACAAGGGCCAAGTATTAACGAAAATCCCCCTTCAGCGGGGGACTCGTGGGAGACGGGAAGGTCTTGGCTGCAGACATCATGAAATGGTTGAGTTTCAAATTGTCAGAAAAAGGGCGGGCAGAGTTGCTCCCCTGGATTTTGGGAGGTGAATGCCCCGTTAGGAAGGTTGCTGGTGATCCCAAACTGGGAGGTGCTGTTGAGTCTGTTGAGGGCCAAGAGGCCTAATGCGGGCAGATTCCACCTGGAAAATGACAGTTAAGAATTCGGATCCCACTCGATGTACTGGTAATGTGGTTTCAGGCAGCTGTTGCCAGCACTGACCAAAGGGATGAGGATTGGCAAAACCAGAGAAGGCCGTAGCCGTGCTCTATTTCTGCTAATCTCTGTTTCCGTGAGACGGGAAATAGCAGCTGGCTGCTCCAGCTCTCCTTTTAGCTGCCTTTGAGCTTGCAAAGTCATTTCAAGCCAGTGCCTGAGGACTCGTAGGAATGGAGAAAACCAGCTTCCTGCACTGTGTTGTGTGAACTCAGAAATGGGGTAATGAAAAATGGGGAAAACGCTCAGCTCTCCTAACCTGGGGATGGCACCGCTTCCTGCTTGGCATCTCAAGACTTGCAGCACCTCAAGACTTGCAGAAAAGGGACTCAAGAAAAACCCCACAGCCCCTTCCCTTCCAACTTTTGCCTGCTGCCAGGGAGACACAGCTCACCATTCCCTGCTCCTTGATCAGCTTATTTGCCTTCTCGCTGAGGTCTAGTGCCCATAAATGAACCGGGAGCTCTGGATCAGACTGGCAGGAGCAGATTGGGTAACAGGAGATGAGGCAAAAGACAAGCATCTAATGAAGGAGGGAAAATGCGCTTCAGAACGTCTTCTTACCTTCTTGTAGACCAGGTCAATGGGGCACCCGACATTGATGTCCACAAAGTCCACTTCAGTTGTCTGGTTCGGGAGCTCTGCGCATTTGGTCATCGTGTCTGGAAACGCTCCCTCCGGCTGCCAGAGGGGGACAGGTTGCATGAATTCAAGCAGCAGCTTTTCTCCTCAGAAGCGAGTTATCATTTCTTTGGTTCTCAAGATGATAGCACCCACCCGCACCCCAAAAATTACGTTCGGTGTGATGCCGTTTGAGGAGAGCCCACTGGGAGGACTGGCCCTGAAGCAGGTTTGTGCACGCAGCCGTCTCTCCACAGGTGACGTCTGCCCCAAAGCGCTCGCATCGCCTTCGGAAAGGGAGGTTACCGCCCTGAAAGAGACAGCAGAGAGATGGTTTGTCAGGAGATTTGCTCTGTTCCAGATGTGGCAATGGCAAATTTGGACAAAAGGAGAGAATTATCCACCTACCGTGGTCAGCGGAGCCAAGTAGAGCTTGCCTTGGATTTCCAGCTGGAAAACAAGAAGGATGGAGGAGCACGTCAGGAGAGCTGAAGCAGCAGTGGTTAAACAGAAGGATATTCCAGGTAGCAATTGTAGCACTTGCCTTGGCTAAATGTCAGTGGGAAACCCAGGAAATCACTGGTTTTTCTTCGAGAGCCCCAACTATTCCAAGAGAATGTATCACTTGGAGAAAAGAACCAGAAACTGGAACCGCTCCGTTTGTTTTCAGTGCTCACCTTGGAGAAAACTCAAAGCAGTTACAGATCTAGAGGGATGCAAGACTGGCTAAAGGATGAACGCGGAGAGGGGCCAGAACTGCTCCAAGCACCCGTCGCTCCCCGGGTGATGTTGGGTGCCCCACAAAATGCTCCCAGGAAGCCGACTGCTGTAACGTGCCGCAGAAGGGCGGTGACGTACCCACTTGAGGGGACATTTTAGCACTAGCGCTTCAGGGAAGCTGAAGCTTTACTTGTCCCGCTCAGCTCATCCTGCTTCACCCTCTCCCAGGCAGCCAACGGAGCTGGTTTTGCCGGCGCAGCCCCCTGCTACGTGCTCCCTGCTGGGAGCCTGCCCTGGTGCGTCTCTCTCTTCAGTGTGCTTCCCTAGACTTCCAAATCAATGCAGCCCTGGAGGGATCACCGGGCTCCCAAATCCCCCACCCCAGAGCAGCGCAGAGCAGGGCCCCCGCACCCTACCTGCGTTACCCACGGGCACAGCCTGCTCTGCTCGTAGCGCCTGGGCTTCGTACACGGCCTGCTCTTCTTCTGCCTCCGGGCCCGCTTCCGCTCCACGGGCTCCTTCTCTGCTGCTCCACCATCCTCTCGGCTTTCCCCGTCCTGACCGAGGTCCTCTGACTTCACCCGTTTGGCGGGGGGCTCGCTCTGGCAGCTGCCGACCTCCTCCTCCTCCTTGACCTTCTCTTCCTCCTCCGCCTCCTCCTCCTCCTCCTCGCCCCCGTCGCTGGGCTCTCCCCGGGCCCGCAGGTAGGCATGGAACTGCTCCTTGGAGGCGAGGAACCTACAGAAACATCACACCCCTGTCACCCCAGCCATGGGGGGAGCTGTGTGACAGGGCCATGGGGGACAGGGGGCTGCTGGGGGGACAGCGGGGCCGGGCATGTACTGGGGGGGCAGTGCAGAGGCTTGGCATGTACCGGGAGGGGGTTATGGGGGGGCCGTACACGTAGTGGGGGGGTTATGGAGGGCCCTGGCCCCTACCAGGGGGGTTACGGAAGGGCCATACCTGTACCCGGGGGGTTATGGGGAGGTCTGCGCATGTACTGTGGGGGTTGGGGGGGGGCCTGGCACGTACCGAGGGGGGTTAGGAGGGGGCCCGGGCACGTACCGGGGGGCCGGCGGGGCCGGGGCCGTCGTGGGCCCGCACTCAGCGGGTGCCGCCGCCGCCATGCTGCCGCACGCGGGGATGAGGGCAGGGGCCGGACGGGCCACGTGACGGGGGCGCGTGTGCGGGGCGTGTATAAAAGGCCCGGCGGCGGCCAGGCTGCCTCAGAGCGGTGGCGGGGCCGGCGTTTGTGTGTGGCCGGGTCGGGGGCGGCGGCGGGGGCCGGGCGGGCTGTGTGAGGAGTCGCAGCACCGCTGAGGTCAGTGTCCGTCCGGCTGTGGGAGGCTCTGAGCGCTCTGCGGGGGAGCAGGGCCTGTGGGCTGGGGGCGGCCCTCAGGAAGGGCCTGGCCGTGGGGGCAGGACCCCCGGGGGAGGGGCTGTCCGTGTGGGGAGGGGCGGCGTGGGGCGGCCGGTGTGTGGGCCTTGCACCGGGGAGAGGTGTCGTCCCGTGTTGTGGCTCCTGAGGGCCTGTGTTTTGGGGCACCTCCTGGGTGCTGACCTGTGAGGCGTTCGGGATGAGCAGCAGCTGCTGTGCCGGGGGAGCAGGGCTCATCCTGGCTCGAGGGACAGAGCAACCCCCCTAGAGGCCCCCATCTGGTGACCTCTGAGGGGTTCTGTGCTTTGGGGCTTTGGCTCTTCCGCCTCCTGCTGGCTGTCAGCTGGAGAAGGTGGAGCTCTCTGCAGAGATGCAGGGCGCTTGGTGTGGGCTTTTTTAATGTGGGGTTTTTTGAAGCAGTAAATGCAAGGCCTGGTTGCTCAGGGCTCAGCCGTCTCCCATTGCACAGAGGTGTAAATCTGCTTGAAGCTGTCCCGTGGGCAGAATTCTGTTGTGGCTGCTCCGGCAACAGGGTTTTCCGCATTACCCTTTGGAAGGATTTTCAAGCTCAGCCCAGCAGAGGTGTGAGAGGGCTTTGTGTTTCGGCTGCTGGTGGCCCGTGGGAGGAACTGGTTTTTGCTCCTCCTTTGGTGCAGGCCATTGTGCCTTCTTCCTGCTGTGGGCAGGCTGCAGGATGGATGGAGGAGCCGTGGGACAAAGTCACCTTCCCTCTGGGGGCTGGGGTCGTTCTCTGACATGGGCTGTAGCCAGCACAAAGCTCACTGCAGATGTTTGGTGCTGCCACACGTTCCTGGTGGGTGTATGAAGGAGGCTGTGCTGCTAATGCAGCGAGCAAGGGCTGGTGCTCATGAGAGCGGCCGGAGTGCAAAGCCTGTCCTTGTGTTTGGTGTGTGGGTGGGAGTTCAGACTGAAAGACAGAGTGAGGTGACAAGTGTGGGGTGCTTGGTGTGAGATGGCACTCGCTGACCTCTGCTTCCTCCCCTCTAGCTGCCCCATCTTCCCCATGTGTTTGGGACCCTGGTTGCAGCCTCTCCAGCTCCATAGTCATAGAATCGGGTCATACGGAGGTTGGAAGCGTGTCCAGGGGAGCGAGGAGCTGTGAATCCTGTGTTGCGGCTGCCGGAGCTGGAAGGCTTTCATGGGCGAGTACAGTGCTTGGATGGCCAGAGCTGTCGGTTCAACATCCTTCAGCAGCACTAAAGCAGCTTTGAAGAAAACCACTAGCCAAGAACTCGCTGGGAAAGGCCAAGTCAGGAGAAAAGGAAAGGCTGATTGCAGGAGAGTGTGATGTGTATACAGGGAGAAGTAATTTCAGAAAAAGTTGAGCTGCTTGAACGTCCAAGTTAAACAAGGGACAGGTATTAATGAAAATCCCCCTTCAGCGGGGCTGTGGCACCTGGTGGGCGCCCATTCCCGCTGACCCCTGCCGTGCTCCCTCCCCTCCCAGACAGGCACAGAGCGGGGCTGGAGAAAGAGCTTTTAATGGAAAAACACAAAAGAAAATATCCTAACAAAGCCACTCTAACCCCCCCTCCCCTAAACGCGTCCCTCCCCCCACCCTCCCCAAATACACTCCCCCAAATAGACGCTGGTCCTCTAAACACATCCCTCCCCGTGCCCCCCAGGTAAACTGCCCGCTACAACTTGTAATGGAAAAACAGGAGAGAAAAGGCCCTATCGAAGCTACTCTAAGCCCCCCACCCCTAAACACATCCCCCCATCTCTCAAAATGCATTACCCCACCTCCAAATGCACCACCCTCCCCCAAACACACCACCCCCCAGATACAATCCCCTCCCTTAAATCTGCCCCCCTCCCCTAAATACAACCCTCCCCCACCCCCCCTCTGCCCCCCATCATCTCTGTCTCCTCACTTGGGAGGGTCTCTTCCCCCCTGCCACCCCTGGGCAGCCTGCCAGAGCCCTGCGCTTGCTGGGTGGTGGTGATGGGGGGCTCGGCCCCCGCTTTGTCCCCCGCTTCTCCACCACGGTGGGCTGGGCCGGCGGTAGCTCCATCCCCGCATCCCCCCACGGCTCCTGGGACTCCGTCCCATAGAGGGACCACCGCTCTCCCCTCTCTGCCGGCGCCACCGCGTTCCCCAGGTGTGGGGACAGCGGTGTCAGGGTCCTGGCCGACCTGCACTGCATCTGGGGAGGAACCAAAGAGCCTGAGGGCGTCTTGCAGGAGCATCTCCTCGGTCACTTCAATGTTGGCATCCAGGTCGATAGGAGCTTCTTTGTGGGGGGCTGCAATGGGTCTGGAGGAGACGCAGGCACCCATGGGGACGCGGCTGGCAGGGGGTGTCTGTGCAGGTATGGCCGTGCTGGAGCTGTTGGTGTCTGCAGGCTGTCCCTTCATGTGCTGGCGTCCGGGGATGGAGGTGAGCAGCAGCGTGGGGGCTGCGGGCACCGCTGTGCCCTGGTGGCCGTAGTCTGGGAGCTGCGTCATGTGGGACAGTGGGTGTTGTCCCTGGGGGGTGCCAGGGGCTGCCCAGGCTGGGAGGGTCCCGCAGCCCCCGGGGCCCCACAGGGCAGCGCCTGGTGGAGCAGCGTTGCCGTGGTCAAGGGTGGCAGTGGCCGGCGCAGACACATTGTTGACCGTCCAGTGGATGTGGAAGAAGCGTGGGTCGATGCCGTAGGCACCGCATGGGGCCCTGTGCAGCCCTGTGTGGGTGGGAGGGAGCCGTGCTGGGCCGGGGGCACCCTCCGGGGCACCCGCCGAGCCACGCCCAATGGCCATCAGGGTGCTGATGGTGTCAGGGTGGCAGAGGGGACAGGGGTGCCATACCTGGTGGTGGGACCTGTGGGGCCGCCCCCACTGGGGGTGCCCAGGCCGTGGGGAAGAGCAGCTGCTGCCCGGGCGGTGGGACGAGGGTGGCTGCGCCTTGAAGAGAGACAGGAGCCATGGCCAGTGGTCACCTCCTGTGCTCTCGTCCCCAAGAGGTGGCTCCAGGTATTGGGGAAATTCTCAGGAACTGGGATTCACTGGGCAGGCGAGGGCAGGGACACTCATCCAGGCTTGCTGAGCCCCCGTGCCAGAACTGCCGGGGTGGGAACAGGGGAGGTGAGATGGTGAAGGTGACCATGGAGAGGGGAGGGGGAGGCTGAAGGTGCCCAGGGTTCTTGGGTGCCAAAAGGTGTTGGGGTGGCAGAGGGGACAGGGGTGCCATACCTGGTGGTGGGGCCTGTGGGGCCGCCCCCACTGGGGGTGCCCAGGCCGTGGGGAAGAGCAGCTGCTGCCCGGGCGGTGGGAACAGGGTGGCTGCGCCTGGAAGAGAGACAGGAGCCATGGTCACCTCCCGCGCTCTTGGCCCCGACAGCGTCCCCGGGCTGTGGGTCTGGGTTGTTCCCTGCCTTGGGGGTAGAAGGTTTGTGGGAGCACGAAAGCCTGATGGCTCTGGGGCGCTGGAGGAGTACGGGGACTGCGCAGTGGGCGCCACCGAGGTGGCAGCGCCATGGTGGGTCCCCTCAGTCTCTCGGCTGCTAAGGACTCTTTGGCGTCTCCAGGATGGAATGTTGGGGCTCCCTGTGCTCCGCCCCCTCCCAACGGCCCCCCCAACAGCCCCCCCAGCTCCTGCTGGGGAGGGAAGGGGCTCGGGGGGGCTGAGGGCCTGCAGCCCCTACGGGCAGCTACCGGGGTAGCAGTGCAGTGGGGGTCTGCGACCCATCGCCCAGCCAGGATGCCGGCACTGAGGCCATGAGTCTCTGAATCTCTAGGGGTTCAGGAGACACCTCTGTGTCAGGAGCCCTTCTCCTTCTGGCAGATTTCATCTTCCCAGACAGCATCTGGGAAGCCCCTGGTGCTGTGAGGAGCAGGGCTGGGCAGTTCCTGCAGTTTGTGGGAGATGGGAACTTCTTGTCAGCAGCGCTCAGGGGCCATCGAGGAAAGATGCCCTGGGAGACATGGTGGTTGTGAGCGGAGAAGGACTCGTGGGAGACGGGAAGGTCTTGGCTGCAGACATCATGAAATGGTTGAGTTTCAAATTGTCAGAAAAAGGGCGGGCAGAGTTGCTCCCCTGGATTTTGGGAGGTGAATGCCCCATTAGGAAGGTTGCTGGTGATCCCAAAGTGGGAGGTGCTGTTGAGTCTGTTGAGGGCCAGGAGGCCTTGCAGAAGGCTCTAGATGGCTTGGAGCGTTGGGCAATCCTGAGCGGTGTGAAATTGAAGCAGTCCAAGTGCCGCGTTCTGCAGGTGGGAGGGAGGGAGTAACGGCGGCAGCAGTGGGAATGGGGAGGGGGCGTCTGGGGAGCAGCCCTGCAGAAAGGGGTGTGGGGGTGGTGAGCAGCTCAGGAGGAGCCAGCAGCGTCCCCTGGCACCAAGAGGGCAAGCGCATCGTGGGGGGCATCAAAGACAGTAGAAGCAGGTGGCCAAGGGAGGGGATTGTCCCGCTGTGTTCAGCGCTGGCGCGGCTTCACCTGGAGCACTGTGTGCGGTGCTGGGCAGCCCTGCAGTTAACTCGAGGTCAGCCCTGCAGTTTGGGTTCTGGTCTTTCTCTTCCCTTTTCCTCCTTGTCTGGCGCAGAGCAGCTCCCCGCGGCCCCCGAGAGCTGCGGGCGGTGGCGGTGCAGCTGCTGCAGGGGATGGGAGTTTTGGGTGCAGGAGGGTGCTCGGGGTGGGGGGTTGGGAGGCCGGACGTGGAGCAGCAGCGGTGCCGGGAGCTGCGCCGGGCCCTGCCGAGGCCAAGGGGACTGCGCCCGCCCGGGGCCCGCAGCGGCTCCCCCTGCCCCGGGGGCGTCCCTGGGGCTGCCCTGGGGCAGGGGCTCAGCCCCTGATGCCGGGGGTGCCCCGGCAGGGACCGGAGACCTCCCCCCGCACCTTCTGCGCGCCGGACCCGCAGAGGGGCAGCCACTGCCCGAAGGCGCCCTTGGCTGCGTTGGCCCCGGGCTGTGGAGCTGGGAGGGGGAACGGGCAATAAAGAGCTGGGGTTTTCAGGCACTTTTGGCCCCTGCCGTCATTTCTTTGTTTATTTCTTTCCTTATTTTCCCCCCACAGTGCTGGTGTCGGGGCTGCCCAAGGTGCAGGCAGAGAAGGGGAGGAGGGTCCCTGCCTGGCCGGCAGCTCCCCCCTGGCCGTTGTGGGGGTGATTTGGGGTGATTGGGCAGCGCAGGGAGGCAAAGCCGGGCTGCGGAGCCGCGGACGGGGGTGATTGTGCCGAGGCTTTGGGGGCTTTGCCCCGAGCCCTGTCCTCGCGGGAGGGGACGCTGGCCGGGGTCCAGCCGAAGGCCTGGCAGCCCTTGTGGTCGTGTGTGTCCGTCCCCTCCCACTCCCCAAGGTCTGTCCTTGTCCCAGGGGCTCCGTGCTGTTTTATGCGTGCGGCCGTGTCCGTGGGTGCTGCGGGGACCCATCTGTCCTGGCTGCCCCTGGACAAAGGGACAGCGGAGTCCCCCCCTGCCAGTGCCACCCCACTGGCTTTGACTCAGCCCTGGGGCCGGCTCGGTGCCCTTCGGGGTCCCATGTGGGGCTGTGGCACCTGGTGGGGGCCAATTCCCACTGTCCCCCACGCTCCCTCCCCTCCCAGACAGGCATGGAGCGGGGCTGGAGAAACAACTTTTAATGGAAAAACACGAGAGAAAAGGTCCTATCAAAGCTACTCTAACCCCCCCCTCAAACGCGCCCCACCTCCCCTAAACTCACCCCCCCATCTCTCAAAATACACTACCTCCCCTTTAAATATACCCGCCTCCCCTAAACACACCCACCTCCCCAAACACACTGCCCGCTACAACTTTTAATGGAAAAACAGGAGAGAAAAGGCCCTATCGAAGCTACTCTAACCCCCCTCCCCTAAACATGTCCCTCTCCCCAACCCCCCCAAACACACCACCCCCCCAGATACAGTCCCCTCCCTTAAATCTGCCCCCCCAATCCCCTCCCCTAAATACAACCCTCCCCCCACCCCCCAAATGCACCCCCCCTCTGCCCCCCTTCATCTGCGTCTCCTCGCTGGGGGGCGTCTCTTCCCCCCTGCCACCCCCGGCCTGTCCGCCAGAGCCCTGCGCTTCCTGGGTGGCAGCGACGGGGAGCTTGTCCCCCGCCTCGTCCCCTGCTTTGTCCCCTGCTTCTCTGCCATGATGGGCTGGGCTGGCGGCAGCTCCATCCCCGTGTCCCCACACGGCTCCTGGGACTTTGTCCTGCAGAAGATATCTTCTAGGACAACAACGGCCTTCCGGGTCACCTCCACACCAAAGTACTTGACGGGCACCTCCTGGGGCACTACAAGGTGGCCGGCCGCGTCCCCGAGGGCTTGGCTGTGGGCGACTGCAGAGGAGCTGCTGGGGACGTTGCTCTCTGGCCCATAGAGGAATTCTTCCAGGATGCGGACACCCTCCAGGAGCTCCTCCATGCTGCAATCAAGCATCAGCAGCTCCTCCGGCAGCGAGAGGAAGTCGACGTCGCAGAGGGGGGCGGCTTCACCGGTGCCACCGGGGTCACAGTCCAAGAGCCTCAGGGCCTCCTTGAGGGACACATCGTGGGGCACGGCAAGGTGGCCGGCCGCGTCCCCGATGGCTTGGCTGTGGGGGACGTTGCTCTCCCAGGAGATGTCGCTGCTCGAGGAGGTGTCACTCTTTAGGGAGATGATGTCATACTCTGTGATGTCCGGCTCTGAGTAAGTGATGTTCTTTGGGGAGAAGGTGAGCTCTGGGGAGATGTCGCTCTCGGAGGAGATGTCGCTCCTGGGAGAGATGTTGCTCTGTGGGGAGCTGATGGTGCTCCAGGAGATGTTGCTGCCCAGGGGTGTCTGCGCGGGGGAGGCCCTGCTGGAGCTGTTGGTCTCTGGCGACCATTCCTTGGTGTTCTCGAAGGCAGGGATGGATGTTGGCAGCTGGGTGGGTACTGGGGCAACCGCTCTCCCCTCTCTGACGGTGCCACCGGGGTCCCCAAGCATGGTGATGCTGGTGTAAGGGTCCTGGGCGACCTCCACTGCGTCCACGGACGAACCAAAGAGCCTGAGGGGCTCTTGGAGGAGCATCTCCTCGGTGACTTCAATGTTGGCATCCAGGTCACCAGGAGCTTCTTTGTGGGGGGCAGCAGCGGGTCTGGGGGGTACGCAGGCACCCATGGGGACGCGGCTGGCAGGGGATAGCCCCAGGAGGGTGGCCGTGCCAGAGATGTTGGTGCCTGCAGGCTGTCCCTTGAGGTGGTGGCGTCCGGGGATGGAGGTGAGCAGCAGCGTGGGGGCTGTGGGCACCGCTGTGCCCTGGTGGCCGTAGGCTGGGAGCTGAGTCACGTGGAGTGGTGGGTGTTGTCCCTGGGGGGCCCCAGGGGCTGCTGAGGCCGGGAGGGTCCCACAGCCCCTGGGGCCCCACAGGGCAGTGCCTGGTGGAGCAGCGGCGCCGTGGCCGAGGGTCGCGGTGGCCAGCGCAGGCCCGTTGGTGGTGGTCCACTCAACGTGGAAGAAGCGTGGGTCGAAGCAGCAGCAGCCGCATGGGGCCCTGTGCAGCCCTGTGTGGGTAGGAAGGAGCAGTGCTGGGCTGGGGGCACCCTCCATGGCACCCTGTGAGCCGCCCCCCATGGCCATCAGGGTGCTGATGGTGTCAGGGTGGCAGAGGGGACAGGGGTGCCATACCTGGTGGTGGGACCTGTGGGGCTGCCCCCAGTGGGGGTGCCCAGGCTGCAGGGAATGGCTGCTGCTGCCCGGGCGGTGGGAACAGGGTGGCTGTGCCTGGAAGAGAGACAGGAGCCATGGTCACCTCCTGCGCTCTTGGCCCCAAGAGCGTCCCCGGGCTGCGGGTCAGGGTCGTTCCCTGCCTTCGGGGTAGAAGGTTTTCAGGAGCACGAAAGCCTGATGGCTCTGGGGCTCCGTGGGGGCGCGGGGACCGCGCAGTGGGCGCCACTGAGGTGGCAGCGCCATGGTGGGTCCCCTCAGTCTCTCGGCTGCTAAGGACTCTTTGGCGTCTCCAGGATGGAATGTTGGGGCTCCCTGTGCTCCGCCCCCTCCCAGCGGCCCCCCCAACAGCCGCCCCAGCTCCTGCTGGGGAGGGAAGGGGCTCGGGGGGGCTGAGGGCCTGCAAACCTTACGGGCAGCTACCGGGGGCTGTGGGTGCAAGAGCCTTTTGCTGGAGCCCTGGTGCGTTCCCAGAGCTGGGCTGTCCTTGGGGTGAGTGGGGCTCGGTGGGACGCTCCCACGGCTGGGGGGCCGCACTGGAGGTGCCGGGCTGTGCGGGGGGGTGGCAGGGCAAGGGTGGAGGGGTCGCACTGTACCCAAGGGAGAAGTTTGATGGTGGAGACACGATGGTGCAGTGGGGGTCTGCGACCCATTGCCCAGCCAGGATGCCGGCACTAAGGCCGTGAGTCTCTGAATCTCTAGGGGATGAGGAGACACCTCTGTGTCAGGAGCCCGTCTCCTTATGGCAGATTTCGTCTTCCCAGACAGCATCTGGGAAGCCCCTGGTGCTGTGAGGAGCAGGACTGGGCAGTTCCTGCAGTTTGTGGGAGATGGGAACTTCTTGTTGGCAGTGCTCGGGGGCCATCGAGGAAAGATGCCCTGCGAGACATGGTGGTTGTGAGCAGAGAAGGACTCGTGGGAGACAGGAAGGTCTCGGCTGCAGACATCATGAAATGGTTGAGTTTCAGATTATCAGAAAAAGGGCGGGCAGAGTTGCTCCCCTGATTTTTGGAGCTGAATGCCCCATTAGGAAGGTTGCTGGTGATCCCAAACTGGGAGGTGCTGTTGAGTGTGTTGAGGGCCAAGAGGCCTTGCAGAAGGCTCTAGATGGCTTGGAGCGTTGGGCAATCCTGAGCGGTGTGAAATTGAAGCAGTCCAAGTGCCGCGTTCTGCAGGTGGGAGGGAGGGAGTAACGGCGGCAGCAGTGGGAATGGGGAGGGGGCGTCTGGGGAGCAGCCCTGCAGAAAGGGGTGTGGGGGTGGTGAGCAGCTCAGGAGGAGCCAGCAGTGTCCCCTGGCACCAAGAGGGGACCAAGAGGGCAAGCGCATCATGGGGGGCATCAAAGACAGTAGAAGCAGGCGGCCAAGGGAGGGGATTGTCCCGCTGTGTTCAGCGCTGGCACGGCTTCACCTGGAGCACTGTGTGCAGTGCTGGGCAGCCCTGCAGTTAACTCGAGGTCAGCCCTGCAGTTTGGGTTCTGGTCTTTCTCTTCCCTTTTCCTCCTTGTCTGGCGCAGAGCAGCTCCCCGCAGCCCCCGAGAGCTGCGGGCGGTGGCGGTGCAGCTGCTGCAGGGGACGGAAGTTTTGGGTGCAGGAGGGTGCTCGGGGTGGGGGGTTGGGAGGCCGGACGCGGAGCAGCAGCGGTGCCGGGAACTGCGCCGGGCCCTGCCGAGGCCAAGGGGACTGCACCCGCCCGGGGCCCGCAGCGGCGCCCCCCGATGCTGGGGGTGCCCTGACGAGAACCGGGGCCTCCCCCCTCACCTTCTGCGCGCCGTACCTGCAGAGGGGCGGCCGCTGCCCGAAGGCGCCCTTGGCTGCGTTGGCCCCGGGCTGTGGAGCTGGGAGGGGGAACGGGCAATAAAGAGCTGGGGTTTCCAGGCACTTTTGGCCCCTGCCGTCATTTCTTTATTTCTTTCCTTATTTTCCCCCCCCACTGCTGGTGTCGGGGCTGCCCAAGGTGCTGGCAGAGAAGGGGAGGAGGGTCCCTGCCTGGCCGGCAGCTCCCCCCTGGCCGTTGTGGGGGTGATTTGGGGTGATTGGGCAGCGCAGGGAGGCAAAGCCGGGCTGCGGAGCCGCGGACGGGGGTGATTGTGCCGCGGCTTTGGGGGCTTTGCCCCGAGCTCTGTCCCCGTGGGAGGGGACGCTGGCTGGGGTCCAGCCGAAGGCCTGGCAGCCCTTGTGGTCGTGTGTGTCCGTCCCCTCCCGCTCCCCAAGGTCTGCCGCTCCGTGCTGCTTTCTGCGTGGGGCCGTGTCCGTGGGTCCGGCGGGGACCCGTCTGTCCTGGCTGCCCCTGGGGAAGGGGACAGGGGAGTCCCCCCCCGCCACTGCCACCCCGCTGGTGGTGACTCGGCCCTGGGGCCGGCTCGGTGCCCTTCAGGGTCCCATGTGGGGCTGTGGCACCTGGTGGGGGCCGATTCCCGCTGTCCCCCACACTCCCTCCCCTCCCAGAGAGGCACGGAGCGGGGCTGGAGAAACAACTTTAAATGGAAAAACACGAGAGAAAAGGTCCTATCGAAGCTACTCTAACCCCCCCTCCCTGAAATGCGCCCCCCTCCCCTAAACACATCCCTCCACCCAAATACATTGCTCACCGCAACCTCTTATGGAAAAACACAGGAGAAAAGGTCCTATCTAAGCTACTCTAACCCCCCCCTCAAATGCACCCCCTTCCCGTAAACCCACCTCCCCATCTCTCAAAATACACTACCCCCCCTTTAAATATACGCGCCTCCCCTAAACACACCCACCTCCCCAAACACACTGCCTGCTACAACTTTTAATGGAAAAACAGGAGAGAAAAGGCCCTATCGAAGCTACTCTAACCCCCCTCCCCTAAACATGTCCCTCTCCCCAACCCCCCCCAAACACACCACCCCCCCAGATACAGTCCCCTCCCTTAAATCTGCCCTCCACCCCCCTCCCCTAAATACAACCCTCCCCCCACCCCCAAAATGCACCCCCGCCCCCCCGCGCCCCTTCATCTGCGTCTCCTCGCTGGGGGGCGTCTCTTCCCCCCCGCCACCCCCTGCCTGTCCGCCAGAGCCCTGCACTTCCTGGGTGGCAGCAACGGGGAGCTCGTCCCCCGCTTCGTCCCCTGCTTCTCCGCCATGGTGGACTGGGCTGGCAGCAGCTCCATCCCCGTGTCCCCGCACGACTCCTGGGACTTTGTCCTGGAGAAGATATCTTCTAGGACAACAATGGCCTTCCGGGTCGCCTCCACACTGAAGTACTTGATGGGCACCTCCTGGGGCACTGCAAGGTGGCTGGCCGCGTCGCCAAGGGCTTGGCTGTGGGGGACAGTAGAGGGGCTCCTGGGGACATTGCTCTCAAGGTGGCCGGCCACGTCCCTGAGGGCTTGGCTGTTGGGGACAGCAGAGGAGCTGCTGGGGACGTTGCTCTCTGTCCCATAGAGGAATTCTTCCAGGATGCGGGCACCCTCCAGGAGCTCCTCCATGCTGCAATCAAGCATCAGCAGATCCTCGGGCAGCGAGAGGGAGTCGATGTTGCAGACCAGGGCGGCTTCACCGATGCCACCATGGTCACAGTCCAAGAGGCTCAGGGCCTCCTTGAGAGACCCCGCGTGGGGCACAGCAAGGTGGCCGGCCACGTCCCCGAGGGCTTGGCTGTGGGGGACAGCAGAGGGGCTGGTGGGGACGTTGCTCTCCCAGGAGATGTCGCTGCTTGAGGAGGTGTCACTCTTTAGGGACGTGATGTCGTACTCTGAGATGTCCTGCTCTGAGTAAGTGATGTTCTATGGGGAGAAGGTGAGCTCTGGGAAGATGTTGCTCTCGGAGGATATGTCGCTCCTGGGAGAGATGTTGCTCTTTGGGGAGCTGATGGTGCTCCAGGAGATGTTGCTGCCCAGGGGTGTCTGCGCAGGGGAGGCCCTGCTGGAGCTGTTGATCTCTGAAGACCATTCCTTGGTGTTCTCGAAGGCAGAGATGGATGTTG
Source organism: Larus michahellis (assembly GCF_964199755.1). Lineage (NCBI taxonomy): Eukaryota > Metazoa > Chordata > Aves > Charadriiformes > Laridae > Larus > Larus michahellis. Next base: position 367,954 of record NC_133923.1, read on the forward strand.
GCAGCTGGGTGGGTGCTGGGGCCACCGCTCTCCCCTCTGTGACGGTGCCACCGGGGTCCCCAAGCATGGTGATGCTGGTGTCAGGGTCCTGGGCGACCTCCACCGCGTCCAAGGTTGAACCAAAGAGCCTGAGGGTCTCTTGGAGGAGCATCTCGTCAGTCACATCAATGTTGGCACCCAGGCCGCCAGGAGCTTCATTGTCGGGGACAGCAGCGGTTCTGGGGGGGATGCAGGTGCCCATGGTGACGCAGCTGGCAGGGGGTAGCCCCACAGGGGTGGCCGTGCCGGAGATGTTGGTGCCTGCAGGCTGTCCCTTGAGGTGGTGGCGTCCGGGGATGGAGGTGAGCAGCAGCATGGGGGCTGTGGGCACCGCTGTGCCCTGGTGGCCATAGGCTGGGAGCTGTGTTACTTGGGGTGGTGGGTGTTGTCCCTGGGGGGTGCCAGGGGCTGCCCAGGCCGGGAGGGTCGCGCTGCCCCCAGGGCCTCACAGGGCAGCGCCTTGTGGAGCAACGGCGCCGTGGCCGAGGATGGCAGTGGCTTGCGCAGGCCCGTTGGTGGTGGTGCATTCGATGTGGAAGAAGCGTGGGTCGAAGCAGCAGCAGCCACATGGGGCCCTGTGCAGCCCTGTGTGGGTAGGAAGGAGCCATGCTGGGCCAGGGGCAGCCTCCAGGGCACCCGCCGAGCCGCCCCCCATGGCCATCAGGGTGCTGATGGTGTCAGGGTGGCAGAGGGGACAGGGGTGCCATACCTGGTGGTGGGGGCTGTGGGGCCGCCCCCACTGGGGGTGCCCAGGCCGTGGGGAAGAGCAGCTGCTGCCCGGGCGGTGGGAACAGGGTGGCTGCGCCTGGAAGAGAGACAGGAGCCATGGTCACCTCCTATGCTCTTGGCCCCGACAGCGTCCCCGGGCTGTGGGTTGGGGTCGGTCCCTACCTTGGGGGTAGAAGGTTTGTGGGAGCACGAAAGCCTGATGGCTCTGGGGTGCCGGGGGGGTGCGGGGGCCGCGCAGTGGGCGCCACCAAGGTGGCAGCGCCATGGTGGGTCCCCTCAGTCTCTCGGCTGCTAAGGACTCTTTGGCGTCTCCAGGATGGAATGTTGGGGCTCCCTGTGCTCCGCCCCCTCCCAGCGGCCCCACCAACACCCCCCCCAGCTCCTGCTGGGGAGGGAAGGGGCTCGGGGGGGCTGGGTGTCCCTGGATCCCACCAGGGGCTCTGTGTGCAAGTGCTTTTTGCTTTCATCAGTATTTTTCAGGGGGCGAAAGGACCAAGTTGGTTCAGCCGAGCTTTGTGGGGACGAAGCTGCACCCGCAGCCTCCTTGTGCCACACAGCAAATGCCTCTGTGACTGTCGCCTGTGCTGCGCTGCCTGGAGTGACGCAGAGACAGGAACAAGGACCTGGAGGGTGCGAGGGAAGGTCACGCAGCACCCCTCGGTGGCACGCTCCCCTGCCCAGCCCTCCCTCAAATCGTGCTCTCGGGTCTTTTAGTCTCCTCATTGGGAAACAAGCAGCTCTGGGTCCCCCTCGGAGGGGGCTGCACTTCCCCTGGGTGCGTGTGTCAAACCAAGCCTCTACCCTCCCGAAAATTTAGTGCTGCTGCACAAAACCGCCTCCGGTGCTGAGCTTTGACCTGCTCCTGTCATGATATAATGACAGCCTGCGGAGGCATAATTTAGCCCAGACCTGAAGATGTCTGTTTTAAGGTTAAAAAGTCCTCCCAGCTAAACTTCATCCAACAGCAGCAATGAAAAAATCAACTCGTCTGGTATTTTTGGGTTCCTCTCGTTAAGGAAGCCACGCAGGATCACAGCCCGGAGGGTCCATCTTTGCTTTATCCCAACTTCCCATATCCACTGCAAGGTTTAATTGGTTTCATGGCACCGGATCCCAACAGGGATTTAAAATGATCCGGTTGCTAACAGACCTGGTTGCTTTAACCCTGAACCCCAGCACTGGAGGGACGCAGCCTCCCGATAAGGACAATGCCCCTATTGCTGGGCAGTCACCCAGAATCGGTGCCAAAACGGGTTCTGAAGTTTGGTGACCTGAAGACCAGCCTCACCCCTGGCAATGCCATGCCGAGAGTCAGCAGGAGCCACTGAAAAGCTCCTCCCCACCTCTCGCCGTGCCTGTGCAGAGCCAAAACCCTGCCAGTGCCAGAAGGCATTAAGGGCAGATGTGGCGGTGTGCTCTTCCCTTTTTCCCCCCCCGGCTCCTGCTCAAGCCATGGCCATCAGCGGGAGTTGTGATGAGTCGCACTTGAACTGTGGGAGATGGCTGGCAACATAACCAAAACCCTGTCTGGAGTGGGAACCTGGGTATCTTGTTCCCATGAGAATATGACTGTAGGTCAATTCTCTTACTCCATAAACAGTGGACAGCCCAAGAGCCCTTTGAGCTCTCCTGCACGGCAGCGGCTGCACGACAGGGTCTCCCCTTGAGCAGGGACGCTCACTTAAGGTTCTTCTCCTCAAGGCTGAGAGATTCCTTGCCGCAACAGGTTCTCGGTAAGTGACTAATAGCATGCTAAACTTTGAAATCTTAGCTACGGGATCTAAGGATTGATTGCGCATATAGAATCCTTTAGACATAAACCGTTGACCAAGTCTGGGACTAGGACTGGATCCAGCCGCAGCCAGACTCCTCTCTGAGAAGGAGTTTAGAAAGCCAGGGGGTCCTTTCTGAACCTCGGGACTCAACGGGAGGGTCTCCCTGAGAGCTTGTCTGACCCCGGCCTCTATGCAGTAAATAATCAAGTGTGCCCTGGCATTGAATCTCGTAAAACACTGTCGCATTCACTGCTAACTTTGTTAAATCACTGTTTTATGTTAATAAACATTTCACTCTCTCTTACAAGTGAAGTTATTCACTCGGCTCGGCCCGTGACACCTGGCCTAGTCGGCAGGATGTCAGGAGTTATCACTGATTATTTAGGGAGGCATGGAGTGAACCCGAGCCCCAGATTCTCAGAGGAATGGGCTGGTGATAATTGGTCCAATTGGGAAGTCGTTGAAGAGTACTTGAAAGCCATTAGGGGCCGTACAAAGGCTGGAAAAGATAAGGGAGTCGTCTGTAAAATGTTAGGCACTTGTTTAGAAGCCTCGTACCAAGACAGGGAGAATAGGAATAGGAGAGAGCAGGAATTAGAGAAGGAAATAGAGAGCAGGAAGGCAGCTGAGTTACTGATACCTTTTAAAAATGAACAGCTGCAAAAACGATTGCAGGAAGAGAAGGAGAAAAGGCGGAAATTGGGAGAAAAGGTCGAAATGATGCTTATGCAGGCTCCCCACCCCCCTGACATTGTACAGATTAGGAAACTGATAGTATCCCCTGAAGATTGGGACGGAAACATTTGGGGTGATCCCGATGATAGCGAGTCAGAAGAAGACGTTCCTTTTTTACCCACAAATCCTCCCGAATATGAAGCCAGACCCATTGTTAAAACAGAAGGAACTGTGGGACCTCGGGGTGCTAATCCACGGCATACCACGCGAACCAGTCCCTGGGGTCCGCTGCAAGGGACAAATTTGCAAGAGAGATATAGCAGAAACCCCGGTGACACTGAAACTGAATCCTTGTGGCGAGTATGCTTAACTGGCGGCGACCGAATCATGTTAAGCCGGTGTGAAAGATAGTGAAGGTGTTGTTGGCTTTCGCCATAATAACAGGGCTATAAATCTTTGACTTATAAGGATAACTAACCTTTAGTAAATTAGAAAACATGAGAAACCTCAAAGATAACAACTAACAGCAACTGTGGAGAAAAACATCATGAAGAAAAACATCCGAGAGAAACAAAAGAGAACTTCTCCAAAAGACTCCACAAGTGATTAACAGAAGGAAACAGATGCACAGGAGAAGGGAGCTGATGATAATCGATCCTACCAGAAGGAAACACATGCATGGGAAAAGGGAGCTGATCCTACCAGAAGGAAACAGCTGCATGGGAAAGGGGAACTGAAGATCATGGATCCTCAGAAACAATTCAGAAGGAAACACACACATAGAAGAGAAAAAGGACTAATAATAATCAGTCCTTATCAACAATTACTCTGTCTAAAAGAGGGAATACGTATGCAATATTGAATGTATATAAGACATGGTTGAAGTGTTAGCTGGTGTGCCTCTGACCTGAGTCATGCACCCAGCGCTGTGCTTTTGCTTTATTGACTTTGTCCCTATAATAAAGTAAGTGCCATTTCTGTTTAAGGGATCTGGCTATTTATTACAATTTGGGGGCTCGTCCGGGAGAATTCACTTGGTCCCAGTGGGCTCCGAGACCCCGAGCAGGAGGTGCACCCCACCGATTTCGGCGTCCTGCTCAGAAGACTTCGCGGTGCCTGTTGAGACTCCAAGCTGATAATGCCACGAGAGGAGGGACTCATAAAGCAAAAGGGGTAAGTCTCCCCAGGAAAACCCACGGTAGCCCATAATTCTTGTGCACGAAGACCCAGGCAAGAAAACAGGACTGTAAGTACTGCTTGGTTGGGCGGGTTTGGGGCTTGATTGCTGCGTGTGTGGAACTCGGACCGGACAGTCCGGATCTGGGGAGCGAGTGTGGAGTCTTTCTAACCGCGGTTCCAATCTCCCGCGAGGGAATTGGCCCGTAAAGAGACGAAGTGTCAGAGATTGAGTGAAAGACAGCCCCGGGAAAACTGGGTGCTTGACTGCTGTGGTGAGCGGAAGACAGCCCCAGGGAAAAGGGGAGTGGGAAAGTGCCGGCAGATATACCCCAAGACAGTCCTTTGGGGATAAAATTGGCTCATTGGAATATTGATCCGGCTACTAAAAATAAGGTTAAAGTTAAAATGATTCAGTATTATATGATAGAATGGACAAAGGAACCTCTACGAGCAGACCATTTGTATTGGCCTAGATATGGGCCCTTTGAAGGGTGGATGTGCCAGGCTTTAAACCTTTGTGTAAACTCTAAAGAATCCTTCAGCCGCTGGCACCAAGAGGGCAAGCGCATCGTGGGGGACAACAAACACAGTAGAAGCAGGCGGCCAAGGGAGGGGATTGTCCCGCTGTGTTCAGCGCTGGCGCGGCTTCACCTGGAGCACTGTGTGCGGTGCTGGGCAGCCCTGCAGTTAACTCGAGGTCAGCCCTGCAGTTTGGGTTCTGGTCTTTCTCTTCCCTTTTCCTCCTTGTCTGGCGCAGAGCAGCTCCCCGCGGCCCCCGAGAGCTGCAGGCAGTGGCGGTGCAGCTGCTGCAGGGGACGGGAGTTTTGGGTGCAGGAGGGTGCTCGGGGCGGGGGGTTGGGAGGCCGGATGCGGAGCAGCAGCGGTGCCGGGAGCTGCGCCGGGCCCTGCCGAGGCCAAGGGGACTGTGCCCGTCCGGGGCCCCCAGCGGCTCCCCCCGCCCCGGCGGTGTCCCTGGGGCTGCCCTGGGGCAGGGGCTCAGACCCCGACGCCGGCGGTGCCCCGACGGGGACCGGGGACCTCCCCCCGCACCTTCTGTGCGCCGGACCCGCAGAGGGGCAGCCACTGCCCGAAGGCGCCCTTGGCTGCGTTGGCCCCGGGCTGTGGAGCTGGGAGGGGGAACGGGCAATAAAGAGCTGGGGTTTCCAGGCACTTTTGGCCCCTGCCATGATTTCTTTGTTTATTTCTTTCCTTATTTCCCCCCACAGTGCTGGTGTCAGGGCTGCCCAAGGTGCAGGCAGAGAAGGGGAGGAGGGTCCCTGCCTGGCCGGCAGCTCCCCCCTGGCCGTTGTGGGGGTGATTTGGGGTGATTGGGCAGCGCAGGGAGGCAAAGCCGGGCTGTGGAGCCGCGGACGGGGGTGATTGTGCCGAGGCTTTGTGGGCTTTGCCCCGAGGCCTGTCCCCGTGGGAGGGGACGCTGGCCGGGGTCCAGCCGAAGGCCTGGCAGCCCTTGTGGTCGTGTGTGTCCGTCCCTTCCCGCTCCCAGGGTCTGTCCTTGAACCGGGGGCTCCGTGCTGCTTTCTGCGTGGGGCCGTGTCTGTTGGTCCTGCGGGGACCCGTCTGTCCTGGCTGCCCCTGGAGAAAGGGACAGGGGAGTCCCCCCCCGCCACTGCCACCCCACTGGCCTTGACTCAGCCCTCGGGGCAGCTCGGTGCCCTTCGGGGTCCCATGTGGGGCTGTGGTACCTTATGGGGGCCAATTCCCGCTGTCCCCTGCGCTCCTTCCCCTCCCCGACAGGCACGGAGCGGGGTTGGAGAAACAACTTTAAATGGAAAAACACGAGAGAAAAGGTCCTATCGAAGCTATTCTAACCCCCCCTCCCTCAAATGCGAACCCCTCCCCTAAACACATCCCTCCACCCAAATACATTGCTCACCGCAACCTTTAATGGAAAAACACAGGAGAAAAGGTCCTATCGAAGCTACTCTAACCCCCCCTCAAATGCACCCCCCCCTCAAACCCACCCCCCCATCTCTCAAAATACACTACTCCCCCTTTAAATATACCTGCCTCAACTTTAAATGGAAAAACACGAGAGAAAAGGTCCTATCGAAGCTATTCTAACCCCCCCTCCCTCAAATGCGAACCCCTCCCCTAAACACATCCCTCCACCCAAATACATTGCTCACCGCAACCTTTAATGGAAAAACACAGGAGAAAAGGTCCTATCGAAGCTACTCTAACCCCCCCTCAAATGCACCCCCCCCTCAAACCCACCCCCCCATCTCTCAAAATACACTACTCCCCCTTTAAATATACCTGCCTCCCCTAAACACACCCACCTCCCCAGACAAACTGCCCGCTACAACTTTTAATGGAAAAACAGGAGAGAAAAGGCCCTATCGAAGCTACTCTAATGCCCCCTCCCCTAAACACGTCCCTCTCCCCACCCCCCGCAAACACACCACCCCCCCAGATACAGTCCCCTCCCTTAAATCTGCCCCCTGCGCCCCTCCCCTAAATACAACCCTTCCCCCACCCCCCAAATGCACCCCCCCTCTGCCCCCCATCATCTGCGTCTCCTCGCTGGGGGGCGTCTCCTCCCCCCCGCCACCTCCGGCCTGTCTGCGAGAGCCCTGCGCTTCCTGGGTGGCAGCGACGGGGAGCTCATCCCCCGCTTCATCCCCTGCTTCGTCCCTCGCTTCGTCCCCCGCTTTTCCCCAATGGTAGACTGGGCCGGCGGTAGCTCCATCCCCGTGTCCCCACACGGCTCCTGGGACTTTGTCCTGGAGAAGATATCTTCTAGGACAACAATGGCCTTCCGGGTCGCCTCCACACCGAAGTACTTGACGGGCACCTCCTGGGGCACTTCAAGGTGGCTGGCCGCGTCGCCAAGGGCTTGGCTGTTGGGGACAGCAGAGGGGCTCCTGGGGACATCACTCTCAAGGTGGCCGGCTGCATCCCCAAGGGCTTGGCTGTGGGGGACAGCCGAGGGGCTGGTGGGGACGTTGCACTCCCAGGAGATGTCGCTGCTCGAGGAGGTGTTACTCTTTAGGGAGATGATGTCATACTCTGTGATGTCCTGCTCTGAGTAGGTGATGTTCGTTGGAGAGAAGGTGAGCTCTGGGAAGATGTCGCTCTCAAAAGAGATGTCGCTCCTGGGAGAGATGTTGCTCTTTGGGGAGCTGATGGTGCTCCAGGAGATGTCGCTACCAAGGGGTGTCTGCGCGGGGGAGGCCCTGCTGGAGCTGTTGGTCTCTGAAGACCATTCCTTGGTGTTCTCGAAGGCAGGGATGGATGTTGGCAGCTCGGTGGGTGCTGGGGCCACCGCTCTCCCCTCTCTGACGGTGCCACCAGGGTCCCCAGGCGTGGTGATGCTGGTGTCAGGGTCCTGGGCAACCTCCACCGCGTCCAAGGTTGAACCAAAGAGCCTGAGGGTCTCTTGGAGGAGCATCTCCTCAGTCACATCAATGTTGGCACCCAGGCCGCCAGGAGCTTCTTTTTCGGGAACAGCAGTGGGTCTGGGGGGGATGCAGGTGCCCATGGTGACGCAGCTGGCAGGGGGTAGCCCCACGGGGGTGGCCGTGCCGGAGCTGTTGGTGCCTGCAGGCTGTCCCTTGAGGTGCTGGCGTCTGGGGATGGAGGTGAGCAGCAGCGTGGGGGCTGTGGGCACCGCTGTGCCCTGGTGGCCGTAGGCTGGGAGCTGTGTTACTTGGGGTGGTGGGTGTTGTCCCTGGGGGGTGCCAGGGGCTGCCCAGTCCGGGATGGTCCCGCAGCCCGCGGGGCCCCACAGGGCAGCGCCTGGTGGAGCAGCGGCACCGTGGTCGAGGGTGGCAGTGGCTGGCGCAGGCCCGTTGGTGGTGGTCCACTCAACGTGGAAGAAGCGTGGGTCGAAGCAGCAGCAGCCGCATGGGGCCCTGTGCAGCCCTGTGTGGGTAGGAAGGAGCCGTGCTGGGCCAGGGGCACCCTCCAGGGCACCCTGTGAGCCGGCCCCCATGGCCATCAGGGTGCTGATGGTGTCAGGGTGGCAGAGGGGACAGGGGTGCCATACCTGGTGGCGGATTGTGGGGCTGCCCCCAGTGGGGGTGCCCAGGCTGCAGGGAATGGCTGCTGCTGCCCGGGCAGTGGGAACAGGGTGGCTGTGCCTGGAAGAGAGACAAGAGCCATGGTCACCTCCTGTGCTCTCGTCCCTGAGAGGTGGCCCCAAGTAGTGGGGAAATTCTCAGGAACTGGGATTCACTGGGCAGGCGAGGGCAGGGACACTCATCCAGGCTTGCTGAGCCCCCGTGCCAGAACTGCTCGGGGGGGAACAGGGGAGGTGGGATGGTGAAGGTGACCATGGAGAAGGGAGGGGGAGGCTGAAGGTGCCCAGGGTTCTTGGGTGCCAAAAGGTGTTGGGGTGGCAGAGGGGACAGGGGTGCCATACCTGGTGGTGGGGCCTGTGGGGCCGCCCCCACTGGGGGTGCCCAGGCCATGGGGAAGAGCAGCTGCTGCCCGGGCAGTGGGAACAGGGTGGCTGTGCCTGGAAGAGAGACAAGAGCCATGGTCACCTCCTGTGCTCTCGTCCCTGAGAGGTGGCCCCAAGTATTGGGGAAATTCTCAGGAACTGGGATTCACTGGGCAGGCGAGGGCAGGGACACTCATCCAGGCTTGCTGAGCCCCCGTGCCAGAACTGCTCGGGGGGGAACAGGGGAGGTGGGATGGTGAAGGTGACCGTGGAGAGGGGAGGGGGAGGCTGAAGGTGCCCAGGGTTCTTGGGTGCCAAAAGGTGTTGGGGTGGCAGAGGGGACAGGGGTGCCATACCTGGTGGTGGGGCCTGTGGGGCAGCCCCCACTGGGGGTGCCCAGGCCATGGGGAAGAGCAGCTGCTGCCCGGTCGATGGGAACAGGGTGGCTGCGCCTGGAAGAGAGACAGGAGCCATGGTCACCTCCTGTGCTCTTGACCCCGACAGTGTCCCTGGGCTGTGGGTTGGGGTCTGTCCCTGCCTTGGGGGTAGAAGGTTTGTGGGAGCACGAAAGCCTGAAGGCTCTGGGGCACCGGGGGGGTGCGGGGGCCGCACAGTGGGAGCCACCGAGGTGGCAGCGCCATGGTGGGTCCCCTCAGTCTCTCGGCTGCTAAGGACTCTTTGGCGTCTCCAGGATGGAATGTTGGGGCTCCCTGTGCTCTGCCCCCTCCCAACGGCCCCCCCAACAGCCCCCCCAGCTCCTGCTGGGGAGGGAAGGGGCTCAGGGGGGCTGGGTGTCCCCGGATCCCACCAGGGGCTCTGTGTGCAAGTGCTTTCTGCTTTCAACAGTATTTTTCAGGGGGCGAAAGGACCAAGTTGGTTCAGCCGAGCTTTGTGGGTTCGAAGCTGCACCCGCAGCCTCCTTGTGCCACACGGCAAATGCCTCTGTGACTGTCGCCTGTGCTGCGCTGCCTGGAGTGACGCAGAGACAGGAACAAGGACCTGGAGGGTGCGAGGGAAGGTCACGCAGCACCCCTCGGTGGCACGCTCCCCTGCCCAGCACTTCCTCAAATCCTGCTCTCGGGTCTTTTAGTCTCCTCATTGGGAAACAAGCAGCTCTGGGTCCCCCTCGGAGGGGGCTGCACTTCCCCTGGGTGCGTGACACCGGGAGGAGACGGTACCCACCGCTGCATGCTCCCAGAAAAGGCCAGGATTCTGCACAACATCCGATGACGAGATGCTGGGTCTCTTTGTGCTCTGCAGGACCCCGGGGACTGGGTTAGTTCATCCCCTCCTGGTACTGGGGAGGATTTGGCTCTACCAAGGACACTCCGGTAGGAACAGAGGCCTCTCGCTCCCACTACATGAACAGCATGTGGCGTGGGGGAGCCGGGACAACTGCCGTGAGCTGGAGGCCAGAGATCCCTCCTGGCCTGTATCCTGTTCATTAAACAGATTGCTCTCTGTTAGCGAGGCACCTCTGGCTGCAAGATCGTGTGAGACCATCTGCTGTGTAACTTGTGGCAGGGACCGATGCTGGGGGCGTGAAGGCAACTTCTAAAAAACATAAAACTTTCATTTCATTTTAGAGTGCAGCTGAACAACCCCATTCCTCGACACGCATCGTCCTAATGCCTCCTCTTGACCCGACGCCACGGGAAAGGGCCTCCTCAGCCCTATCTGTAGGAATTTGCCGTGTGTTTAGGCAGGGAGGTGAAGTTGGTAACTACGGCTCCCAGAAGCAGCTCACTAGAACAAAGAAAAGAACAAAAACAAAGCAAAAAAAAAACAAGCAGAGGTTTGTGTTCAGTACAATAGAGCCACCGGTACCCTGTTGCATGGCCCTGTGGCTCTACAGCGAAGGTGATGGCAGTCAGATGTGTCAAACCAAGCCTCTACCCTCCCGAAAATTTAGGGCTGCTGCACAAAACCGCCTCCGGTGCTGAGCTTTAACCTGCTCCTGTCATGAAATGATGACAGCCTGCGGAGGCATAATTTAGCCCAGACCTGAAGACGTCTGTTTTAAGGTTAAAAAGTCCTCCCAGCTAAACTTTATCCAACAGCAGCAATGGAAAAATCAACTTGTCCGGTGTTCATTTGGGTTCCTCGTGTAAGAAAGGCAGGTATTGCTTTTGCAGAGGAGAAAAGCCGTTTCCATTAGAGGTGACACGATAAGGGAATGACTAAGACAAAGAGGCTCCAGCAAAGGCTTGTAGAACATCTCTTATCACACAGACAGAAGGACAAACTGATTCCTCCTGGATTAGTGTCTAGAAGGGGAGTCAAACATTTAACCAGGGCTAATGACATTGAGCAATCTTTTACCAAAAAGGAAAGAAATAAACTAGTCATATAATCCCTTTGGGTGTAGCATAAAGAGAAGTAAACAGAGGCAGGACATGTGGGAAGAATTTTAGTCTCCTCGGGCAGACTGTGAACCCTGGAGTACCCAACCAATGGGAAACAGGGGAGGGAAAAATTCGGCCGGGATTAGGGAATAAAAAGGTGTGTTTCAAGAACTGGAAGTGTGCCTACTTGCTAGGTCACCCGCTCTTGCAAGAACGTGAATAAAAATGTGCTTCACAGAGCATTCTGCCTGAGCCTATTTCATTCAGACTGGAACTTGTTTCTCACAGGGGGCAGATTTAAGGGAGGGGACTGTATCTGGGGGGGGAGGTGTTTGGGGGGGGTGGGGAGAAGGACATGTTTAGGGGAGGGGGGGTTAGAGTAGCTTCGATAGGGCCTTTTCTCTCCTGTTTTTCCATTAAAAGTTGTAGCGGGTAGTGTGTTTAGGGAGGTGCGTGTGTTTAGGGAAGGCAGGTATATTTAAAGGGGGGGTAGTGTATTTTGAGAGATGCGGGGGGTGAGTTTAGGGGAGGGGGGGGTTAGAATAGCTTCAACAGTACCTTTTCCCCTGTGTTTTTCATTAAAGGTTGCGGCGGGCAGTGTATTTGGGGGGAGGGATGTGTTTAGGGGAGGGGGGCACGTTTGAGGGAGGGGAGGTTAGAGTAGCTTCAATAGGACCTTTTCTCTCGTGTTTTTCCATTTAAAGTTGTTTCTCCAGCCCCACTCCGTGCCTCTCTGGGAGGGGAGGGAGTGTGGGGGACAGCGGGAATCGGCCCCCACCAGGTGCCACAGCCCCACATGGGACCCTGAAGGGCACTGAGCTGCCCCCAGGGCCGAGTCACCACCAGCGGGGTGGCAGTGGCGGGGGGGGGACTCCCCTGTCCCCTTCCCCAGGGGCAGCCAGGACAGACGGGTCCCCGCCGGACCCACGGACACGGCCCCACGCAGAAAGCAGCACGGAGCCCCCGGGACAAGGGCAGACCTTGGGGAGCGGGAGGGGATGGACACACACGACCACAAGGGCTGCCAGGCCTTTGGCTGGACCCCGGCCAGCGTCCCCTCCCACGGGGACAGAGCTCGGGGCAAAGCCCACAAAGCCACGGCACAATCACCCCCGTCCGCGGCTCCACAGCCCAGCTTTGCCTCCCTGCGCTGCCCAATCACCCCAAATCACCCCCACAACGGCCAGGGGGGAGCTGCCGGCCAGGCAGGGACCCTCCTTCCCTCCTCTGCCTGTGCCTTGGGCAGCCCCGACACCAGCCCAGGGGGAAATAAGGAAAGAAATAAACAAAGAAATGCCGGCAGGTGCCAAAAGTGCCTGGAAACCCCAGCTCTTTATTGCCCGTTCCCCCTCCCAGCTCCACAGCCCGGGGCCAACGCAGCCAAGGGCGCCTTCGGGCAGTGGCAGCACCTCTGCGGGTCCGGCGCGCAGAAGGTGCGGGGGGAGGTCCCCGGTCCCCGTCGGGGCACCCCCAGCATCGGGGGCTGAGCCCCTGCCCCAGGGCAGCCCCAGGGACGCCCCCGGGGCGGGGGGAGCCGCTGCGGGCCCCGGGCGGGCGCAGTCCCCTTGGCCTCGGCAGGGCCCGGCGCAGCTCCCGGCACCGCTGCTGCTCCACGTCCGGCCTCCCAACCCCCCACCCCGAGCACCCTCCTGCACCCAAAACTCCCGTCCCCTGCAGCAGCTGCACCTCCACCGCCCGCAGCTCTCGGGGGCCGCGGGGAGCTGCTCTGCGCCAGACAAGGAGGAAAAGGGAAGAGAAAGACCAGAACCCAAACTGCAGGGCTGACCTCGAGTTAACTGCAGGGCTGCCCAGCACCGCACACAGTGCTCCAGGTGAAGCCGTGCCAGCGCTGAACACAGCGGGACAATCCCCTCCCTTGGCCGCCTGCTTCTACTGTCTTTGATGCCCCCCATGATGCGCTTGCCCTCTTGGTCCCCTCTTGGTGCCAGGGGACACTGCTGGCTCCTCCTGAGCTGCTCACCACCCCCAGACCCCTTTCTGCAGGGCTGCTCTCCAGACGCCCCCTCCCCATTCCCACTGCTGCCGCCGTTACTTCCTCCCTCCCACCTGCAGAACGCGGCACTTGGACTGCTTCAATTTCATGCCGCTCAGGATTGCCCAATGCTCCAAGCCATCTAGAGCCTTCTGCAAGGCCTCTTGGCCCTCAAGACACTCAACAGCACCTCCCAGTTTTCTGCCTTCTCAGTTCTCATTTTTCCCATGTACTAATTCCATCTTCTACCACCTGTTTTGCCCTTAATCTAATCTCTCATAGTAGGGAGGCTGGCTCACGTGACCATTTTCTCTCAGACACATTCCTACAATACCCCCTTTTTCTTCTTGAGCCAGCCAGACTTTATACATGGCATTTTTTATCATGTCAGTCATGTTGCAGAGAACACATGAGGCTACCATAATCAATAATAATATAATCAACAATAGCATGAACCCTTGTTTTAGGAAGTCTGATAACCATCCCGTTATACCCCATGAGCTTAACCAATCATCGAAACGATTTTTAACCACTTTTAATTTGGACATGTTATCCTTCAGCTCCCATAACTGCTTATGAATGGATGATGAGTGGTCAGAAAGGTTCATACAACACATACCTTCAAAATCTTCACATCCATGACCCTGAGCCAACAGCAAAAATCAATCATCACCCCTGTGGTGTCTCCACAAAAGTTCACTAGGGACGTGTTAAATGTTGGGTAGGCTGAATTGAATCCTGCTGTATTAAAAGAAGCCGAAATACCAAGGGTTCTCAATTTTGTGCTCAGCTGCAACTTCCAATCACAAGGATAAGCCCGACACTAATTCCCAGTGGCATCTTCAAATATCAGTACCCTTGCCCTTCTTTCTGCGCTGTAGATGACCGAACCTGTTGCTACAGTGACGTAGTACCTGTCCCCACTAGTCCTCCGGAACCGACCAAACCTCTGGCAGTAGCACTGTGTAACAGCACTGTATGCCACAGCTTGACCAATCCTTGTCAATGGTAGACTCCCCTAATCTCCTGTCCTCAGCCAGCTCGTGTTGAGGTGAACCTGACTCTGTACCCTATTGCAATAGCTAAAGGAATTAAACCCGTCACCTTACTTAATTCCTTATTAAAACACACAGCACACCGGAATTAAAATACTAGAATTAAAATACACGGCACACCGGATTTAAAACACACAGCACACTGGAATTAAAATACTAGAATTAAAATACACAGCACACCAGATTTAAAACACACAGCACACCGGAATTAAAATACACAGCACACCCTGTCACCTTACTTAACTCCTTATTAAAACACACAGCACACCGGAATTAAAATACACAACACACCGGATTAAAAACACACAGCATACCCCATCACTTTACCTAATTCCTTATAAAAACACACAGCACACCGGGCCGCAACATGTGGTCTTTCAAACTACCACCGGCCTCAACAATCCTCACAAGGCACAAGGATCTATGGGTCACAGTTCCACACCTAGGGCACTACACTTCTTCAGCCCTCATCGTCGTCGTTGGTATTGTGGGGTAACTCATTCGAATCCGTCTGCTCAAACCAGGGCTTTATCCATTTGGCTGGTACCCATCTGGTTCCGGCATCTGTAACGACACAGGCATATCCTCGACCCCAGGTTAATAGTCTACACGGTCCTTCCCACTTCCCCGTCACACTGTTTTTAACTGCTACCATGCCATTTTCCTGCCTAAAATCTCCCAGGTCTCTCTGCAGGCCTGCGCCGTGCCGCACGATTGGAGGTACAAGGCAGTGTTGAGGAAGGCGTAGGAAGTTCAGGACGTAAACGGCTTTGTTCAGTCGATCTACAGGACTCAGCCCTTGCTCTCCCCCTTTTTGTTTTTGAAGCAAATTTTTTAAAGACTGGTTCATGCGTTCCACTATGGCTTGAGCCGTCAGAGAATGTGGTGTGCCAGTCACATGTGTAATGCCCCACAGCTGTAGAAATACCTGTGTTGAACGGGCTACGTACCCTGGGCCATTATCAGTCTTTATCACACGCGATACACCTAAGGCCGCAAACGCACATCGCAAATGCTTTCGTACATGTTTACTAGATTCACCAGTCTGCGCAGTTGCCCAAATTGCAGTTGAATAACAGTCTACACTCAGGTGTATAAATTTCAGTTTTCCAAATTCTGACATATGGGTTACATCAGTCTGCCAGAACTCCAAAGGTCCATGCCCTCGGGGACTGACGCCTGGGTTGAAGTTAGGTATAAATGGTTGACAATCAGCATAAGTTCACACAATATCATGTGCTTGTTGTTGTGTTAAAGAAAATTGCTTCCTCAATACCTTCGCATTTTGATGAAAAAAAAAAAATCATGCGACATTTCAGCTTGCTGCATAATGTTCGGAGTTGTTACTAACAGCGTGATAATCCGCAACTGTGTTTCCCTCAGTTAAAGGACCGAGTAAACAGCTATGAGAGCGTATGTGGACAATAAAATAACGAAACTGTCTTTTTCATAAAAGTAATATTAATTGCAGTAAGAGACTAAATAACAATTGGTTCTCTACTTGTTTTACAAATGCTCCTTCAAGTCTTTGAACAATACCAGTAACATATTGACATTCTGCCTACATTTAACAGTTCCTGTTGAAATAAGTCAAAAGCCTTTACTGTGTCCCTGAACCATCTACAAACACCGAACAGGTGCCATCAAGAGGCTTTGGTGCTAGCAGGATGCGCGGCTGTAAAGGAATTTGTGAAAGTGACTGTAATAGTCTGTGCTAGGGGAAAGAGTAATTTATTTGCCCAATATAATGTACTAAGGAGGTTAAGACTTTGTGATAACCAAGGGTCAAGGTCATCCTTTTTGATGGGGACACGTATGTGACTTGGATCCATTCCAGAAAGCTGGTGACAGCACAAACAACCCTGGAAAAACAATCGTGGTAACATTTCAATCATCATAGTTACTGGTTTTGAAAAGGTATGTGGCAAAAATACCCACTCTAACGCAGCCAGGCTCTTTGTGAGTGCATCATCCCACTGTCCTAACAGGGCATAAAGTTGAAATTTTTGTAGGAAGGTGTTCAGTGCATCTTGCAGCAGTAGCAGACTATATCTTATCTGCAACATGCTGTAATGCCTTCGGAGCTGTTGGGGTTAATGAACATAGAACTTATGGGGGGGGGGGGCGGGGGCAGGCACAGCGCTTCAGGGCATCCCCTGTATCTTCAAAGTGCGCCCATGTCTTTCTCCCCCTCGCTCATGTCTCTCTCCCCCTCTCTGACCCGAGACAGCCCCCCTATATCCTGCACTGGATTGAGTGGAGAAGTACAGGCCAGAGTCGCCGCACGCGTGGCCAGCGTATGCAGCGAGTCTCACCAAACTCATGATCCAGCTCTGCTAACAGCGGCTGTCTGATACGTGACTACATTGTTGTAATCCCTTCTTGTTAGCTTCTTCTGTGAAGGTCAGGTTCTCATGGATACACATATAGTTTTTAGAGCAACACATTCTACAACTCGTACAAGGGTACGATGCAAAGCGGCATCTACAACTGATCGTATAATGCTTATTAAACACGGCAAACAGCATACTAAACATAACAGACAAATTCCTTCCACACAGGCAACGAGTATAATTTGCTTCAACCAACCCCACCCCCAAGTCCATCCATCAAAGAGATTTCACCCAGTGGTCTCCACAAGTTGCCAGTTTGGTCGGTGCAGTTCCTGCAGCTGGGCATGGATGGATTTGGAGTGGGTCACTTAGATTCATACAATACAGTCCTTTAAAGTCTTGACAACCGTGTCTGTGAGCTGAAAGCAAAAAATCAGTAGCAGCTCTGTTTTGCAACATCGCATATCGAATACTATCTACATCTAGCAATAACTCAGAAATAGCGGTACTAGCAGCATTGTTAAACTTATCCTTGGCAGCAAGAGAGTCCTTGTTATCACGAATCCTTGGCAGCAAAAGAGTCCTTGTTAGCAAGAGCGCATGCGGACTCCCTGTTCTTGCTGGTACTGTGCTTTGATCTTCTTCCACAACAGGCCAAGATTCTCAAGCAGCTGGATAAGGTGTCTGTGCGTCCATTACAGGCTTATGTCATCCAAATGTTTTTCTTGCCAGCACCCAAGACTGAATAACAATTGGTGTGATATATGTGTTTTCCAGCACCCAGGTGCGAGTCCCTTGAGTGTATTTACAGTCCTCCTCGCCGATCTTCCATTGCTTTCCCATATTCCATCCCCTTGCTCAAGAGACCGCTTCTGCTGGGTTCATTTTAGTCTCGCAGGGTATAACACAGAGCAATCTACTAAGGCATGCAATAACATAGACACATATAGGAAAAAACCAAAAACGTATCTCTATGGTACTGCTTTGAATCAGGTGTCCTATTTCTCTTTTTCTGACGCTTTCTCATAATGCGTATGGCATACTTCTGTGCTAACGTGGCACATTTCCCATCTAATTGCTCCTGTTCGTTTTTTTTTCTTTTTTCTTTTTTTCTTTTCTTTTTTCTTTTTTCTTTTTTCTTTTTTTTCTTTTTTCTTTTTTTCTTTTTTTTTCTTTTTTTTTTCCCATCACTTACGACTGACATAAAAGTCTGCCTTTGCAACAAGAGCTCAGTTTCTCATTTTTCTTTAAGTTTCTCATTTTCCTACAGAGCATCCTATAGATTTTGTCTCAACTCCTTTTCCCAATCAACCATGATCTTATAGACAAACAACAAACAACCAGCGATACGCCCTGCACGGGTGAGCCGTTCCCGAGACCGTAAACGTGTCGGCTGGTGAAAACTCCCCCAATATTTCAGGACTTCCATCGGTTCTACAGCCCATCCTGGTGTATCTACCTGGAGTGTGCTCGCCTTACGTCTGAACATCATGTATATACAAACTTCTTCACTTGACGGAGTGTCAGCCCTAGTTGCATACAAGAACAGCACCACACCGGGCAGAACACCTGCTCAAGTGGAGTCACCTAACAACACTGCACACAACAAAAAGCAAACAGTAGCACAGATGCTGATCAGCAGGTATAAACTGGCGCCCACACACACTTACACAGCAGACATACAAAAACAGCACTTCTATCTCAGGGAGATGACTGGGGAGGGGCGGGGGCGAGGCGGGCAATGGCAGGAGCAAACAGCTCCAGCTCTGTCCGTCTCTGCTGACATTCTGCCTCCTCCATCGGCCTCAGGTGGAGCAGAGGGGATCAGCAGGGGATCGTCCCAGACCTTCGGACCTGGCCTGTTCGATCCCCCTCCCGTGGGTTGTAATGCTGCAAAAGCCCCGGCTGCCGTGGCTCGCTCCGCGTTCATATCTTGTAAGGTCGATAACACCAACCACCATGTCGTCGCTAACGGTGATGCCTCTTTGTCTCCTTTACTTATCACTTCCCACAGTTTTTTCCCAACAGCCTCCCATATTTCTGGTTTAAAAGCTGTCTGGGGCTCTGGTGCGAATCCGTTCTCTCTGCACCAGGTTAACAACCTTCGGAGCATACGCTCATCGTATTTCACCCCTCTCTTAGAGAGGATATGCAGGAGAAGTCTTAATATAGCCCCTTCTCCTTTTGTTACTTGTTGCCCCATCTCCTGCCCCTGCTGCTCACCTCTCTCTGGGTGTCCGTGGCCACGTCGTCTGTTTCCTCTATTCCGGATTGCCGCCCAATCCACCCGGTCTCAATCCAGCTGAGCCGTCCTCCAGCCGGTGGATCTCCTTCTGGGTCTTCCACCCCTCGCATTCTGTTGCTCAAGCCAAGCGCCGATCGGTATCACGTCGGGGTCACCATCTGAGGAGAAATAACTGGACTCCAGACTATCCAATGCGAATCAAGAGAAGCCATTTATTAAGCACAGATCATCATCTTTTATACCCTGTGTTGTAGCCGTACATGCGACTTGCTTATTTCTGATTAGCTAGTGACACTGTCCACGCGCTGCCCGTGCAGTTCATTCACAGATCAGATTGGTTACAAGAATTCGCATAGTAAATTGCTTAGTCATTAGCAGAACATGTTTTCTACCTTCTCAGTTCCTGTTTTTCCCATGTACTAATTCCATCTCCTACCACCTGTTTTGCCCTTAATCTAATCTCTCACAGTAGGGAGGCTGGCTCACATGGCCATTTTCTCTCAGATACATTCCTACAATAGATTTCACAGTGTGCCTGGATACATCTTGTCCTCAAGGGCAGCATCCTCCAGATGCAGCAGTGGTCCATATCAAAACTCAACTGAAATTCAAATAGGAATTCCAGGGCACCAAAATGAGCTTTAGGTAATTCAGGAACAGTTAAACGAAGCAAAGGGAATAATGTAGGACCACTGTCAAATTTAGTAGGAAGCGGACTAGATCTGAGATATTCAATGTCCTCTTTGCCTCAGTTACCAGCAGCGAGGTCTCCCAGGCCTTGGTGCTTTGAGGCAGGACTCTGGAGGAGAACAACCAGCGGTGGATGGGGATCAAGTCACGGGTTACTGGAGCAAACTACATCCTTACCAGTCCATGGGTCCAGAGGTTTGCATCCAGGGGTGCTGCGAGAGTGATTTTTCACTAGGAAGTGTTGGTCTGTTGTGATCCCAGTAAGAAAGGCACTCCGACTTCATAATGTATGTTTTGAAATGCTGTGCATGTGGTGTAGCACTCTAAGGAGAGTATCACAGGGGCAATCCTATGTCTTTTTAGATGGTGGGAATTCCAGGATGTGTGCATTAAATGGGCCTTTGAACTGAACACAGCACACCATGCAGACCCCATCCATAGAAGACAGTCTCCTGTTTTGGTCATTCAAGCTACTGTAGGATTTTCTTACAGGGAACAACACTATTCACCATCTCTACACTCAAACAGAAAGGAAGTTTCCATGATAACCTCCTGCCGCAGGGTTGCATACAGGCAAGGCCACGCAGGAGGCATAATGTCCGGCAGAGAGTGGGGCCTGTCTGCGGGCTCTTGTGTGACAACATGCTGCTGAGGATTTTTTCAGCCAAGGGACCTGCGCAGCACAGCACAGGTGTGAAGGCCACGCTGTACGTGCAGCACAGCCCAGCCCAGCACAAACTGCTCGATGGACAATGGTTCTTCTGGTCAGGATCGGTGCTCAGGTTTCCCTGTGAGGAGTCTGCGGTCCACCCTGTTGCCATAGCTGAGCTGCTGCCGCCCAATTGTCCCCTTCCAGGAGAAGCCCCATGTCTTGTCACAGCACTGCGATGGTTTTGGATTCAATGAGGTGTGGTGGCACAGCTTGCTGAGCTGTGGTGCTGCAATGGAAGGACACGGGCTCTGCTGGAGGGAGTGGCAGGGAGGATGAGGATGGGGGGATGCCGCCTGTGTGAAGGAGCAGCTCAGATCTATGGAGCTCCTCTATGAGATGGGCAATAGGGTGAGTTAGCTTCTGTGAGTGAGGATGAGAGGAGAAGCCAGTAAGGGTGACACTGTCTTGGCAGTTATAAACTACGTGATCAGGCATAGTAGGCAGAACAAGTCTTTCGATAGGAACTCAAAGAAGTCTCCAAGTAAATGAGGAGATTCCTGTGGGGAACAGTAATTGCCCAGGCATTCACTGGCCAGGCAAAGAAACAAGGTGCCAGCAGCCTAGAGCATCATGAGAGGACTTCTTAACAGAGCTGCCTGGTGGGCCAGGAAGGGCAATGCTCACCTAGACCTGGTCCTGGCCAACAAGGAAGAGCTGGTCAGGGATGTGATAATTAGTGTCAGCCTTGCTGTAGAGACCAGGAAATAGCGGGGTCCCAGACGCCAAAGAGGAGTGAGGAAGGCCAGCAGAGGAACACACATGGGTGGCTCCAGAGGAGAAGACTTTGATGTACTTGGGGGACTGATACAAGCAGTGCCATGGCAAGCAGCTTTGAGGGTGAAGGAGCTCGGGAAATCATATAGGCATTATGGCACAGCCTCCTCCAAGCACAGGAATGATGTCTTGGAATACCATGAAGAGAAACACTCATCTCAGGAGGCTGCTGGTATAAACGGACTGGGCTGCAGGGCAAAAAGGCAGCACACAGGAGGTGGAAGAGGGGAAGCTGCAGAGGAGGCATTTAGAAACCTGGCCCCAGGATGTTGGGAGGATGCCAAAGCCAAAGCTCCCAGAGGCTTGAGAGTTGCAGGGATGGGTAGAGGAAGCAAAATGAGCTGACAGAGGCTCAGAGGGTCATGTGGAATGAGTCACAGCCTTTCTGGAGGCCTCTAACAAGTGGGCACTGCAGAGGTTTGCATGTTGACTGCGTGCCTCAGCCTAGGAGATGGGGATTCCGCCTGCTGGGGGTGGCTGTGCCAGTCCATCCGCATGGGTCTAGATGGGGCAGACTCTTCCTGAAGACATTTCTGTTACCCAAATGCATTTGGATTAATGCAGAAATGGCTCTTCAAAATGAAGCATTTAATTCACTTGATGTCTTTGCTTGGACATCTTTTCACTTTGACTGCACTCCTGAAATGTCTCTAATGAGCCACAGAAGAATTGAAGACTAAAGGACACTTATGGCCAGACGTGGCTCCTTCTTGTGTTTTTGTGTGATAATGAGCCCTCTGGTGCCGAGTTCCTGAACTGCAGATCCTGAAAGCTTGACCAACCCTCTCGAGAAGTAGAAGTAGCAAACCTCCAGGTTTCTGAGGGTGTTATCAGACCCTGCTGAAGTCCCTCACTGAAAAGACAATGTAGGGAACGAGCAGACAAAGTTCTTTTCACTGTGGCCTGGTGAAGCAGAAAGTCAGAGACACTTGGTCCGCGAAGAAATTTAAATATGGAAATCACTGTGAAAGGCCTTGAAAGTCTTCACCAAGCAGGATGGCCAAGCCTGGACCCCCATCCCCTGAGGAGGGATGTCCATTGACTCTTGAGATGCTCTGGGCTCTTTTTGGGTGATGTGGGAGTGATGAGGTGCCAGGTGCAGGTCAGCAGTAGGACACCTCCCAGGCTCTCTGGAGGGTGGATGAGGAGGCAACAAGGCGCTGGAGCTGTAAGGACTTGGTGTCCTCTCCTGGGGCTCAGTGGAAGAGACAGAAGCCACAGCTGAGCAGACAAGGGTCTCCGTTCTGTTGGGGTGTCAAAGCCCCACCAAGGCCCTTGGCCATCCCCAAACACAGCTACACTCTCCTGTGCCTGTGTCTGCTCCCTTGCTTCCAACACCAAGCCGTGGGCTTCTGAGGATTTGCCAGTGCCTGTGAGCTCCCCACAACCCATCCCGTTTCTTCCAAAGCCTTGCTAATGCTCATTTATTACGTAAGATTTCCAAGCCCCACGGTTCCTAGAATCCTCTATGTAGCTCCACATCCCAGCACCAAACAGCACATCCTCCTTCTTCATCTGCCTCAGGATCAAAACTCAACCTAGCTCACTTTTGCATGACACCCCTTGATATTTCCTTTCTTCTTTCTGCCTTTAAGTCCCTCACTGCTGCACCTACACTGCTCTCTCCCTGTGCAAGCAAGGTCAGCTCATTGGGCATGGCTACCCCAAGCAGTGGGCACTCCCCATTTGCCAGGCTGAGGCATGCACACAAGCTGGAAACAGCTGTTCCCATCCCTGGTTTGCACAGGAGGGACCTTCCTCCCTGCCATCTTCCCAGGACAATTCTCTTCCTCAACCTCCAAACACAGACATCAGCCCTTTTCCATTGCTGGTTTTAGACATGGTTTTAAGGATTCACTAAAGCCATTGGCTATCCCCTTGTTTCTCACTGACATCCCCCAATTCTCTCTCCCACACGGCCAATCACTGCTGCTCACAGCCACTCAGTCTTCAGAAGAGGCCTTGAGCATTTTGCATCTTCCAGGTGCTTTTTATGGTGTTCCTCATGTTCTCCAGAGCGCATGGTGAGCTTTCCGGGACATAACAGGGCCTTTTTGACCATCTCTTTGGGAATGGTTGTCTTTTTATGACCATCTGTGCAGAAAGAGGAGTAACAGAAGAGCACCAAATATATCCAAACGGGTGCCGAGTGAAGTGTCAGTAAGGACCAGGTGAGCTCCCCCCCTGCCTGTGGCTTCCTGGTGAGGAGTCTGTCCTGAGAAGGGGATCCAGCCTCTGCCACTCTCCAGAGAAGGCAGCAGTGTCCATGCCACCTGGGGACACAAAGGACGACCTTTGCAAGACCACCCTTCATCTGAACCACTTCAGATCCTTGTGGACTTGGGTGCCATGCTCTATATTGCAATTACTCATGTCATTGGCATTGGCCAGAGGGGCTACCGCAGATGTGGACTGCTCCAGTGCAGACATTTATATTTCAGCAGATGAATGCTTCTGTTGCTGTAGTAGTAACTGATATTCTTACGGAAATCACACAAACACTTGAGGGATAATGGAAGCATTACCACCTTAGTGTCCCTCCAGTGAACTCGTTCCTGTTTGCCCTTGTCTCACTGTCACTGGGCATGGTGTGGTGTAAAAGGTGCTGAGCAGAGCAGGATAATGACTTCTCCTTCAGGCCTTGGCTCTTTTGAGATGTATGCAAGATTTGCTTGTGGCTTTCTCCAGTCATGATGGCCTTCCAAAATGGATCAGAGCAGCCCTGCTCTGACATCAGCCTGGTCTCTCAACATCCTTGGATTCATCCCATCTGGTCCATGGACTACTAAAGGCTGACCTTAACCTATGTAGCCCCTGATTTGATCACCATCCACTGCTGGATTTCATGTGGGGTTCTGCCCCTTAGGCACATGGAACTGGGAGACCTTGGTAGTGAAGACTGCGGACAAGAGTACCTCACACCTATCCCCACCTACATTTAGCAAATTCAACAGTGGCGACACAATATCTTTGTTTCTTCTTCAACCGTTCCTGTAGGAGGAACAGCTCATCCTTGTGCCTTTGAACTCCCTTGCACGTGTTCTAGCTCTGAGTGAGCTCTGCCTTTCTAAATCCAACTGTATTTCTGAATTCCTCCTTTTTATTTTAATCGTTGCATCCACCTCTTGCATGTTTCCTTTTGTCTATGGAGCCTCCCCATCACTTTCCTGTTTCTCCATGTCTGGGCTGCGGCACCTCAGCTGTGGCCCATTTGGGCTGAGAGCAGATTTGCCAAAGGGAAACCTGCTTCCAAGCCCCCAGGACATCAAGTGTGCAAAAGCTTTGCTTCCAGGCTGGAATGGATGGCAGATAGTCATGTGAAGAAGAAATTAGCTCCACTGAAAGAGATATAACCCTGCTTTCCAAAGGGCCAGAGAGAAATAGAGCTCGGCAGTCAGTCTGAGCAGGAGAGGGGTTTGCTCTCTGTTGTGTCTCTGCAGCCCTGAGGGCCTGTGGTGGAGGTGAAGCTGATCTCAGGAAGGAAGAGATGATGTTGATAATGTCCTTGAGTGTGGAAATCCTGTGATTCAGGCCCACTGTGAAAATCACTTCCCTGATCCATGACTGTATCATCAAGGGGATGTTTAAACACTGGAGGAGAGAAGAACCAGCAGAGTGTGAGAGTGAAGGAACACGTGTGGAGACCGTGGTGTGATGTGCTTGGTATTCATGCCCTGCCCGGCATCTACCGTAAAGAGAAGGGACAGCCCTTGCGTCAGTGCAGTGGTGGGATTCAGTCAGTGGCCCAAAGGCAGCACCTCTGTCTGAGATGCCCTGGGGGATGCCTGTCCCACAGCTAGTCTGGATGGGGACGGGGCTCCTGTACAGGACCTGTGCTGTCCATGTCAGCTGCGTGCAGTTGTGCTGGAGAGCCCTGGCACCTCCCAGAGCACCACAGGCCTGAATGTGTCAATTAAAGTAAGATTCAGCTGCCCTGAATTAGATTAGGCAATGAAGGGTATGTGAGACATGTAGAAAATACAGCTGATGGAGATCAGAAAGAGAGGGACTCCATTTTCCCTGTGCCACATGACTCCATTTGGTCAGCTGAATCCCTCTCTAGGCTGCCCTGGACATAAGGAAGAGTCCTTATGTCCTTGTTCACTTGTCCTGGAGTGGGCCAAAGCTCACTACCCTCAAAGAAGATGCCCCCACATGCTGCCCTGTCTCTGTGAATTGCTCCACTAGAGCTACAGCTTGAAGTTATCAGTATGAATCTTGGTCACCTCTGTCACCAAAATCACCACAAAATCACCACATGACTATACTGTAACATCTCCAGCCCACCCTCTACATTCATTAGCAAGGGAGCTGAGGCAAGGAGCTGACACGCAGGAGCCTGTTTTGGGCACATCTGAACTGAGGAAAGAGGAATCCCACCTCCTGGGTGTTTGTGGTGTGCATGGGATGGAGCTAACTCCTCCTTTACCCCTGAGGACAACAAGCCCAGGATGAGGACCCTCCATTGACTCAGATGAATCGCTTTTCTCAGAACAGTTAAAGGAGATTCTTCCCTAGCATTGTCTGGGTGTCCTATTAAAGAATGAAACAAAAAAGGTATTCTTGGACTTATATCTGTCTAATTGAGAAATGCAACTGTAGGAAAGAAGTGTCTCTGCCCAGCTGAGGCAGGGAACATAAGGGATTGCTTCAAACCCAAGGACTGATAAGGGTGTAGTTTGCTCCAGTAACCCTTGGCTTGATCCCCATCCACTGCTGGTTGTTCTCCTCCAGAGTCCTGCCTCAAAGCACCAAGACCTGGGAGACCTCGCTGCTGGTAACTGAGGCAAAGAGGACATTGAATATCTCAGATCTAGTCCGCTTCCTACTAAATTTGACAGTGGTCCTACATTATTCCCTTTGCTTTGTTTAACTGCTCCTGAATTACCTAAAGCTCATTTTGGTGCCCTGGAATTCCTATTTGAGTTTCAGTTGAGTTTCAATATGGACCACTGCTGCATCTGGAGGATGCTGCCCTTGAGGACAAGATGTATCCAGGCACACTGTGAAATCTATTGGTCTTTTCATTGATTGTATAGTCAAGGCAGTGAGTAAAGATCCCCGTGTGACGTGCTCCACGTCCATGCAATGCCTGCAGCTACTGTGTGGAGAAGGGACAGACCTCGCCTATCTGATGACACCTGATGACTGATGCCTCTGACTGAAGGCACCAGTCAAGGGAACAGACACACAATTGCACTCTCTGCAATGCCATTAGAGGCACTGGAGATCTGGTAAATGGAGCTGATGGAAAAGAGAGAGACCAAGCTCTCCCTATGGCCCAGGACAGCAGTTGTACATATGAATTCCTCTAAAAACTGCCATGAACACAAAGAGGAGAAGATTATTTTGGCCCTTGTTTAGGCATCAGCTGCATTTCACTTGGCCAAAGGCTTTCCCACCAGGCTTATTGATGATCCATGACACGTTGCCCTGTCTCTATGAAAGGCTCCAGCAGAACTTGCAGTTATCTAATAACAACACCAAAAAAGCTGACATTTTGATGTAACTTTGAGAGAATTAAAAGTTCTGGAAAGAAGTGTCTCTGCCCAGCTGAAGGATGGAACATCAGTGACAACTTCATCCTGTTTCCCAGCAGGTTCCCCTGGAGCCCCAGGGACACCTGGAGGGAGCCCACAGGGGGCAGAGAAAGGGCTGCCTTGGGCTGGTCCTCTGCTGCTGAGCTGGGCTGGGCTCCTGGCATGGAGGGAGCTGATGGCAAGCGGGCAGCGCTGCAGAGAGACAGCTCTGCCCAGGAGCAGCTCCTCTGCCAAGCGCAGCAGGGCTGAGGGCACTGCCTGCAGGCACCCGAGAGGAGCCAGGCACAGAGAGGCTAAAGGCAGCTGGGAGTGGGAGGAGAGTTCTGAGCTTGTTCTTGGGGAAATCTTCAGCCCTGTTAACACAGTCAGTCTCTGGCTGTAGGGCAATGCAGGGGAGTCTCCTGGAGGGATGTTCTAGGGTGTGCTTCAGAGCAGGGATGCCCTGCTGAACCATCGCAGCGACAATGAAGGAGGGCTGCCTTCTGCGAGGGACTGTGGCAGGGTTTTGAAGACAGGTGGGTGTGCAGGCAGGGGTGCCTAAGGCTGTCCTTGAGAGCAGGGTCTCTGCACCCCAGGGGTCTGTGTGCCGGGGCAGGGACTCTGCTGCTTGCCAGGGTCAGCTCTCAGCCTGCCCAAGGAGTTCCCCCCCGAGCTTCTGTGGGGAGAAGCTCTGGGTAAAAGGAGAGACTCCCCTCAGGGCAGGGTCCTTTGGCTCTTTTTCGAGTGTGTGCTGTGTGGGTCAGGGCTGCCCACAGCTGCAGATCTCCCCCAGAACACTGGCAGAGGCAGCATTTACAGAGGAAAGTCAAGACAGTGGCTGCCTGGAAGATGAAGACATTGCAGGGTCTGTGCTCTCAGCTGTCTCCTGAGGGAAAGGAGCTGTCACTGTTCCACTGAGGGATCAGCAGATCTGCCAGAAACCTCACAAAGTGCCTTCACCCCCTCCTCTCCCTACACACAGCACCAGCAGCACCTTTGCTTCCAGCATCAGGCTTTCTCTCATCTCCTCCTGAGGAGCCACAAAGAGGGAGATGGCCCTGGGCAGTGCCCTGCTGCCAGGAGGGGTCTGCAGGGCAGAGCTGAGCCCCCAGCAGGTGGGATGGGCTGTGGGAGCAGGGACAGGGAGGAGACGTGGGCACAGAGTAGCAGCTCCTGGCAGGGGCAGCTCCAGGCAGCAGAGAGCCACTCCAGCCGGCTGCATCCCTCTCTGCTCCGCTGCACAGGGACAGAGAAACCAGATGGGAGGAACTGACTTTGAAACTGGACACTTCAACACCCACAAACGGCCATTTTCTTCTTCAACTACATTGTCAGGGAGACCATTCTCCCGCAAAGAATGGTCTAATCACAGGACAGCTGCGTGGTGCCCAGTAGGTCACTGGTGAGCAGAGCAGCTCTCCTGACTCTGCACTAGGGCACAGAGAGCCCTTTTGTCCCTCAGGGCTCAGCAGTGTTCAGGCTAAAGGCAATGGGAAAGAGAAGGATTTCTGCCCCTGCAAAGAAAGTGCCCTCAGCAGCACAAACCTGAGATCACAAAAAGGAGCTGAATGAAATTATTCCAAAGGAAGAGAAGTCATTTTGCAGGGATTTTTTGGGAAATAGAATAAGATTGGCTCAAAGAGGCCTGCCTTAACTTCTCAACTGCTCTTTCTTGTCATGCCCAGAGTGAACAAATGTCCAACAGCAGCTCCATCACCCAGTTCCTCCTCCTGGCATTTGCAGACACACGAGAGCTGCAGCTCTTGCACTTCGGGCTCTTCCTGGGCATCTACCTGGCTGCCCTCCTGGCCAACGGCCTCATCATCGCCACCATCGTCTGTGACCACCGCCTCCACACCCCCATGTACTTCTTCCTCCTCAACCTTTCTGTTTTTGACCTGGGCTCCATCTCCACCACTGTCCCCAAATCTATGGCCAATTCCCTCTGGGACACCACGGCCATTTCCTACAAAGGATGTGTTGCACAGGTCTTTTTTTTCTTTTTCTGTGCTGCAGCAGAGTTTCATCTTCTCACTGTCATGTCCTATGACCGCTATGTTGCCATCTGCAAACCCCTGCGCTATGGGACCCTGATGGGCAGCAGAGCTTGTGTCCACATGGCAGCAGCTGCCTGGGGCAGTGGGTTTCTCTATGCTCTGCTGCACACGGCCAATACATTTTCCCTACCCCTCTGCCAGGGCAATGCTGTGGACCAGTTCTTCTGTGAGATCCCCCAGATCCTCAAGCTCTCCTGCTCAGGCTCCTTCCTCAGGAAAGCTGGGCTTCTAATATTAAGTTGTTTTTTAGCTTTTGTGTTTTTTGTTTTCATCATGCTGTCCTATGTGCAGATCTTCAGGGCCGTGCTGAGGATCCCCTCTCAGCAGGGACGGCACAAAGCCTTTTCCACGTGCCTCCCTCACCTAGCCGTGGTCTCCCTGTTTGTCAGCACAGGCATCTTTGCCTACCTGAAGCCCCCCTCCATCTCTTCCCCAGTTCTCAATCTGGTGGTGGCAGTGCTGTACTCAGTGGTGCCTCCAGCAGTGAACCCCCTCATCTACAGCATGAGGAACAAGGAAGTCAAGGATGTAGTTTTGAAACTATTTGAATGGTGTCTACTTCAGATTAATAAGGTGCCCATTATACCACTACGGCTCCCACTGTATATCAGTAAAACCCAGGACTAACTGTTCTTCATATTTGTCTTACTGGTTTTTTAAATAAATTTTGTTGTTGTTTTTGGTTGGTTGGTTGGTTTTTTTATTCCTGTGATATTCTTCTTGGTCTCCTATGTGTTTTCATCTTGACCCAAATACCTAAGATATGTATGGATCCAGTCTCCCTGGGTGATGCACTCAACAAAGAAGCCAGCAGAAAATTATTTATCTGAGCTCCCATATCTTAACATATCCCCTGGAGCTGGACGAGCAGCCCCAGTACGCTGGAGGGGTTCAGGAGGCAAATGCCCATCTGCCCCATGTAGGATCAGCCTCAGGAACCCTGGGGCTGCCCCTGGCTGCCTCACTGGGCACTCTGTCTCTGCCACCTGCGAGTCGGGGCTGCTGCTTCCCTGGAGCCATGGCCAAGGACAGCAGCAGGATGAGGCCTTTCAATGCTGGTCTCTCCTGACATCCCACTGTACTGCTGTGTCCTTGCCTTGTGTTACCCCTAAGGCCTCGTGTAACTTGTGACAGTCCTGTTGTCTCTACAGTGCCATCCCTGTGACTGTGGGTAGCAGCAGGCGATGTGAACCTCTTTATCAGAGCTGGTCTCTGTGAAAATAGCACCATAATGAAAAAGCCTCCTCAGGGCAGGGTCAGATGGCTGGACGCCTCTTCCAAAGCTGGTGTCAGGAGTTGCACCCAAGGAGCTGCTCCTTCAAAAGGACTTTTCTCCTCTGTGGTTCTTGATGGTTTCAGGACGACAGGCTCAGGGTCTCATGGGAATATTTTTCAGACCAAGGGCTGAATGAAGACCTCTCTCCATGGTTGAACATGTCCGCTAAACAGCAACTGGTCTTTAACATATGGGCATAGTGCTGCCCCACTTGCAGTGGGGCTGATGCCAGATTTCATCCTGGAGAAGAATTGGAAGCTGGCAAGAGAGCTCAGGGGATCTGCAGGGAGAGTGTGGGAGTGTGGATGGGCAGTGAGGGGCACCTCATCAAATGAGTGTCAATCCAAGGGAATGTCTCCCTGAGGAAAAGACAAACCTGTGGAGCCCATGGGCAAACGAGGCCCCTGCAATGCCAGGCGAGGCTGTGAGGAGCCAGCAGGCAAAGGGACAGAAGACTGGAGAGTGGTTCAGGACACCGTCTTGGAAAGCACCATGGACTGGATCTAGTGCAGCCCTCCCCTGCCCTTTGTGCCACTGGAGACACCCCTTGGTCCTGCCCAGCCCGGTCCTTTCTGACTGAGCCAGGAGGGAAGATGGAAGGAAGCTCAGCAGCAGTGATCCCTTTCTGGCTGGGTCTGCTTCTCACCCCGACCAGCATGGCCAGTGCAGGGTCACCCCATGGCCCCAGGGCACCACAGCCCCCTCCCCCTGCAGAGCAGCACTGCCAGCTCAGGGCCCTGTGGAGAGCACAGGGTGCCAGACTGGATGCCCCCTCCTGGGGAAAGGCCCTCTGTGAAGAAAGGGTGACCAGGGAGAAGAGCAAGGGAGCATTTCTGTGCCTGCAGGGAGGAATCCTTGAGAAGGAGAAATCTCTTTCTGCAGGCCCCCACTCTGGACAGGCTGCTCTGTGCCTGGACCAGGACTCTTGTGCTGGCCTGGGGAGAGGGGCTGGCACTGAGGGGACACAGACCATCTGTGGCCCAGGCACTGGGGGAGGCCACCAAAACAGGAGGGCTGAGGGGGACGGAGCCCTGGGGGCTGCCAGGGTACTTTGCCAGGGCGATGTCTCCCCACCCTTGAGCACACCTGTCCCATGCAGTTCCAGCACGGTGGGGCCATTGGACCACCAATGGGGCAGTAAGAACGGCCTTCCCATTGCTCTCCGGTTTCCCCATCCCCTTACTCCTCGCTCAGTCACATCCCTCTAAACTACCCAGGTGCTGCTTTGAGCTTCAGGCAGTTGGAAGAATGCCCTGGTCTTTCAGCAGGCTAATAATCTCTTCAGTCAAATCCTTCCATGTGTTTATATCTATCATATCCCATCCATCACTCTTCCATACTTGGAGTGAGGTTATTCCTTTTGGACGGTGACCCTCACTGGAGGAGGTTCACCAGGTTGAAGAAGTTCATGTCCCTCATCGTCCCCACACAGGGCTTATGCGCTGGGCCCCACTCCTCAAAACTAAGGAATTCCAACTGAACTCAAGAAAACAGGTTTTGGCATCAAGAACACACGACCCTGGCACGGGCTGCCCGGAGAGGCTGTGGAGTGTCCATTCGTGGAGATACTTAAAACCAGCCTGGACATCTTCTTAAGTGACCTGCTCTGGCTGACTCCCTTTAGGGCAGCGGGAATGAACTAGATGATCTCCAAAGATCCCTTTCAATCTACATGATTCTGTGAGGACACGGCAGTCCAGCAAAAGGCTTTATGTTTAGAGTAGATGCTTGTGAGGTCCCTTCTGCCTGAGAACCCAACAGGCCAGCAGCAGGTCAAGGCCTGGAATGTTTTTGTGAGGTCACTGCTGCTATAACAGCGGGCATCTGCTTTGGATGCTCATTTTGGGGTCACCCCTGTCTCTGCAGGTGGCAGGCCAACCCCAGGCTCAAGGCTGGGTTCGGTGCCTACGAGGTCGTTTCTCCATGAGTACCTGACAGGCCAGCAGCAGGCACATGGTGTGGATGTTGGTTATGAGGTCAGTGCTGCCAGAATCTCGGATAGGCCAGAAGCAGGCAGATATTAATTTGGAGGTCACTTCTGCCTGAGTCCTTGATAGCCCGCCAGCAGACGTATGGCCTGAATGCCAGTTGTGAGGGTGCTGCTGCCTGAGGACCTGAGAGACCATGAGCAAGCTCGTGGGTGTTTGAAGCCCTGTGTTCCAGAGCACCCCTTAGGCCAGCAGAGGGTTGATGACCAGGCTTGGCTCTTGTGAGGTCCCAAATACGGGACATGCCAGCAGCATGGGTATGAATGCAACACACAGTATGGAACACGCCAGCATGTATGGAACATGCCAGCAGCTAGAGGTTGCTTATGAGGTTATGGTAACTTGGGCACATGATTGTCTAGCAGCAGGCTCATGACTGGGGTCTGTGTTTGTAAAGGCATTTCCTTCTGAATACCTTTTTAAGGCCAGGATGAGGCTTGTGGCCATTTTAGGTGCCTGTGTGGTCTCTTCTTCTTGGAAAGTTTCTGGACCCTTCCATAGGTGGTGGGACGTCCACACTAATGGTCCCAAGGCTTCTGCCAGCTTTTGCCTTCTCAGCAGTGAAATGTCTTGGGATGTCTCTTTCCTGGGTGGGGATTTCTGGGCTCACTGGTAGGGCATCCAACAGAGCCAAGATGCCTGGGCATGAAGAGTGAAATATTTATTAATAGAAAACAGTGATTTAACAAAGTTAGTAGTGAATGCGACAGTGTTTCATGAGATTCGATGCCAAGGTACACTTGTTTATTTACTGCATAGAGGACAGGGTTGGACAAGCTGTCAGGGAGACCCTCCCGTTGAGTCATGAGGCTCAACTTGCTTTCTAAACTCCTTCTCAGAGTGGAGTAGAGCTGTGGCTGGATCCAATCCTAGTCCCAGCCTCGGTTATCCGTTTATGTCTAAAGGATTATATATGTGCAATCAATCCTTTATATCACTTAGCTAAGATTTCAAAGTTTAGCGTGCTATTAGTCACCTATTGACAATCTGTTGTGGCAAGGAATCTCTCAGCCTCAACAAGTAGAACCTTAAGTGAGTGTCCCTGCTCGAGGGGAGATCCTGGTGTGCAGCCACTGCCATGCAGGAGAGCTCCAAGGACTGTTGGTCTGTCCACTATTCATAGAGTAAGAGAATTGACCTACAGTCATATTCGCATGGGAACAAAATATCTAGGCCCCAACTCCAGACAGTGTGTTGGCTGTGTTGCCAGCCATCCCCCAAAGTCCAGGTGCAACTCATCACAACTCCCACTGATGGTTATGGCTTGAGCAGGAGCTGGGGAGGGTGCAGAAGGTGGAGAGCACAGCACCACAAGATGCGACACACAGGGATGTGGTTTAGTGGTGGACCTGACAGGGTTGGGTTTACACTTGGACTCTATGATGTTAAAGGTCCTTTCGAACATAAATGATTCTATGAGTCTGTGATTCTTTTGAGCCTCAGGACTCTGTTTCCTCCTTGCCCCTTCTTTGGGAGGCCAGGAGGTGTCACAGAATTTTCCTACATGTGGCATTGCTCACCCTCACATCCCTCTGTCCCAGGAAGAGCCCTGGGCCACAAGTGAGGGACAGGATCTGCCTTGCCAGGGCCTGGGGCTGAGGGCTTGGCCTTTCTGCTGCATCAAACAAACCAAGGGTTTCTTCAGCTTTACAGCCACCTGCACTCTGCCCACCTGCAATCACAGCCTCCAGCTATCTGCTCTAACGAGTCCCTGGGGAGGCTTTGTCAGGAATGGCCCTCAGTGGGGCTCATTAATGCTTCCAGGTACTTGGGGTTTGGCTTCTGATTTCTTGAGCACTCTGTTCAACCTTCTCTCAGGATCTGAGGCTCATGGACTCAGCAGCAAATACACCATGGGGCTCATTAAAAGACAGAAAGCCTTAACAAGCTATTTCTCTTTTTGTAATTGTCTTCAAGTCTTCAAGGCTTGTACAGCTAATTAGAGAGGTTTCATAGCGTAATTAAGTAGGAAGATTTCAAAGTGCATCTGATAAAAACGATCTTTTATGTTGTAGGACATATTTTATTACTCTTCACTTTAAAGAAGAGGTGATAGAAGCGTTCTCTGATTGATACTGATGCAGAGTGTTTCCTCAGGAAGCCTGGGCAGAAAGGAAAAGCAGTCCCTTGATGTCCATCGCTGGATGGATAGCCTTGCTCCTCACCTCCCCAACCTCACCATTTCTGACATTGCCCAGCTGGGACTTGCATCACTGCTCCTTGCATCAGACTTCTCCACTGATCTCTGCAGCTGGATGTTACAGCTCCATTGCACCATCTCCCACCTGAGCACCTTAGAGACATGGCTGCACCCAGGCACAAGAGAATTTTTCCCCATTCTTCAGAAAAGAAAAGTAAAGCACAATCAGTTTTCATAAATGATAAATGATATTCTGTAATCATATGCTAAGTAAAAGCTACCACTAATGAGGTTGCTTTTCTACAAGGGATAATCTTAGGTAGTTAGATAAAAAAAGATAGATATAAACATAATTAAAGTGCTGGCTAAGGAAACAATTAGACTTTTGAAAGACAGTCAAGCTGTTATGTCCCTGAAGATGAAAGCAGCAGCATAGGTGAGAGGTATCTGAATGAACAAAGAGTAAATGGAGAAGAAAACTGAAGAGTTATGGAAAGGGCCTTTGCCTAGACAGTCTGGATCTGAAAAGGTGACTTTAGACATGGTCACTGTATCAGAACAAGTATATGAAAAAATAGAGAATCTAACTACACTCTATAACAGGGAGAATAGTTGTAATGGTGTTAGAGGGAAGATGAATATTTCTTTGGAATATCCTTTCTGAGAGGTCATGGGATTGGCAGAGGTCAAGCAAATGGTGCACCCATCTTTGGAAGAATCCAACAGTGCACCCCAGGGAACCAGAGGCTGCACAAGCTCACATCGGTGAGGAGAGGGCCATCAGTTGGAGTCCTCTTGGGTGACATTTGTGGGCACCAACAACAGAACATGTCCAAAACCCATCAGCATGGACTTACCAAGGATAAATCATGCCTCATCAACCTGATTGCCTTCACCATGAAGTAACTGCCTTTGTGCATGAGGGCAACTCTCTCCATGTTTGTCAATAGCAATAAATTGGGAGGATCGTTTGTTTACCAGTTAATTTACCAATTCCCATCACAGGCAAAACAGACCCAGCTTGGGAAAATTAATTAAATTTATTTCCAATTAATTGTAACAGAATAGGACAGTGAGAAATAAAACACAACTAAAAACACCTTCCCCTCTCCCTCCCTTTTTCCCAGGCTCAACTTCATTCCTAACTCTTCTACCTTTGCCCCGAGTGGCACAGGGGGGTTGTGGAATGGGAGTTGCTGTCAGTTCTTTTTAGAATCATAGAATTGTTGAGGTTGGAAGGGACCTTTAAGATCATCGAGTCCAACCTTTAGCCTACCCTGACAAGAGCCACTTCTAAACCATGTCCCTCAGTGCCCCATCTACCCTTTTTTTAAACACCTCCAGAGATGGTGAATCCACCACCTCCCTGGGCAGCCTATTCCAATGTTTAATAACCCTTTCAGTGAAAAAATGTCTCCTAATATCTAATCTAAACCTCCCCTGACGTAACTTGAACCCGTTTCCCCTCGTCCTATCACTTGTCACCAGGGAGAAGAGGTCAGCCCCCATCTCTCTACAACCTCCTTTCAGGTAGTTGTAGAGGGTGATAAGGTCTCCCCTCAGCCTCCTCTTCTCCAGGCTAAACAACCCCAGCTCCCTCAGTCGTTCCTCATAAGGTTTGTACTCCAGGCCCCTCACCAGCTTTGTAGCCCTTAACAAACATAGTAGTAGTTCATAGTAGTAGTAGTTCATAGTAGTAGTAGTTCATAACACTTCATTTCTGAACTTGCCCAAATGTGGGTCCTTCCCACTGGCTGCAGTTCTCCACAAACTGCTCCAGCATGGATCC
Source organism: Larus michahellis (assembly GCF_964199755.1). Classification (NCBI taxonomy): domain Eukaryota; kingdom Metazoa; phylum Chordata; class Aves; order Charadriiformes; family Laridae; genus Larus; species Larus michahellis. The sequence continues at coordinate 403,672 of NC_133923.1, forward strand.
TTTCCACGGGGTACAGTCCTTCAGGCATGGACTGCTCCAGTGTGGGTCCCCTACAGGCCACAGGTCCTGCTGCAAAACCTGCTCCAGCATGGGCTCCTCTCCTTGGGCAGCAGGTCCTGCCAGGAGCCTGCTCCACCAGGGTCCTCCATGGGCTGCAGGTCTAACTCTCCTACAGGAAAAAGGCCAGCCCAGCACGGCTTCTCTTCTGGACCAGACCACAAGAAGTCCCGGAGGACGGCTGTTTCCTATGCCCGTGGGACTTGAGAAAACTCAGTGTTGATAATACTCCAGTGTTTTGGGTATTGCTGAACAGAGTTTGCATGGTGTCAAGGCCTTCTCTGTTTCTTCATTCTGCTCCCTCCAGTGAGTAGGTGGGAGGTGAGAAAGAAGCTGAGAGGGAACCCAGCCAGGACCGCTGATCCAAACTGACCAGAGGCATATTCCATACCATATGATGTCATGCTCAGGAATAAAAACTTGAGACACAGGAAGAAGACGGTGAAGTTTTTGTCATTCAAGGAATCTGCTGCTTGGAGACAAGCTGGGCATCAGTTTGCCTGTGGGAGGTGGTGAGTGATGGCCTGTGTTTCACTTGTTGAGGTTTTCTTAATCTCTTCTCTTCACCTATTAAACTGTTATTATGTCGACCTAAAACTTTTCACACTTCATTTCTCCCTTGTCCCACTTGGGAAGGGGGAAGAAAGTGTGAGCGACTGTGTGGCTGCTGGGCTATTGGATATTGGCCAGAGTCAACCCACCACAGCAAGGAAGTTTCTGATAGCTGGGAGCGAGTTCAGCGATTGGCCACCAAGATGCTTAGGGGCTAAAGGGGAAGGGCCTTCTTTATCCTGGAGAAGGGAAGGTCTCAGGAACCTCATAGCAGCCGGTCTCTCCTCATGGGGAGGCTTTCAGGGCCATGGAGCCAGGCTTGTAACAGTGGTGCTTGGCAGGAGGTTAATAGACAATGGTCAGATGTTGAAATAAGGAAGGTTCAGGACAGAGAAAAGGAAAATCTTTTTCTCCATGAAGGCATCCAAGCGTCGGAGGAGGTTTCCCAGTGACATTGTGCCATCTCTGACCTTGGATGTTTTCCAGCTCCCACTGGATAAAGCCTTGAGCGACATGGTCTGACTCCACGGCTGATGCTGCTATGAGCACGAGGTCAGAACAGAAGTACTCTTTTCATATCTGCAGCTACTTAGTTTCTGGTCTTGTTAGAAGCACCATGACTCAGGATGACCATTGGCACACATACTTTATAAGCTACACTGTTGGAGGTTCAGTCCAGGGGTACCTTGACACACCTGGCAGCCTGGCCAATAGAAATCTGAAAATTTAGAAGGAAAAGCTGGAGAACAATTCCATGCAGCAGCACAGGCAAGGACCTGAGCGATGAAGGAGTGCTCTGAGGAGAAGGGTCTGGGCACCATGGCAGCTGCCATAGGAGCCAGTGGGCCTCACCTTTCGAAATGAAAGAGGAGAGACTGGAGAGGGTGCCGAGGAGGTGTGCCAAGATGGCGTGAGGGACCTAACGCATGAGCTGTGAGGGGAGTCTGAGGGAACTGGGCCTCTCTAGCCTGCTGATGTGGAAGCACAGGGGGACCTAGGAGGAGCCTACAGCTGCTGGGAGAGATGACAGAGCCTTTGCCTTGACCACAGGCCATACGAGAAGAGATTACGATGAACATTACAGAAATGGAGATGAGGCATTTGACCAGCTTCCTGAACACAGCTATCGGTATGCCATGCCTCCTGAGGTCCCTGGAAACACCCACCTTCTTGTCGAGAAGGTGGACAAGACTTTGGTTCTTTTGACTTTGATTCTTTTACAAGCTTCTCTGCATCTCCAGACCGTGTGGTGATTTAAGCTGTAAGCAGAATTGAAACAAAGCCTCCGACTTGGGTACTGTCAACTGAACTGGTAAAAGAGAGTGAGATGGAAGGCTCTCAGAGCTTCAAGATTCCTGTGGAAGATTGAAAGCCTCCTAGAAAGGAGTTGAAGATAACAGTTTTGAACAGTTTTGACTTTAGATGATTTCACCTGTGGTGGTTCTGCTACCCCCTTTCAATCATTGTCACCCAGGCACCCCAAAACCTCACCTGCTTTTCTTCCAAAACATGATCAAGTGATAAGAAGAAAGGAAGCAGAAATGCCCTAGGCCTGTGTGAATCAGCTGGGGTCTGGCACTTGGAGGGTCCTTCAATGAGTGTCAGCCATTCATTGTACACCCCAAAAAGCATCAAGATGAGAAGTGACTCTGCAAGTCTGACTCCACAAGGTCCGTGGACAGGCAAGACTGTGTCTATGGCTGTGTCTGGAGACCTTTACACCTACAGCATAGCTCAAGCTGGGGCTGAAATTTAGGCCTGGGCTTAAATGGCCTCCTGGGCTCATGGACAGAGGGGTGGGTGGAGGCCCCAGGTGAAGCTGGTCAGGGCCATGAAGGCCTGGGGATGCTTTCAGACCCCTGCCATGGGATCCCCTTGGATCCCACCTGCCAGTGCCCTCAACAGGCCAAATTCTCATTCCCTGGTGTCAAGGGTCTGTGCTCTGCTACCCGCCTTCCCTGTTTCTCTGGAGATCTGGGAGACCACAACTCCATGGTCTCTACAGCCAAGGCTGAGACTGTCTTCACATCTCTGACCAGCTTTTCCTCTTTTGGGAGTACCAGGTCCAGGTGTTCATCAGACTGGATGGCCCATTTAGCAGCTGTGCTAAGAACTTTTCCAGAGACACCACAAGAAACCTCCTGGCCTGTTTGCATCCTGCTGTATCGCTTGCCTGGTGAACACCAGGGAGCCTGAGTCCCCCATAAGAGCGGGTCTGTGACCCACAGAGTTCCTCAGGTCAGTTAAACAAGACTTTGTTCATTGCTCACTCTGACTGTATGACCTGTAACTCTGTCCTGGGTCTGGCTGGGATGGCCTTAATTCTCTTCAGAGTAGATCACAATGTCTTCTGCTTTGGGTTTGTTACTAGTCTGGCACTGATAACACACCCGTGTTTTGGCTGCTGCTGAACAGTCCTTTCAGAGCACGGAGGCTTTCTCTGTCTCACACTCTGCCCTTACTGCAAGTACACTGGGGGTATGCAAGGAGTTGGGAGGGGCACAGTTGGGACAGCTGGCCTCAAATGACCCAAGAGTTATTCCACGCCTATGACATGGTGCTCAGCAATAAAATCTCAAGGCAAAGAGGGACATTCATGGTGATGGTCTGCAGCACCTCAGGTGTGGCACCAGGGCCAAGGGCTGACATGTCACACGAAAACCTGGTACCTAGAGGTGGGAGCCCTTGTGTGGAAAGGCTCTGCTACACAGCAGAGGCATGCTGGAGTGGACGGCAGGTAGACACATAATGATGAATGAGGTTGTGGAATCTCCATCCATGGACGTATTCCAAACTCACCTAGACAAGCTGCTGAGCAACCTGCTCTAGTTGATCCTTTCTCAGCTGGGGGGTTGGACTAGATGATTTCCAGAGGTCCTTTAAAACCTCAACATTTCTGTGATACCGTGAGTATAAAGGAGAAAAGCCAGACAGAAAGAAATTAACAACACATAGCATTGACCACAAATATGGTGGGATCCCATGGAGAGGACCCAAGCTGGAGCAAGGGAGAAGTGTGAGGGGGAAGGAGAGACAGAGATGTTCTTTACTGGCTGTTAACCCCCTCTTCACCACCCCACTGCTCCTCTTAGGGTTGGGGTGGGTAGAAGAGCTGGGAGCAATGGAATAATTAGAGCCTGTGAGAAAGCGTGAGGAGAACAGTCTTTCATATAGCTGGCAACAAATTAAATTGACCTTCCCCGAGTTAGAGGTTTCTTTGCCCGTGACAGTAATTGGTAACTGATCTCCTTTTGTTTATCTTGACCCATGAGCATTTCTGGGTTTTTTTCTCCCTTTGTCCTGTTGAAGCGGAGGAGGGAATGAGCAGCTGGGTGGGTGTCTGGCTGCTGGCCAAGGTGAACCCACTACAGAACCACATCAGGACGCCTGCCTCCAGTATGGGTCTCTCCAGCACAAGAAAGTCCCTGACAGACTGGAGCGAGCCCTGCAGAGGCCAGAAGGATGGATGGGGCCTGGAGCACATTAAGGAAGAGGAGAGGCCGAGAACTCTGGGTTCTGGAGAAATCCTTTAGAGCCAAATACTGGAGCAAGGTTGGCCAGTGGCAAGGCCAGCTGGTAAGATCTCAATCAGTGGAGGTTTTCAAGGTTTTATTTCCTTTTTATTAAAGATGGTGGTAGAGTTGTGTATCACAGAGCCCTGGGGGAAGACAGGAGTGACCGTGCAGCAAAGGTCCCTCCTCAGGATTGGGGTGTATGGCCAGAGATGGAGATGCCTGGTGTGTGGGACTGATCTGGGACAATTTTCCCGGAGCAGCTTCCCCAGGCTGTCCAAGGAGCACAGCACAGACCAGGCCCCTCTCTTTTGCACCTTTGGTGCCTTGCTTCCTTCACCATGGCTCTGCACCATGAGCACCCTGCTGTGTGCGCACCCTGCAAACTCACACAGCTGAGCTCTCCGCTGGCGCTTTCCTCTCCTGGGCACATTCCAGCCCAGCCCAACACCTCCCCAAGCAATCCCTAATTCTCCTCCTCCTCCCCTCTCCCCAGCACAATGGCTCAGTCTGGGCTGGCCCCACAGCAGTGCCCACCACAGGGTGCTGCAGAGCTCTGGTCACTCACAGCACAGCCCCAGCCCCCCTGAAGGACACAGCAGCTGCTGGTGGGCAGAGAGGGAGGTTCAGGCTCCCCATCAGTCCCAGGGCTTTTTACCTGGACCCAAGGGCAGGAGGAAACAGAGGCCACTCACTCTCTGGCTCTCCCACTTTCATATTGTGCATCAACACCAAATGTATTTACGCCCTTCCCTGCCCCCACCAGCTCCACACTCCAGGACAACATGACAGTCCTGGCCCTGCAGCTCCTCAGACAACTCAGCTCAAGCTGAGAGGGAGCACAGGCAGGCCAAGCTGGCCAAAGGAAGATTCCATACCATGCGCAGCATGGCATTCCATACCATGCGCAGCCATAATGCTCAGCATATAAACGGGGGTTGGCCGGGGGGCAGTGATCCGCGATCGCTGCTTGGGACAGGCTGGGCAACTGATCATTGGGTGGCGAGAGCAATTTGTGTGGCATCAATTGTTTTGTATATTCTTTTGTCCGTTATTAATATTATTATTTTCCTCTTATGTTATTTCTCTGTTATCTGTCTTAATCTAAAGCCATGAGATTTGTGTTCTCCTTTTTCTTGCTCTCTTCCTTATACTGCTTGGTGTTGCAGAGGTGGGAGAGAGTGAGTAAATGGCTGTGTTTTCCTAGTTGTTGGCCAGGGTTGAACCACGAAAACCTGGGAGATCCTGTTTTATTGAAGAGCTGTTATCTGAAGGCCGCATCTGACACAGTGTTGTGCAAGAGTCAGACACAATAGGATATAGGCTCAAGGCAGGCAGTATAAACACAGAAATATTTCAATGAGTAAGACTGGACGGATAGATGAGGACAGGGCCGTGGATGTTGTCTACCGTGACTTCAGCAAGGCGTTTGACAGGGTCTCCCCCAGCATCCTCATAGGGAAGCTTAGGAAGAGTGGGTTAGATGAATGGACAGTGGGGTGTATAGAAAACTGCTTGAAAGACAGAGCTCAGAGGGTCGTGATTAGGGGCACAGGGTCTAGTTGGAGGTCAGTGATGAGTGGTGTTCCCCAGGGGTCAGTGCTGGGTCCAGTCCTCTCCAATATATTCATCAATGACCTGGATGAGGGGATAGAGTGCACCCTCAGCAAGTTTGCCAATGACACAAAGGTGGGAGGAGTGGCTGACACACCGGAAGGTTGTGCCACCAATCAGAGAGACCTGGACAGGCTGGAGATCTGGGCAGAGAGGAAACTTATGAAATTCTACCAGGGCAAGTGTAGGGTGCTGCACCTGGGGAGGAATAACCCCATTTACCAGGACAGGTTGGGGGCTGACCTGCTGGAGAGCAGCTCAGTGGAAAGAGAGCTGGGAGGTCCCAAAATAACTTATTTTGGTTTCCTATCCCTGGCTGAAATTTCCCTCCCCTGTTTCCCCACCGGCTAGGTACTCCAGGGTTTGCAGTCTATCCAATTCACCTAAAACTACTTCTGTTCGTCCCGCCTCTGTTTACTTCTCCCCATCACCCCTCCTAAACCCCTTACTTCAGCTGTTTGTTTCTTCCCTTTTTATTGCCCACGGTAGCTGGTCTCAGTTAAAGGTTCATCCTCCCGTTAAACTACCGATCGGGCATAGACTGGTTTCTCCTTTGTCTAAAGGATAAGAATTCTTGCATGTGTCTTGATCAGCCTTTTGGTTATTAATCATTCTCTAGCTACATTTTTGCAGACTGGCCAAGTTGCTCCTCTGCAAAAACAATACATAGATTTTTCTTACAAAATCTAAGGAAAGTCTCCTGGGCCCTGTTCAGTTCAACACCTGTATCCATGACCCAAAGGAGGTAACTCCCACTATGTTTAACAAGAACAAAGGCTGCATTCTGCACCTGGGATGAAATAATGCTGGACCCAATATAGACTGGGAGAGGAGTGGCTAGAAAGCAGCCCTGCAGAAAGGGATCTGGGGGCGCTGGTCGACGGCAGGCTCGATGGGAGTCAGCAGTGTGCCCCGGCAGCCACGAGGGCAAACTGCATCCTGGGGTGCGTCACACACAGCATAAGCAGCTGGTGGTTATCCCACTGTATTCAGCGCTGATGCGACCTCAACCTTGAGCACTGTGTGCAGTTCTGGGCCCCACAGTGTAAGAAGGATGCGAAGGTACCCAAATGTGTCCAGAGGAGGGCCACAAAGCTGGTGAAAGGTCTGGAAGGCATGTCCTGTGAGGAGCAGCTGAGCACTCTGGGTTTGTTCAGTTTAGAGAAAAGAAGGCTGAGGGGTGACCTCATTGCTCTCTGCAGTGTCCTGAGGAGGGGAAGTAGAGAGGGAGGTGCTGAGCTCTTCTTCCTCATACCCAGTGATAGGACGCATGGGATGCTTTGCCAGGAGAGGTTTAGACTGGACAGAAGGAAGCAATTCTTTCCCAAAAGGGTGGTCAAACACTGGAACAGGCTTCCTAGAGAGGTGGTTGACGCCTTCTGTTTAAATGTTTAAGAGGCCCATCGGTGTTTAAGAGGCATTTGGAGGATGCCCTTAATAAAATAATTTTTCTTTTGGTCAGCCCTGAAGTGCTCAGGTATTTGGACTAAATGATCATTGTAGGTCCCTTCCAACTGAACTATTCTATTCTATTCTATTCTATTCTATTCTATTCTATTCTATTCTATTCTATTCTATTCTATATATACACCTGGGCTCGGACACTCAGCCCCTGGATAGCAGCCTACCCAGTTACAGCCTGTTGCGTGAAAAAGGGCAAAGCGGTTTTGGCAGAAGATAAACCCCCTTGCGTTCTAACACTCCTCACCGAGGTGGGAGGCTAGGTGCGGCAAGGTTTAAATTCTGAGTGATGCCCAATTCAGCACTATCAGTCCAATCGTGTTTAATATATATTAAACTATTACGATTTGGATGCACTAATAGTGGACTGCACCTTCAGTCTAGTTGTGCTCATGAACTAGCACGGCCACTCTCGAGTCTTTGGTCACGTTCAGTGAGAAACCAAAACGACTAGCTACTTAAAAAAAGTGCAGTTTATTTAAACAACATATATATAGGTTCTTAGGATTACCGGTGATAAATACACTGTCTGCAAAGCACGTGCAAATGAAAGTATTGTTACATATACAAAACACGCGACAAAGTTATAAACGATACAGCCTAGCTCTAAATGTAGAAAAGAGAGTCTCTAGAGAAATTTCTATGTTTCCCGAGGAAGCACTCGGTATAATCTAAGTCTTACCCAAAGGCGTCCCTATGTGGGGGAAGAAAGGCTCAGCCCGTCGACTGATCCCAGAAGTCAGTGATGTAATTCTTCGCGATGGTGTCTTCCCTGGGTATCCCCCCTCTCTTGGGCTATTTTTATACTATTTGTTATCTTCAAGGTGGAGTTTGAGTGACTTTAGTCATACATACTTTTATCATGATTGGTGTAAATTTCTCTTGCTTCACAATTAAAGGTATAGTTTACAAGAAATTCAGGGCGCAGACTCAAGGAGGACTGGTCGCACCTTGGAGGCGGGTAGCCTTCGGGATGGAGGTGTGTTTTGGTATTATAATGACATTATAATGAGCAAAGTTCGCACAAAGGACAGCATTTCATCAAAATTTGACAAAATGTTGGCTCCGAGTATCGAGCGGGCAGCTAATTGGCAGCTTATCTGTTTCATGCTATCATCCCATTCCGGTATCCGCTATACATCATAAGGTAAAGCCACGGAATAATTGCATCCCGTCCTGTACCTCATGTAGCTTATCAGGGAACCACAGATGTTGTGTCCTTCATGCCAGCTGCGGCTATTTTCTACCTCAGAAGCCTCTTGATTTTATACTTTTCCTTAATGTGTGAACAATGCTGTACTTTTGTATTTTTAGCCAATTTAGTATTTATTGCACACAGTCACCTGGACATATGAGTGCCTGAGGCCACAGCTCCATTCCAGATGCTGGTACAGACCACCCCAGTCACACTCACACACACGCACACGAACTCTTAAGACCAGGCACTCCAGTCTCTTAGGTTCTGGCACTGATGGCATACGGGCTGTCTGACCTCCTGGTCCTGCTCCAGCTGCTGCACTCACACCACCGTGCTCACACATTCACACAGAAGATTCACTCACATGGAAAAGAGATAGAAATTAAGTTTAATGAGGAGACAGGACAGACTGCACTGGTCGTGTCCTCCCCTAAACTTCCCATAATAAGTGGGACAAGGTGTTCATTCCTTGGGAGCCTGTAATTTGGATTCCCATCTGCCACTGTGCCTTTGTACTCTTCTTGATTTCTGGAGATGGGTTCCAGGTGGTTCTCCCGTGATGGGTCTGGGAGCAGCTGGGGCAGGGTATTAACTGAGTTCCTCCTCCTGCCATTGTTAGTGCCTTCTTTGTGCGTGCAGGTGAGCTAACCTAACACAATCCAACCAGAACATACATCTCATGAGGCATCTGTATTTGGAGATGACATACATATGCAATGGTATGATGTAACATCTGATAGCAGATCATGGGAATTGCTGTCCAGAAATGCATTGTGATAAGTCGAAAAGCTTTATTGTTGCATGGGCAATGGCTTCATTCAGGGCCAGTATCACGGTCTTGTTTCTAAGATTGTAGATGAAAGGATTTAAGAATGGGTAGAGGACAGTGTTTATCAAAGCTACCATTCTGTTTGCCTCCAAGGAAACGTGTTCTGAAGGATGCACATAGAGAGCAATGCAGCTCCCATAGGCAATGGCCAAGGTGGTGAGATGGGAAGAACATGTAGTGAAATCTTTTTTCCTCCCAGAGGCTGCTGGAAGGTGTAGAATACAGAAAAGGACGTCTGTGTAAAATGCCAGAGTTAAACAGAAGGAACCCAGCATGACAAATGATAATAAAATAGAGTCCATTTTCCAAAGCAGGCTGGTGTCAGAGCAGGACAATTTGAACAAGGGGGAGCTGTCGCAAAAAAGAAAAGGTGGATCTTGTTCGAGCCCCAGAAAGTCAGCTTGTAGAGGAGGACCAGGCGGTAACTCAAGAGTGTGGTGCCCATGACCCAAGCAGCAACAACCAGGTGGATGCAGAGCTGAGGCTTCATGATGGCAGTATAACGCAAAGGCAGGCAGATGGCAACGTAGCGGTCAAAGGACAGGACAACAAGTAGAACAAACTCTGTACTGCCCAGGGCAAAACAGAAATAGGATTGGGCAAAGCAGCTGCGCAGTGAGATTGTTCTCCTACCAGAACCCAGGATCACAAGCAATTTGGTGCTTGTGGAGGATGTAAACCAGATTTCCAGGAAGGACATATTGCTGATGAAAAAGTACATGGGGGTTTGCAGGTGGTGATCCACACATACAAGGAAAATGATGGTTGCGTTCCCCATCACTGTTGTCAGGTATATGAGCAGAAGGACCAGTGAGAGAAATAGCTGTAGTCTTTGATCAAGCCCTGAAAAACCCTCTAGGATGAACTCAGTAACTGCCGTTGCATTTTCTGGTCCCGTGCTAAATTTCAGTTCACCCAGCCGAGATGGGAACATAGCAAAAAACCCAAGTGTGGTAATTTCACGGTCTGGATGAAAAGTTCTGTCCTTTTCTGCTTTTTCTCCTTTCCTGCAGTCTATCGACACACAGAGAGTATCGCTCACACCCTGGTTTTTGTGTTTCACATTTCAGTTAGAGGCCTCAGAGAATTTGTTGTCTTCTTTCTACCTTTTTCAAACCCCACAAAGGATTCTTTCTCCAGAACAGAAGAGATTAAAGAGGCTGTTAGCTATTTCACCGCATTCCTGGGAAATTCCAACTTCACTCAGACCTATTGCAAAGGTTAAACTCATCTATGCCCAGGAAGTCAGAGAAGAAGTTCTAGGACTTGTAAGCAGCCGCAGAGGCACCTTAATCTCCAACATGGGACTGCCAAATGTGTGAGGGGCAATGACCAAAGTGAACCAAGTATCCAAGAAGGACAAGGTGCTGAGGATGGGATACATGGGGGCATGTTATTAGTGGTGGAGCCAAACGATGGCAATGATGACTGCATTCCTCACAACAGTGAGCAGATCAACCACCAGCAGCAGTTTGAAAAGGAGGATTATCAACGCTTGAATGACATAAAAGGACTTTAGGAAAGATATAATACAGTTGTGAGGCTCCATTCCAGTCCTCTTCAATATATTCATCAATGACATGGATGAGGGGATAGAGTACACCCTCAGCAAGTTCGCTGATGACACACAGCTGGGGGGGGGTGGCTGACACACCAGAAGGCTCTGTCGCCATCCAGAGAGACCTGGACAGGCTGGAGATCTGGGCAAAGAGGAACCTTATGAAATTCAACTAGGGCAAGTGTAGGGTGCTGCACCTGAGAAGGAATAACCCCATTTACCAGGACAGGTTGGGGGCTGTCCTGCTGGAGAGCAGCTCTGTGGAAAGAGACCTGGGAGTCCTGGGGGACAACAGGATGCCCATGAGCCAGCAATGTGCCCTTGTGGTCAAAAAGGCCAATGGCATCCTGGGATGTATCAAGAGGAGTGTGGCCAGCAGGTGGAGGGAGGTCATCCTCCCACTCTACTCTGCCCTGGTGAGGCCGCACCTGGAGTACTGTGTCCAGTTCTGGGCTCCCTGGTTCAAGAAGGAGAGGGAACTGCTGGAGGGGGTGCAGCAGGGAGCTACCAAGATGATCAGAGGACTGGAACACCTCTCTTATGAAGAAAAGCTGAGGGATTTGGGTCTCTTCAGTCTGAGAGGGGATCTTATCAACACTTATAAATACTGAAAGGGTGCGTGTCAGGAGGATGGGGCCAGGCTCTTTTCAGTGGTGCCCAGCGACGGAACAAGAAGTAATGGGCATAAACTTGAGCACAGGAAGTTCCACCTAAACATGAGGAGGAACTTTTTGACTTTGAGGGTGGCAGAGCCCTGGAACAGGCTGCCCAGAGAGGTGGTGGAGTCTCCATCTCTGGAGACATTCCAAACCCGCCTGGATGTGTTCCTGTGCAACCTGCTTTAGGTGAACCTGCTCTGGCAGAGGGTTGGACTAGATGATCTACAGAGGTCCCTTCCAACCCTATGATTCTATGATTCTATGTTTCGGTACCTGGTCAGAGAGGGTGTGACAAGAGTAACCAATATCATGCTTGGTGAAATTCATCTTGTTACATTTGTCAACCTTCCTTCCCTTTTCTTAGGCTTCCTCTTCCTTCCTGAAATGGGAGACTAGAATTGTGCTCTGTAGGGATTCTGCTTTTGTCTGTGTTTTTACCCAATGACATGAAAAATATTGATCCAACCCACTTCTCTTCAGACACAAGAAATGCCTCTCCAGCCTTGCTGGTTTTACATGGGTATTCTGGACTGCCAGCTGGGAAGTGATATTTCTGGCAAAAGCTGTGTGAATTATGTTACATTTCTAACGGTGGTGTAGCTGGGCATCAAGCCTGTGCCGGTGTGCAACCAGAGCACTTAGGTCATTAATCCCCTGGGTGGCCCAGGGACTCTCCCATCTCATCATGCACATCGATGAGAGGAGAGGCTGGTCTGAGACAGTGGATTGACTTGAAAGCAAGGGATTGAGCTCAGTCAACCCCCTTCAAAATTAACCACCTCCAAGATTAGCCAAAATGAGTCACCTTCAAAATTAACTGGTGGACTAGGCAACGTTAGGTTAAGAGTTGGACTTGATGATCTTAAGGGCCTTTTCCCACCTAAAGGATTCTACGATTCAATGATCATTTTGGAAGCATCTCTTCGACAGACCCACAGAGCCATTGCAATGGTCTCCTTCCAATTTCCCTTTAAGCCTTCTCTTGACTAGGATGCCTACAGCACTGTAATCTGTATATTACTTGTAATACTGAAATTAAGGCACTCAGTTAAGTTCCTGGTGTTTGTAGTCATGGAAAACTCCTCTTGAGTCTAAAGGAAAACAGAATCAGCAACAAAGTTGTTTGGCAACAAAACAGGAAAAGAGAGCAAAGGGGAAAAAGGCACTGTGTAAGTGTAAACAGGTTTCTAGTCAGCAGGCTGCTCTGATGGAGCCCTGCACGAGCCTGTGCCTGGTTCTCCTTAGAGCCTCTTTCTAACTGCCTTCTGTGCGGGTGCATTCTCTGTCCATAGGGGACATGTGTGAATGGTAGTGAGCTTCAAGCTGGAACCATGGGTGAGTAGCCCAGTGGTTGGTAGGTCAGTGGCCAGCCCAGCCCACAGCACAACAGTAGGCTACGGGGTCTGTGTTCAGCAACTGGAGCAGGGCTGCAAACATCCTGCACTCCCATGCCTGGGTACCTGCCATGGGGAGACCATGAGGATCACGGCCCAGGTGCTGGATAGAATTAGTGCCTAAGGAAGACCTGGGTCTCCTCCTAGAGAGACTGATGGGCTGGAGAAAGCTGACTGGCTCCCTCCTGCCTGCTGGCAGCACAAGACTCACGGGGTCCTGCTGACCATAGGCCTCAATGCTGCAAGAGTCGAGGAACTCATGGAGGATCAGTGTGGGGCAACTGGGCAAAATAGGCTCAAAGTCCTTGTCCGGCCTGGCTCTCCAGACTGTACCTGCACAGGCTGATCAGGATATACTTCTTCAGCTGCTGCCACCATTGGGTGGGCACCAGTGAGAACCCACAGCTTCCTTCAGTCAGGGAAGCAGTCCCTGGAAGCAAGCGGTGCTGTAGAGGAAAAAGGTGGCCGAGATGTCTGGGAGTCCCTCTCAGAACCCAAGTGTGAAAGGAAAAATGCTGTTGTTTTTGACAGAAGAGTTCATCTGGAGTCGAAGTGTGGGTCAGATCTTAATTAGAGCCAAGGGTGAATGTGAAGTGGAACAGGATGATCTTTAAGGTCCCTTCCAACCCCAACCATTCTGTGAGTCTGTGATTCTGTGATTAAAATAAACCACTCCTCAACTGTGTGCCAAGTACAATCTGCCACCAATGAGGTTCACCTTCCACAAGGCAGAACCATGCAAGAAATCTTTTACACAGAAAGTAAATTAAAAAGTAACCACAATTAAAGAGTGGGCTACAGACAGAATTAGACAGATTCCTGGAATATAGACAAGCGTTTGACTCCCTGAAGCTCAAAGCATCTTCTGGATTGTTGAGATGTGTCTAAGTGATCAAAGAGGAAGGGCAGGAGAAATCTAGAGAGCAATCGCATGTGCTTATGTTCAGATGTGCTGCTGGAAAGGTGACTCCAGACATGGTCTATTTATTAAAGAGATGTGGAAATACGTGAAAGATGAGGGAGATCAAATGCACAGCCTGATCGAGAGAGTACTGACAATGCAAACGGAGTGGAAGGTCAATAGCTCTCCTCTTCCTATTAATGCACACCCTGAAAACTCCTCGTATTGATCTCATCGGAAAACACTGACAGGATATTTAAATTATTTAAGTTATTTTGTGTTAGTTGATGAGATTGTACTCATACACGAGCCAAAATGTCTGTTCTTTAGGCAGAGCTCTGCTGTCTGACCATCAGTGCCCAGCGGTACCTCCAGAGGACCCAGTGTCTCTGAAGCACATGCCTGGGACTGGCCACTGTCACAGAGGACCTGCTGGAGAGCAGAGCCCCTTGGAAGCTGCAGCTGCAGCCTGGGCAGAGGGTCCCAGGGCACCACACTGGCACCACGCGCCCGTGTCCCTCTAACAGCATCCCACCCCAATTTTATCATCAATTGCCTTTGCAAACAAATGCAGAACAAAATATCCCCCAGAGATCAGTATATTAAAACAAGAGAAAGCCAAGCAAGGAGGATAACACCACCAAAATATTTGAAGCTTCAAGTTGCAAGAGGACATCGTCCCAAGCACAAACAGAAGCTCGGCAGAGAATGGATCAAGAGCAGCCCAGAAAAGAACAGGTTGCCCAGAGAAGTTTTGGAGGCTCCATCCCTGGAGGTGTTCAAGACCAGGTTGGATGGGGCTTTGAGCAGATGAAGTGTGACACCTACAAATGCCCATTTCTCATGGAGGGTGCTGCCGAGAGCAGCACTGGTTATTATTTGGTCACTGTCCTGCCAGAACTGAGCCATCTCCTTCCCTCTAACGCTACCAGGGGTGAAGGCGGTCAAGAAGAGAAGGGACAGAATCCAAAAGCCCAAAAAGCTGGTGTGAAAAAGGGGAATTGTTGACCCCTAGTATCCCAGGGCTAACTGGGAAACAAAAGAGATGCTCCAGAGCACCCCAGAGATGCTCCCTCTTCCTCCTCGGCCAAACGGGATCTGTCCTGGTGTTTTGGGAGCTCTGCCTGAAAATGGCTGCCCATGTTGAGGCACCTGAAATCATAAGGAAGAGGAGGTGAGGAAGGCAAGTTGGGAACAGATACAGCACAATCAGCAGACACCTAGGAAGAGGGGAGATGTGAGGAGCTGCACTAAATAAGTTACATCTTTCCCAGCAAAGCATGACTAGCTCTCCTCTAACAACTTCCATAGATCCTTCCCAGCACCACCGGCATCACCGTGCTGCCCCAAGAGTCCTTTTGCACCCCATCAGGCAAGAAATTCT
Organism: Larus michahellis; assembly: GCF_964199755.1. Taxonomy (NCBI): domain Eukaryota; kingdom Metazoa; phylum Chordata; class Aves; order Charadriiformes; family Laridae; genus Larus; species Larus michahellis. The sequence continues at coordinate 418,791 of NC_133923.1, forward strand.
GTCCTCCTTCTCTCAAAACCCAACCAAACTGGTGAGGTTCACTCCCAGAGCAGCAGTGAGCTGCAAGAGCTGCGGCCACCAAGCAAGAAGAGCATCAGAATGTTGTGTAGGATGCGGGTGGCCGGCAACGCTCTTTATGACGTAAGCACAGCCAGTGCTTCACTGGGCATTTTGTTGCGTTTCTGCCCAACACGGGGGCATCCTCTGGCCATAACAACCGTGCTGTTGACTTCAGCAGAATTGGCCAAGTGATGGGGAGAAAGTCAATGTCAACTGTGAGGGCCTGCACAGCCCAGGCACTGCACCACCCTCCCACCAACTCCCCAGCTGCGGTTCCCTCATCCCCCATTTGCTGAGTGTTTGCTCTTATTCTGACTGCTGGGCCACAACTCATGGCTGAATGTGGATTTTAGTGTTATCCTTCATCAGACAAAACCCAAAGTCCCTGGCCGTTCTGCCTGAAAGATAGAAAAAAACTGCTTAAGCTAAAAATCATTCCACTGAGACCGTCCTTTAGCCTATCTTGCCATCCTCATCCTCGCACACCACTAACTATTCCCTTGGGATTTCCAGGCTCCACAAAATCCCCCGGAGTTAGAGAATTTCTCTGCGCATGAGAAATTCCCCATCCTGAGGGCTGACGGTCCCCTGGGTCCCATGCATGAGGCCCCTAAGGACAGGGCCAGACCTACGTGCAAGCATGACATCAACTAATAACCAAAAAGCACTTCATAAACCCCAAACTTGGGAAATATTTAGAGCTGCAGCACATTGGTCGGTGAGGTGAGCTGCCACGACTACCCTCAATGAACATCTTTTGACTGTGAGCTCCAGAGACCCATCTCTAACTGCAAGAAGTTCGTTTGGGTGGACTCTTGATCTCCCTTCCCTCCCACAGGCAAGGAGACACCAATTATTTCCACTCGAGCGAGTGGTTCCCATTCTGCAGCTTTGGATTATCCCTGATCTGTACATGAGCCCTGATATCCATCATCGAATTTAAAGTTAACCATGGCTCCGTAGGTAATCAAGCTTTACATACTGGCTCTGTTGCTAAGGATGATTGTAGATAGTCACTGAGTAGTTGCTAAGGGGAGGATCAAGGGGAATTGTTCGAAGGAACTAAGAACTTAACAATATGTATGATGACACTGTTGAGTGTTTATGGATAAGAATCAAGGGGAAGGCCAATAAGCTGCACATCATGGGGGGAGTTTATCATAGACCCCCCCAACCATGATGTAGAGGCCAATGAAATATTCTATAAGCAGCTGCCAGAGGTCTCACGATCACTCGCCCTTATTCTTGTGGGGGACTTCAACTTCCCAGATGTCTGCTGGAAATATAACACAACAGAGAGTGCACGGTCCAGGCGGTTCCTGGAGTGTGTGGAAGACAACTTCCTAACACAGCTGGTGAGGAAGCCAACTAGGGAAACTGACCTATTGGACCTGCTGCTTGTTAACAGAGAAGGTCTTGTAGGGGATGTAAAGATTGGCGGTCGTCTTGGGCAGAGTGATCATGAAATGATAGAATTTTCGATTCTTGATGAAGCAAGGCGGGGAGCCAGCAGAACTGCCACCTTGGATTTCCGAAGGGCAAATTTTGGCCTGCTCAGGAGCATGGTTGAGAGTGTCCCTTGGGGGACAGTCCTGAAGGGCAAAGGTGTCCAGGAAGGCTGGTCTTACTTCAAGGAGGAAATCTCAATAGCTTGGGAGAAGGCCATCCCCAAGTCCCAAAAAACAAGCAGACAGGGAAGAAGACCAGCCTGGCTAAATAGAGAGCTTTGGCTTGACCGCAAGATAAAAAAAGAAAGTTTATGATCCTTGGAAAAGGGGGTTGGCTACTTATGAAAAATACCAAGATGTAGTGAAGCTCTGCAGGGCGAAAATTAGAAGGGCCAAAGCTCAAGCAGAACTCATCTTGGCCACCACGGTTAAAGATGACAAGAGGTTCTTTCAGTATATCAATAGAAAAAGGAAGACTAAGGAAAACCTAGGCCCAGTAACGAATGAGATGGGCGCCCTAGTGGTGGAAGACACAGAGAAGGCAGAGCTACTGAATGCCTTCTTTGCTTCAGTCTTCACTGCTAAAGCTGTCCCTCATGAATACTAGGCCCTGGAGGCAAGGGGGAAGGTCTGGAGAGAGGAAGAGTTTTCCCCAGTAGAGGAAGATTGGGTTAGAGACCAGTTGGCCAAACTGGACATCCATAAGTCCATGGGCTCTGACAAGATAAACCCGCAAGTGCTGAGAGAGCTGGCAGATGTTATTGCTTGGCCACTCTCCATCATCTTTGAAAGGTCATGGAGAACAGGAGAGGTGCCTGACAACTAGAGGAAGGCCAATATCACTCCAGTCTTCAAAAAGGGCAGGAAGGAGGACCCAGAGAACTACAGACCGGTTAGTCTCACCTCCATCCCTGGGAAGGTAATGGAGAGACTCGTTCTGGATGTCATATCCAAGAAAGTTCAGGAGCAGGAAGTTATTGGAAGTGGTCAACATGGATTTACCAAGGGTAAATCATGCTTGACCAATTTCATAGCCTTCTATGATGTTATAGATGGTTGGCTGGATGAGGGCAGAGCAGCAGATGTCATCTACCTTGACTTCAGCAAGGCTTTTGACACTGTCTCTCATAACATCCTCCTTAGGAAACTGAGGAATTGTGGACTAGATGAGGGGACAGTGAGGTGGATCGAGAGCTGGCTTTGTGACAGGACCCAGAGGGTTGTGATTAATGGAGCCTGTTGGACGCCTGTAACCAGTGGTGTCCCCCAGGGGTCAATACTTGGACCAGTATTGTTTAATGTATTCATCAATGACCTGGACAAGGGGACAGAGTGTATCCTCAGCAAGTTCGCTGATGATACCAAACTGGGTGGGGTGGCTGACACCCCAGAGGGCCATGCTGCCATCCAGCGTGACCTGGACAGGCTGAATAGCTGGGCAGAGAAGAACCTAATGAGGTTCAACAAGGTCAAGTGTAGGGTCCTGCACCTGGGGAGGAAGAATGTCAGGCACCAGTATAGGTTAGAGGTGGACCTGCGGGAAAGCAGCTCTGAAGGAAAGGATCTGGGGGTCTTGGTAGACAGTAAATCATCCACGAGCAAGCAATGTGCCCTTGTCACCAAGAAGGCCAACGGAATTGTGGGCTGCATAGGGAAGAGTGTGGCCAGCAGGTCAAGGGAGGTCATTCCCCCCCTCTACTCTGCACTGGTGAGGCCACAACTGGAATACTGCGTCCAGTTTTGGGCTCCCCAGTTCCAGAGGGACAGGGAACTGCTGGAGAGAGTCCAGCGTAGGGCAACAAAGATGATTGAGGGACTGGAGCATCTCCCTTATGAGGAAAGGCTGAGAAAGCTGGGACTCTTGAGCCTGGAGAAGAGAAGGCTGAGGGGAGACCTTATTAATGTTGACAAGTATCTAAAGGGTGGGCTTAAGGAGGATGGAGCCAGACTCTTTTCAGTGGTTCCCAGTAACAGGACGAGGAGTAATGGGCACAAGCTGGAACGTGGGAAGTTCTGATCAGATATGAGAAGAAACTTCTTTATGGTGAGGGTGACAGAGCACTGGAACAAGCTGCCCAGGGAGGCTGTGGAGTCCCCTTCTGTGGAGACTTTCAAGACCCGCCTGGATGCAGCCCTGAGTCATGTGCTCTGGGCAATCCTGCTTTAGCAGGGGAGTTGGACTAGATGATCTCTAGAGGTCCCTTCCAACTCTGAAATTCTGTGAAAATTCTGTGAAAATTCTGTGAATCCGTATCTGGGACACGACTGAAATGATTACCGCAGATGACAGAAATCACCCTAGCGAAGGTGCAGCTACCCTCTGGAGACCGACCTGCCAGTCAATGAGCCTTTCAGAGAGCAGAGGGTGGCACAGAAACCAATGCTGATCCTAGGATGTGGTCACCAGTAATAAACACGGCATACATGGCAAAGGTGCAGAAAAGAGTACTAACGCCATGACGAGCAGACATAGTCCTTTCCCTAGTCATGAAGCTGGCCATCAGCTGGGCCAGGGTGGTGGTGCAGTAGCACATCTCCAGGGAAGACAAATGCCTCAAGAAGAAGCCCATGGCAGTGTGCAGATGCTGGCTTTCCCGCATGATGGTGATGATGACGATGAGAGCGTTCCGAAATGCACACACCATGCAGATCATAAGGGAGATAAGGAAGGGATTTGTCTAAGAGCTGGCAACATTCCTCATTCCATAGCTATGGGAGACTCCATGCTTGTCCTATTGCCCTTTCTCCATGGAATTTTTTATGTCCTTCTTTTCCCCTCTAACTTGGTAGGGAAATTGCGAGGAACAACATTTAGTTTGGTTTTAGATGCTTGGGTGTCAGACAGATAAGTCACTGCAAATACATTTCTTTGTTTGATTAAAGAAGGAGTATAGATCCTCGTTCACATAGTCACTGGGTCATACCGGTGAGGTAGATTATAATGAAGTCAAAGTGGGGTGTCCACAATTCTTTGTGGACAACATTATCATAGGCAAAAAAAGAAAGAAAAGAAAAAAATCTCACCCAACAACAATGACAACAACAAAAACTAATAAAGGAAGGCTGGGCCTATAATGAGTTACATTATGAGTCATATGCTGAAGAACATGAACACTCTGCAGCTTCTGAAAACCATCCAGTCACCAGTTTCCACAGGGCATCCTTGAGATCCTGGTTCCTCATGCTGTAGATGAGGGGGTTCACTGCTGAAGGCACCACTGAGTACAGCACAGCCACCACCAGGTCCAGGGACGGGGAGGAGGTAGAAGAGGGCTTCAGGTAGGCAAACATGGCAGTGCTGAGAAACAGGGAGACCACGGCCAGGTGAGGGAGGCATGTGGAAAAGGCTTTGTGCCGTCCCTGCTCAGAGGGGATCCTCAGCACGGTCCTGAAGATATGCACATAGGACAGCGCGATGAAAACAAAGCAAACAAAAGCAACCAAGGCACTAACCCCAATAAGCCCAAGTTCACTGAGGGAGTCTGAGTGTGAGCAGGAGAGCTTGAGGATCTGGGGGATTTCACAGAAGAACTGGTCCACAGCATTGCCCTGGCAGAGGGGTAGGGAAAATGTATTGGCCGTTTGCAGCAGAGCATTGAGAAACCCACTGCCCCAGGCAGCTGCTGCCATGTGGACACAAGCTCTGTTGCCCAGGAGGGTCCCGTAGTGCAGGGGTTTGCAGATGGCAACGTAGCGGTCATAGGACATTACAGTGAGAAGATAAAACTCTGCTGCAGCACAGAAAAGGAAAAAAAAGACCTGTGCAACACATCCTGTGTAGGAGATGGCCGTGGTGTCCCAGAGGGAATTGGCCATGGCTTTGGGGACAGTGGTGGAGATGGAGCCTAGGTCAAGGAGGGCGAGGTCGAGGAGGAAGAAGTACATGGGGGTGTGGAGGCGGTGGTCACAGGCAATGGCCATGATGATGAGGCCGTTGGCCAGGAGGGCAGCCAGGTAGATGCCCAGGAAGACCCAGAAGTGCAAGAGCTGCAGCTCCCGTGTGTCTGCGAATGGCAGGAGGAGGAACTGGGTGATGGCGCTGCTGTTGGACATCTGCTGTTTCTTGGCATGGGGGCTCTGTCCAAAGGAGGAAAAAAACGAAAAAAAATGAGGACAGACGCCTTAGAGCAAAGACAGTCTGCTTTTCAGAGATGATGTGGTTTTGATTTTCTATCACATCTGGTGACTGTTCTATTGAGGGGTAGAAATCCTCATTTTTATGACTGAAATTGTGGAGTCTTGAGACAGGACAGGACACAGGGCTCTAATCTCTGTGGTTTAGTGCAGAGTCAGGAGAGCTGCAGTGTCCATCAGCCTTTTTTCCATCTGCCCTGTGCTTCTGATTGTGCTGCCTTGACGATGAATTCACACACAAATTCCACTTAAAAAAAAACCCCAAACAAATAACTGAACTCATGAGGGAACAGCGGAGCACTGTTTGAAAGGACAAATATACAAATTCTTCTCTTTCCCAAACCAGAGTTAGAGCTGTCCTGGAGACAGCAGGACACAACCCCTCACAGAGAGATTCAAAGGACTCTGCAAGCAGAGTGCCGACCCCCAAGGAAAGGCTCAGCCCTCCCTAGGATCCCACAGGAGAGCTCTGCCTTTCTGGGAGCAGCCGGCAAGGCCAGCAGGACAGGCAAAGCAGAGAGTCTGGGGTCCCAGAGATGACATGTTCTGAGGGGAGAGTCAGTTCATTGCCCAGCAGACAATGCCCAGAAGACATCTCCAGTGAAGGACCGAAGGAGAGCTGCCTGAGCCCCACCTCCCCCAGTCCATGTTGGCAGTTTCCCCCCAACCCTTGCCCATGTCTCTGCTGCCTGGAGCTGCCCCTGCCAGGAGCTGCTGCTCTGTGCCCACGTCTCCTCCCTGTCCCTGCTCCCACAGCCCATCCCACCCGCTGGGGGCTCAGCTCTGCCCTGCAGACCCCTCCTGGCAGCAGGGCACTGCCCAGGGCCATCTCCCTCTTTGTGGCTCCTCAGGAGGAGATGAGAGAAAGCCTGATGCTGGAAGCAAAGGTGCTGCTGGTGCTGTGTGTAGGGAGAGGAGGGGGTGAAGGCACTTTGTGAGGTTTCTGGCAGATCTGCTGATCCCTCAGTGGAACAGTGACAGCTCCTTTCCCTCAGGAGACAGCTGAGAGCACAGACCCTGCAATGTCTTCATCTTCCAGGCAGCCACTGTCTTGACTTTCCTCTGTAAATGCTGCCTCTGCCAGTGTTCTGGGGGAGATCTGCAGCTGTGGGCAGCCCTGACCCACACAGCACACACTCGAAAAAGAGCCAAAGGACCCTGCCCTGAGGGGAGTCTCTCCTTTTACCCAGAGCTTCTCCCCACAGAAGCTCGGGGGGGAACTCCTTGGGCAGGCTGAGAGCTGACCCTGGCAAGCAGCAGAGTCCCTGCCCCGGCACACAGACCCCTGGGGTGCAGGGACCCTGCTCTCAAGGACAGCCTTAGGCACCCCTGCCTGCACACCCACCTGTCTTCAAAACCCTGCCACAGTCCCTCGCAGAAGGCAGCCCTCCTTCATTGTCGCTGCGATGGTTCAGCAGGGCATCCCTGCTCTGAAGCACACCCTAGAACATCCCTCCAGGAGACTCCCCTGCATTGCCCTACAGCCAGAGACTGACTGTGTTAACAGGGCTGAAGATTTCCCCAAGAACAAGCTCAGAACTCTCCTCCCACTCCCAGCTGCCTTTAGCCTCTCTGTGCCTGGCTCCTCTCGGGTGCCTGCAGGCAGTGCCCTCAGCCCTGCTGTGCTTGGCAGAGGAGCTGCTCCTGGGCAGAGCCGTCTCTCTGCAGCGCTGCCCGCTTGCCATCAGCTCCCTCCATGCCAGGAGCCCAGCCCAGCTCAGCAGCAGAGGACCAGCCCAAGGCAGCCCTTTCTCTGCCCCCTCGGGGCTCCCTCCAGGTGTCCCTGGGGCTCCAGGGGAACCTGCTGGGAAACAAGATGAAGTCATCACTAAGCTGGGGAGAAGCTTTTCCTTCCTGCACTCTCATTTCACATATCCGGAAAACAAGGAGTCTCAAGAATCATATTTTCTTTCCCTGTCATATTGCAGGACACACAGACAGGGATAGGAAGTCATCACCTTTGTGCCTCCTGCTGAGGGAAGGAATTCAGCCAAGTTAATTGAAACATCTCATCCTGGTCTGTAGCCCTGGGGCCAGAAGGGGACTCAGCTCCCTCCCATTCCTGCCACAAACCCGCAGGAGGTGGGATTCTTCTTGCCTCCGTTCAGGTGTGCACAAGATGAGCACCTGCAAGAGAGCTGTTTGTGTCCACTCCCTTGCTAATTAATGGAGAGTGAGGGAGTTGTTCAGGTGGGAACACCTGGTGACATTTGAGGTGACACCAGAGTTTGCCCAGGATATGTGCAGGTGACTGCAAGCTCTAATGCAGCAATGCTGAGACACAAGGCAGCATCTGGGGGCACCATCCTGGAGCCTGGTGAGGAATTCCTTTGGTAGACGGAAATGAAAGTAGATGTTACATTTAGGATAGCTAAAACCTTCAATATTCCTTACATCCACAGCACCCACAGAGGTAGTCAGCTGACCAAATGCAGCTAAGTCCCTCTCTTTCTCTTCTCCACCAGCTGTATTTCCTAGATCTCCACTGACTGTAATGGCACACATCTCATGGACATTCCCCCATTGCTCAACCTAATTCAGGACAGCTCCTCAGTGGCCACATACGGCTTGTTGTGCCACCTGAGATGCCAGCGCCCTCCAGAACAACTGCAGGTTGCTGGCAGGGACAGCACAGCACCTACGGGAAAGCCATTCCTGATCAGAGCAGATGCATGACAGACAACCCAGAGAGCATTGCAGATTTGGTTCCTTTGGGCAAGCCTATGTGGCAGCCCAGGCAGGTTTGGTCTCTGTCGATCAGCAACCGAAACCCACCGCTGCAGTGAGGCCCAGTCTGACCCATCTCCACTCAGCTGATGCAGAGCAGGTCATGAACAAGAAGCCCATCACACTGAGGGCTCAACTCATTTGGCTGCTCCCAAACTCTGCTCGTTCTTCCAATAATCCTTTGCTGAGCCCCTTAGTGATACAATCAAGGAACAGGCGACTGATTGTCACAGTGCTCCTCGATCACAGCATCTCCACACCCAAGGACATTTTCAGCAGCACCTTGTCCTCCTGGAGATCAACTTCCCCTCCACCACAGACCTTTAGGAGCAGCAAAGCCTTCTCCTACCAGGGCTATGGAGCCCAGCCCTGCTTTTCTGGCCTTTTGGGGAACAGGATTTTCTCCTTTGGTGCTTTCACATTGCTGCCCTCCGTCCCCTCCAGCACGTCTCTGGTCTCATGCAAAGCACTGCACGTACTGGGTCTTGGGGACTTGCTCCTGGGTTTGCCTGTGACAAGGCTGAGCTTGGCCCCAGTGCTACAGCTGAGGGGATACAGACCAAAAGTGCACCAACACCCTCAGCCTGGGGCACAGAGCAGAGGAGCTGGAGTCCCATGTACTACCACAGAGTTTTGACACTGGTGGAAGAAATAGTAAGGAGTGCTGGGAAAGCTCCGGCTGCTAGTTGTAAGAGACAGACTGTAAATTCCCTGACGAAGGGCAGAAGGCCCTCCAAGCCTTCAATGGAAAGCCTCCAACACTCGCAAGGAAATACATAATGCAGGCCTGGCCTTCAAAGAACTGATAAGGCTCATACTCCTGGCACCTGAAAGTGTGGGAGAACTGTCTTGTGAAGCCACCGTCACTCATGTGGTGAGCTTGCTAGTTCTCAGTTCTCAAGGCCATTGTGTCTGAGAAGTGACCTTTGCTTCATTATCCATGAAATACATATGAAAGCGCACACCCCTGCATATGCTAATGAAGATTGTAGAGATCAGGCTAAACATGTATGACCATAGTTCTTCTCTCCCCACCCAAATCATGCTACACGTCACCTGGGAGGGGAAGACATCTGAGATGGAACTGCCCCATAACGAGTGGGGCAGGCCATGCTAATTCAGCAAACATAAAAGGGGAGGAAGATGAGTATGATGGGGGGATTCACAGAAAAGCACTCCTACAAGATCCCCCTCCCTGCCCTGAGTTTTGGCAGGCTCAACGCTGAAACTGGGATTGGTGAACTCTTCATCTTTTCCCGCTATCTTTTTTTTTCTCTTAGAGTTGTTAAGTAGCAATTAGAGTAATTAATGGTTAGAGTTGTTAAGTAATGACCTTAAGTACTGCTTGTCATAAGTTGTTGTCTATCTGCTGTTAACTAACACATTGTATACTCCACCACTTGCCATAATTTGTCATATACCTAACTAATTATCGTGGACCGGTTAAGACCTATACTAATCATTTTGGCAAACTAATAAATGTTTGTATACAGACTTTGAGATCTATCTCACCTTAGTCCACGCCACTGGGGATTTACAAATCTGAGTCACTTACCCCCCCTCTTTCCTGAGAGTGGGATGTGACACTAGTGGTGCTGCCATGGTGCATATGGGCCTTTCAGGAGAGACAGGCCAGGAAGGTAAGGAAACAGATGCCCTCCATGTGCAGGATGTTGCTGTATGTATGGAGCTCCTCTATGGGATGTACAAGAGGTTGGGTGAGCCCTTTGTGGGTGAGGATCAGAGGAGAGGCCTCTTAGTGTGCCATCCTGGTAGGAGACAAAGCACCTGCAATCAGGGTAAGGAAGCAGAGAAAAGCTTATTCAAGAAACCCAAAGAATCACCAGGTCTTACCAGGGATTTTAATGACCGTGGCACTCACTGGAAGGGGAGCACGGGAAGGCGCACACTGTCCAGCAGGTGTCTAACCCTAACCCCACCCTGTCTGAACCGTAACCTAACCCTGCCCTAAACATAACCCCGACTTTATCTTAATCCTAACCCTAATCATTGCCTGACCCTAGCTCTACCCCAACCCCAGGTCATAACCCTCAACTCTAACTGTAACCGCACCCCAACCTCTTTGAAATCTAACCCTAAACCATCCGAACTCTAGCTCTAATTTAAACCTGAACGTGAACCTTAACTAACCCTCACCTAACACTTCTCTTAACCCATCTCGCATGGCCAACAGCATGTGTGGAATGAAATCTGGTATCAGTGCTGGCTCAAGGCCTGAGCAGTTGCCTTTTGCTTCCTCATGATCTGGAGGCTGGAGGCACCACTGTGTGTCACCCAAGTCAGACCCTTGGGTCAGCTGAACCATTTTTCAGTTCTCATAGACAATGTTCCTTGTTTCTCCGTTGACTCTGACAAGAGCTGAGTTACCTAGATATCGAGGCTGTGGATGGCATATTTCTCATGCAATGACCGCTTGGAGTAGCTCTACTGACCCCAATCTCAATCTTACAGCTCTGACTGGAGGAAAGTACCCTATAGCGCCTGGTTGCTCCAAGCCACAGCACAGGTTCTTCATAGTCTTTCTGACTATTCAGTCATCTGGTCCTGGTGAGAGATGGCATTACTGTCCTAATCCTGACTTTGTTGGGTAACCCAAAAGGACAGACTGGAGGCTGTTGGGTTATATGTAGGGCTTCAGAGAAATCAGGGAGTGCATTAACCTCACACAAGGGCAGGAGGTACTTCCCACTGGAAGGGGTTATTTGTGCTATTGGCTACAGAGCCACCCAAGGCAGCTGTGGTAAGAATCACTCAACCAGGTTTTAGGCATTGGGGTGAAATGAATCTGCACAAATACAGAGATTTGCAGTGTGGTGACATGACCCAGTCCTTTTTTCCTTCTCATGCACGCATCTCAAATACAAGCTTTGTCTCCAGGCCCCTTCTGGATGTGAACCATCATGCAGACAGCAGGAACAGTGTGAGTTCAGCCTCTCAGGGCAAACTTTGTCTAACATGGGGATAACGTGGGGCACAGGCACAGGTTTGAACGCAGAGAAGTGGAGCTGTGGAGAAGCCTTTTCTGTTGCTGCGCCGTTGAGGTAAACCCAGATTGAATTGGCTTCTTTTCTGCTTCCCTGGGTTTCTGGGGTTTGTTTTTTATTCCCCTTCCACAAGTTTAGCAGTTTCCCTTTCAGCAGCTAAATCTCATTTTTCAGTTTCTCTATTTTTAAAGGCATGGAGTTATGCTGGAAGTTGTTAATCAGGCTAACACCCATGATTCTGACAGTCGTTATAAAATTGCTCCTTGTGCTGTGGGTGTCCGGGGAGGAGCAGTGGCAGCACCAACATGCCCACCTGCTGTCCTGAGGCTGCTTATGAACTGACTTGTGACCAGGTGAGAGTGGCAGAGAGGTGTCCAGAGAACAATATCCAGGTGGTCTCCAGGGGAATGACAGAGAGGAAAAGGGGCCACTGCTGCCTCCTGCAGCATCACAGACTGAGGAGCACGTTCCTGCCTGTTGGCTCCTGATAACGGTAAATCCCTTTTGGCGTGCCCTGAAACGCTGAGATAGCGTGGCAGTGCAGCTACTGCCAGCAGCAGCTGCAGTCCTCTGTCCAGCTGGACTGGGCTCACTGGAATGGGCTTCCTTCAGCTTTGAGAAACGCTGCCCATCAGCGAGTCACCACAGAAGTTGCCCTCGGGCAGTTCCCCATGAGCAAAGCTGGCCTGAACTGTGCTCTACCTGTGATCTTGCCAAGCGCAGAGACATCTGAGAGCTAAAAATAACAGGCTGTATGTTTGAGGATGTTTTGAAACAAGCAGGAAATGCTGGTATGTGGATAATTTGCAGTCAAATGGTTGCTTTGAGTTAAAGACTTAATTTAAAATAAAAGTGGGCATCACACAGTTTTGCTTTTTTCTTTTTTTTTATAAAGCATTTCAATTTTGTGTACATTTATATTAATAAGTAGATAGATTAGAAAACAATCATTGTGACTTTTCCCTCACGCAAACCCTAACAGTATCTTGGAAATTTTGAATTGAAATCTATCTCTCTATGAGATAGACAAAACTCACAGGGAGAAGGCACGAATGCCTTGGAAAAAGAATCAAACTATTAGGACCCCGTGGTTTTCTGAATTTCTCTGGAGGAGACTGCCCTATGTTTTTCACTTGGCTAATCCAAATGCTTTTGTCACATGCTTTATGACTTGCTGCCCTTCTAATCAGAGCTTAAGAAGACTTCTCAAAGGGAGTTAGGGAGAGCTGGAGAGACACAGTCATCACCCTCAGCCCTCTGCCTGAACCTCAAGCTGAGATTCCTAAACATCTCTCAGCTGAGACCCTTCTCCATAAGAAGCCACTGGCTGTTGTGGTGCTGCTTGATTGTAGCTGATGCCCTTCAGGTGTGCCCAGTGAGAAGCCTTTCTGCCCTGGGAAGGGGGGCAATGTGAAGGGAGGGCTGAGCTCCCCAGGCAGCAAGAGCACTGCTCTGCTTCTGCAAGGGCTTGCAGGGTTGGGATCAGAGTGAATGGGCCCTCAGCTGGATTTGTAAGCTGTCAGAAATCCAAGTGACAGAGCAGCAGGTTTGGGAACGCTGAATTATTCAGGACTCATTCAGAAGTTATAGACGCCTGACCTGTCCAGGAAAATTGGGTGTCATGGGGATATCACGTGCTTTTAATCACTTTCTTCTCCTTATGATTGAAAGCTGCATAAAGCAGTTTGATTGCTTGCACAAAAATGTCTTTTAGCACCCTGAAAACTGGTAATTTAAGCATAAACTGCTGCTTCTCTGTCTTGGTTAAATGTGCCATGGATGCATCAGTGTCACTGGATTCTTTGGCAGAGAGAAGCCTGTGTTACTTCTGATGGGATTCACCCTTCACTAGGTAAAATTTGATGATTCAGATCTAAGTCACCCAGATCTTTGTGTGTGGACGGAGCGTCAGGGGATGAGCTCTCCCATGTGAGGAGAGCTGGGATTAATCTCTCTCACTAAGGTCTAAGAATCAAGTCATACCTTGCCTTGCTTTGGTTTGTTTGCCTCTCCTTGCCTAGTCTTCCCCTTTTTCATCCTTCCCCCCCTTTTAACCCTATTCCTTCTTAATGTTCTTACATTAAATGCACCTCTTATGAGATCTGGACAAGGAACGTAAGCAAGGCTGTTCTTAAAGGCATTAGTATTTGTCTCTTTTCTTCCGTTTCTCTCATCTTTCACTAGGTGTTCTATTTAATAAAATCACCTCTAAAGGAGAAAGTCAAGTTTCTTTTACCCATATGACAAAAACAACCCAGTCATTCAGGCTCAAGGACTCTGTTCTCTCTCTTTACAAACCTCGCCTCCGCAAGCGACCCACATTAGATTTCCAAACACTCATGCATACCTTGGTCAAACTCGCCTAATCCTGCAATCGCGCGTATGCTGATGTTTGTAGTCTTTCTCTAAGCTTGAAGTGTCTGTGATGGTGGACAGGCCACCAGCATCCTCTGAGAGCCTGTTGTTTGAATTGCTCTGTGCAGGAAAAATGCCCCAAAGAAAAGGCCTGGAGAGTCACACCAGTGGATCTGGATTCATTCTTCTGGGATTTTCTGACCACTCCAGCCTGCAGGGCTTGTGCTTCACAGTATTGCTGGTCATCTACCTCATGGTCCTCACAGGGAACAGCCTGATTGCGCTCATTACAGTGGTGGACTCAAGCCTCCACAGCCCCATGTATTTCTTCCTGAGGAACTTGTCTTTCCTGGAGATCTGCTACACATCAGTCACTCTGCCAAAAATGCTGGTGGGTTTCCTGCTGGAGGATGGCAGGACCTCCTTCCTTGGCTGTGCTGCCCAGCTGTATTTCCTGGTGTTGCTGGGCAGCATTGAGTGCCTTCTCCTGGCTGTCATGGCCTATGACCACTACATAGCCATCTGTGACCCCCTGCACTACCCTCTCCTCATGAGGAGGGGTCTCCGCATCAGACTGGTGGTGGGGTCGTGGGTGGCTGTCATACCAGTGCAAGTAGGACAGAGCTACCAGGTGTTCACTTTGCCCTTCTTTGCATCCCATGACCTTCATCACTTTTTTTGTGATGTCCCCCCTGTGCTGGAGCTGGCCTGTGCAGACACATTCTGGAACCAAGTGACGCTGTACACCATCATCCTGGTATTTGCAATCTTTCCCTTCTCCTTAATAGTTATTTCTTACATTAAAATTATCAGGGCAATTCTGAAAATACCTTCAGTTCTGGGCAGACACAAAGCCTTTTCCACCTGTTCCTCACACCTCGCGGTGGTGACACTCTTCTATGGTTCAGCCACCGTCGTCTACTTAAAGCAACAGTCAAGGGATTCTGTAGACACCAACAAATACCTTACCCTGTTTTACACAATTGTGACCCCAGTGTTTAACCCTGTCATCTATAGCCTGAGGAATAAGGAAGTGAGAATTGCCTTGAAGAGACTCCTACAGACAAAGTGGTACTACAGAGTATGTAAAATGCTCTCAAATAGTCCCAAAAGTCCCACTGGGCTACATGGTTGCCTAAAGAAAGGCATCTCATATCCGCTGAAACAAAACCATGTGTCCAGCCTGGCTTTCACCCTCCTCAAGAAGGGGAAAGGTGTCCTGAAGCATTCCTCCTATGTCGCATCCCAACTCGGTATCTTTGTACTCTACAGCATCTTCAGTGCCCCTGAATAGTTTAATGCAAACAGCTACTTCAAGCTGTGTCTGACCAAATAATGTTAAAGGGAAATAGTCAAAGCATGGTCAGTAGCCAGTGATGCCCAGAAATTGATACACATGATGAAAGATGACCAGCCTCAGGTTTGAGAAATCGCTTGCTAGACCCCATGGGCTATCTTCTGCAGTGTCCCTGCATGGAATCACCTTAAAAACGTTCAAAGGTATGAAGGGCTTCAAAGCATCTCTCCCTGCTATGATGTCTTGCTCTGAGTTGTGTAATTCTTGACTAACTTGATATAAATATAAAAGATAAAAAAGTCACCAGGAGGACAGTCCAGCACCAGAATGGGGTCCCATCGAGTGGTGGAGATTCAGTTTGTTGCGGTTTAACACCAGCCGGCAACTAAGCACTACACAGTCGCTCACTCACTTTCCACCGGTGGGATGGGAGAGAGAAGCAGAAGGATAAAAGTGAGCAAACGCCTGGGTTGAGATCAAGCAGTTTAATTGGTAAAGCAAAAGGCGCACACTTAAGCAAAGCAAAACGAGGAATTCATTCACTACTTCCCATCAGCAGGCAGGTGTTTGGCCACCTCCAGGAAAGCAGGGCTCCATAACACCAAACAGTTACTCAGGAAGACAAAACGCCGTAACTCCAAATATCCCCCCCTTCCTTCTTCTTCCCTTAGATTTATATGGCTGAGCATGATGCTACATGGTAAGGGATATCCCTTTGGTCAGTCGGGGTCCACTGTCCCAGCTGTGTCCCCTCCCAACTTCTCGTGCACCCCCAGCCTACTTGCTGGTGGGCTGGTGTGAGGAGCAGAAAAGGCCATGGTGCTGTGTAAGAGCTGCTCAGCAATAACTAAAACATCCCTGTCTTATCAACACTGTTTCCAGCACAAATCCAAAACACAGCCCCAGACCAGCTACTGTGAAGAAAATCAACTCTATCCCAGCAAAAACAAGCATTTATGTGCTGAATCTGCTTTGCCACTCTGAAACTGTCTCTGGAAAACTAGCTCAGTGGGGTTTTTAGCCCAAATGCATATGCAGCACTGAAGTGTGTTTCCGTATTGTCCTGGTTTAGTCCGGGTTGGCCAATGACGGACAACAGATGCTCTCCCCCAGCTCTCACTCCGAGGAGAGGAAGGAGAGAGATAAAGAGATTTATGAGTTTAGAAGGAATTAATCTACTTTAATGAAATACTTGTAATAAAATAAAAAGGAAATAATGAAATAGATACAGTATATAGAAAACTGTATCAAGCTAGCAGGATGACATCACCGGCAGGCACTGGGGAGGTCCCAGACTGGACTCAATGACGGACAGGAACTGGATGCCAGGTCTGGAGTCAGGAATGCACAGAGCGGGATCAAAGGCAGATTAACACCGAGCATTCCGCCACCTGAGGAACCTGAACATATGCAAGTCCACATGATGGACAGACGATTCCCTGTCCTCTCTCTGCCTAGCCGAACAAGGTAACTTAGAGTAGAGGGGGCTGTAGGAACATGTTTCTGCCCGGCGAAGCAGGCGTGTCTCCCTAGTAACTCCCCCACCTTCCCAGGTACACTTGAAAAATAAGTAGGAGGCTCTGCAAGGGGAACTCAATCATGACGAGGAAGATAATTCAGTGTCCACAGAGGTGTCGCCAAGGTTAAGTCAGACTACACCTCGCACCAAAACATCTTCAGTTAAGGAAAAAAGATGGGTCATCGTTGTAGGTGACTCCCTCCTGAAGGGAACGGAAGGCCCAATATGCAGAACAGACCCACTTCTCAGGGAAGTCTGCTGCCTCCCTGGGGCCCAGGTTAAAGATATAAAAAGAAAACTTCCCTCCCTGGTAAGACCCTCAGATTATTACCCACTACTAATTTTTCAGACAGGCAGAGATGATCTGTTAACAAGTAATGCAAGTGCGATCAAGAGAGACTTCCGGGCCTTGAGATGACTGGTTAAAGGGTCAGGACTGCAAGTCATGTTCTCCTTGGTCCTCCCAGTCACAGGGAAGGATGAGGAAAGCAACAGGAAGAGCTGGAAGATCAATACTTGGCTCTGAGCCTGGTGCCAGTGGCAGGACTTTGGTTTTTTTGATCACGGGATGGTTTACATGACACCAGGCCTGCTCGAGACAGATGGGGTACGCCTGTCTCAAAAGGGGAAAAGTATCCTTGCACAGGAGTTGGCAGGGGTCATCAAATGGGCTTTAAACTAGATTTGAAGGGGAAAGGGGATGAATCCAGCAGCAGAGAGGCAAGGGTCTTTGATGGCTTAGAAACTATGGCTGCGCCTGGGAATGGTCAGGTAGAAGTTAAGCCTTCTTCCAGCAAAGAGGTGGCAGGACCAGTAGCCCAGCTGAAGTGCTTCTTGTCCTGGGTTGAGCAACACAGGACTAACTTCTAATGTCTGGGAAAACGTCACTCTTAGAAGATTCTAGTGTCTGAATTCGTGAAAATATTTGCTTTATAGCCAGCTAGGCTACGTGGGATTCAAGGCCTCGGTGTTTTCAAGCCTTGGCAGGTGCAGGTAGGAGGAGGAGTGAGGCCTGGGCATTTGACCCAGGCTGGCCAACAGGATTATTTCATACCATGAACGTCACATTCGATACAAATGAGAAAGTTTGCTGCGTCGTTTCTCTCTCCCTTGATGGCTGTGGTCCAGAGAAAGTCCTTGCCCCGGTGCCGGACCCCTGAGCCCTTCCCTCCCTCCTGAAGCCATTGCTCTTGCAGTGTCCGACATTTACTCTCCCCTGCTGGGAGTGCACAGCTTCCTACTGATAGAATTGGCTGAGTATAATTCTTGTACATCTTATATTAGTATTGGGATTAATACTGGTGCTTTAATATTGCTGTTAATTATTTAGATTATCCTATTAAATCTATTTATATTTCAACCCTCGTGTTTCCTTGCTTTCCATGATTCCCCTTTCTGCGTGGGGAGGGGTCACTGGGTGATAGAATAGTTGTCTAAATGACAAGAAATTGTTATGGGTTTTCTGAAAACATAACACGTCTACACTAATGCACGCAGCATGGGCAACAAACAGGAGGAGCTGGAAGCCATTGTGCAGCAGGAAAACTATGACGTCGTCGCCATCACAGAAACGTGGTGGGATGAGTCGCACAACCAGAGTGCTGCATTAGATGGCTACAGACTCTTCAGAAGGGACGGGCAAGGAAGGAGAGGAGGTGGGGTGGCTTTGTATGTGAGGGAGTGTTAGGAATGTCAAGAGCTTAATGATGGTGACAATAGGGTTGAGTGTTTATGGGTGAGAATCAGGGGGAGGGCCAATAAGACAGATATCATGGTGGGAGTCTGTTATACACTGCCCAACCAGGATGCAGAGGTGGATGAAATATCGTACAAGCAGCTGGGAGAAATCTCATGATCGCTGGCCCTTGCCCTGGTGGGAGACTTCAACCTACCTGATATCAGCTGGTAGCACAATACGGCTGAGAGGGAACAGCCTAGGAAGTTCCTGGAGTGTGTTGCGGAGAACTTCCTGACACAGCTGGTGAGGGAGCTGACAAGGGAAAGAGCCCTGCCGGACCTGTTTTTTGTAAATGGAGAAAGACTTGTGGGGGATGTGACAGCTGGAGGCCATCTTGGGCATAGTGACCATGAAATTATTTTCAATTCTCAGAGGAGCAAGGAGGGTGGTCAGCAGAACTGCCACCATGGACTTACAGAGGGCAGACTTTGGTCATTCCAGGAGGCTGCTTGACAGAGCCACTTGGCAGGCAGTCCTGAAGGGCAAAGGAGTCCAGGAAGGCTGGACATTTTTCAAGACAAAAGTCTTAAAGGTGCAGGAGCAGGCTGTCCCCATGTGCTGTAAAATGAGACATCAGGGAAAAAAGACAGCCTGGCTGAACAGAGAGATACGGTTACAACGCAGGGAAAAAAGGAGAGTTTATGGTCTTTGGAAGAAGGCTACTCAGGAAGGCTACAAGGATGTTGTAAGGCTATGTAGGGAGAAAATTAGCAGGGCCAAAGCCCAACTAGAACTTAAGCTGAATTTGGATGTTAAGAACAATAAGAAAAGTTCCTATAAACACACTGGTAACAAAAGGAGGACTCGGGAGAATCTCCATCCTTTATCCAATGAAGGCAGTAACATAGCGACAAAGGATGAGGAAAACGCTGAGGTACTTAGTGCCTTCTTTGACTCTTTCTTTAGTAGTAGAGTGGGTTGTTCCCTGAGTTCCCAGACCCCTGAGCTTGTAGATAAGGGCAGGGAGCAGAATGAAGCCCCCATAATCCAAAGGGAGATGGTGAGGGACCTGCTCCAGCAGCTAGACATACACAAGTCTATGGGGCTAGGTGGCCTCCACGCAAGGGTACTGAAGGAGCTGGCAGAAGTACTCACCGAGCCACTTTCCATCATTTACCAGCAGTCCTGGTGAACTGGGGAGGTCCCAGTTGACTGGAGGTTAGAAAATGTGATGCCCATCCACAAGAAAGGACGGAAGGAAGATTTGGGGAAGTACAGGCCTGTCAGTCTGACCTCAGTGCCTGGGAAGGTCATGGAACAGATCATGCTCAGTGCCATTATGTGGCACATGAAGGACAACCAGGTGATCAGGCCCAGTCAGCATGGGTTCATGAAAGGCAGGTCGTGCCTGACAAACCTGATCTCCTTCTATGACAGAGTGACCCGCTTGGTGGATGAAGGAAAGGCTGTGGATGTTGTTTACCTGGAGGCTAGTAAAGCCTTTGACAATGTTTCCCACAGCATTCTCCTGGAGAAACTGGCTGCCCATGGCTTGGAGAGGTGTAGGCTTTGCTGGGTAAAAACCAGGGCGATGGCCAGGCCCAACGAGTGGTGGTGAATGGAATTCAATCCAGTTGGCAGCTGGTCACAAGTGGTGTTCCCCAGGGCTCGGTATCGGGGCCAGTTCTCTTTAATGTCTTTATCAATGATTTGGACGAGGGGATTGAGTGCACCCTCAGTAAGTTTGCAGACGACACCAAGTTGGGCGGGATTGTCGACCTGCTTGAGGGTAGGATGGCTCCAGAGGCAGATCTGGGCAGGCTGTACCGATGGGCCGAGGCCAATGGTATGTGGTTCCTCAAGGCCAAGTGCCAGGACCTGCACCTGGATCACAACAACCCCATGCAGTGATACAGGCTGGGGGAAGAGCGTCTGGAGAGCTGCCTGGCAAAAAAGGACCTGGGGGTGTCAGTTGACAGCTGGCTGGATATGAGCCAGCAGCATGCCCAGCGTGGCTGAGAAGGACAATAGCATCCTGGCCTGTATCAGGAATAACGTGGCCAGCAGGACTCGAGAGGCTGAGGGCCCTGGGCTCAGTGGTGCAGAGACTGAGGACAGTACAGGAGTAGCCTGAGTGTGCTTGAGGGCTGCTGGTGGAGCTTGTGGAGCTTTCCTTTGTAGTGGAAAACAGCATGAGAAAGACATAATGCCCCAATATACAGCTGGGGAGGTGCAGACTGGACACCAGGAGAAAGAAATATCACTCCAAGGGCAGTGCTGTGGTGCAACACGCCACCCAGAAAGAGTCTGGATCAGCCCAAGGCTTTGTGTTTCAGGGAAGAGCCAGGGAGGATGGAGAGATCTCAGCAAAGGAAGGTGACAGCAAGGTGGGGCAGCCGGGTGGATGACTGCAGCCTGCAGGGAAAGAGGCAGAGGTGGTGGGACACCGTAGGACAGCCCGTGGTGGAGATGACATGGGGATGTGGCAAAGCTGAAAGGCCCCTAACAGAGTCAGCCTCTTCATGTCTTGGGCTATGGCTGTTGTCTCTGCCACTGATGCCTACGAGGAGTCAAGTTATCCTTACAGCACTGCGGTCTCATTGCCTCCTTGTCCATACTTCAGAGCCTGGGAGGTGTCGTACCGTAGTGCTGGCCTTGGCATTGCACATCTCCACATCACACTGTGCCAGGAAGAGCCCTGAGGAAGGAGTGAGGGACAGGATCTCCCTTCCTGGGGGCTGGGGGTCAGGCCTTGGCTCTTTGGGCGATGGGGTCAGGCCTTGGCCCTTTGCGCTAATGAAACACATCCAGGGTTACTCAGCATCAGAGACACCTTCACCTTGCTTTTCTCGACCTGTCATCACTGCCTCCAGTTTTCTGCTCTAACCGGACCATAGGGACAACATCTCAGTGGTGTCCCTCAGTGGGACCCATTAACACTCCAAGAAACTTTGGAGTTTGAACCTGACTTTGACTTCTTGAGAGGTTTTTTCAGCTTCCTCTCAGTGTCTGGGGTTTGTGGACTCGGCATCAATCCCACCAGAGGGGTCATTAAAACTCCTTGGGCTGGTCCTCTGCGTCTGAGCTGGGCTGGGCTCCTGGGATGGAGGGAGCTCACGGCAAGCGGGCAACGCATCAGAGAGACAGCTCTGCTCAGGAGCAGCTCCTCTGCCAAGCGCAGCAGGTCTGAGGGCGGTGCCTGGGTGTCTCAGGGAGATGAGCAAGGCAGAGAGAGAGCTTAAAGGTGTCAGGATTGGGAGGATGACTGAGAGCTCACTGGAGGAGAAATCCTTGCAGCCCTTGGCACAGTAAGCCTCTGGGTGCAGGGCACTGCAGGTGGAGTTCCTGGAGGCATCTCCTAAAGCTGGCACAGCCACAGCTTATGGGATCTGTAAGGAGGCGGAGGGGGAGGAGGGGTCTTGTTATGAAATGTGAATAGCCATGAAGCCAGGGTGTGCAGGCAGGGGTGCCCAGGGCTGTCCTCGAGCAGGGTCCCTGCACCCCGTGGGTCTGTGTGCCGGGGCAGGGACTCTGCTGGCTGCCAGGGTCAGCTCTCAGCCTGCCCCGAGAGACCCCCACGGGCATGTGGGGAGAAGCTTTGGAGAAAGAGCAACCGCTGGCAGGGGAGGGTCCTGCTGTTGAGAGGGTGCTGCGTGGGTGAGGGCTGCTCACAGCTGCAGGTCACTGCAGGACGTTCCCTGGAGATTTTTCAAGAAGCACAGCATGGTGGGGGCTACCTGCAAGGGAAGGATCGTGTTCTTCCAATCTTCTACTCCGGGTTGTCTGCGTGGGCGATGGGACAGAGAAATTCATCTCTCAGTTGAGGAGGGGGCACTGAAATTCCAAATCTGTTTCTCTTAGAAGTGAATAATCCAGGGAGGATTGGAAATCAACAACTGAATCTCTGACCCTGCAATGATACTGCCCTCAGCAGCACAAAGCTGATCTCGCAAAAAGATATGAATGAAATTATTCTGAGGAAAGAGAAGTCATTTTGGGGAAAATTTTGGGAAATGGAATAGGATGGGCCCAAAGAAGTCTGCCTTAACTTGCCAAGGTCTTCTCTTTCAACAGTCCCTCATGCCCAGAGTGAACAAATGTCCAATGGCAGCTCCATCACCCAGTTCCTCCTCCTGCCATTGGCAGACACACGGGAGCTGCAGCTCTTGCACTTCGGGCTCTTCCTGGGCACCTACCTGGCTGCCCTCCTGGCCAACAGCCTCATCATCACCACCATCGCCTGTGACCACCGCCTCCACACCCCCATGTACTTCTTCCTCCTCAACCTCGCCCTCCTTGACCTGGGCTCCATCTCCACCACTGTCCCCAAAGCCATGGCCAATTCCTTCTGGGACACAAGGGCCATCTCCTATGCAGGATGTGCTGCACAGGTATTTTTTTTCTTTTTCTGTGCTGTAGCAGAGTTTTATCTTCTCACTGTCATGTCCTATGACCGCTACGTTGCCATCTGCAAACCCCTGCACTACGGGACCCTCCTGGGCAGCAGAGCTTGTGTCCACATGGCAGCAGCTGCCTGGGGCAGTGGGTTTCTCAGTGCTCTCCTGCACACGGCCAGTACATTTTCCCTACCCCTCTGCCAGGGCAATGCTGTGGACCAGTTCTTCTGTGAAATCCCCCAGATCCTCAAGCTCTCCTGTTCAGACTACTACTTCAGGGAAGCTGGGCTTCTTGTGGTTGGTGTCTGTTTAGGCTTTGGTTGTTTTGTTTTCATTGTGCTGTCCTATGTGCAGATCTTCAGGGTCGTGCTTAGGATTCCCTCTGAGGAGGGATGGCACAAAGCCTTTTCCACGTGCCTCCCTCACCTGGCCGTGGTCTCCCTGTTTCTCAGCACAGGCATTTTTGCCTACCTGAAGCCCCCCTCCATCTCCTCCACAGTTCTAAATCTGGTGGTGGCAGTGCTGTACTCGGTGGTTCCTCCAGCAGTGAACCCCCTCATCTACAGCATGAGGAACCAGGAGCTCAAGGATGCCCTAAGGAAACTGGCTCAATGGAAGTTCTTTCTCCAATAATAACCTGTCTCCCTTCTCCGCAAGTTTCCTAGACTTTATGTTAGGCAATAAGCTTGCTTTTTTCTCTTGCAATAATCCTGCTTATATATAATTTTCCGGGTTTGTACTACTTGTCTTGAGGTTTGATCCAGTTGTTTCTGACCCTTGCACAACACTGTGTCAAAGGTGACCTGTCTAATAGCAGCTCTTCAGTAAAAAGGCATCTCCCAGGTGCAGTGCCTGGAGGCTAGGTGCTTCCTCCAAAGGTGCTGCCAATAAAATGTCCAAGGAACTGGTCTTTCAAAGAGTCTCTTCTCCCTGTGTTCTCCCTGTGTTTGGGGTTAAGCTCACTGTACTATTGGGTTCTGTTGGACCAAATGTTCTGGTTTTAAAGGCTCTCTTCTTGTGTCCACTGGTAGTGGAGATGGTGCATGAGCTCCTGATTAACTCCTCAGACTGCTTCATATGTGTCAGGACTTACAGCATACAGCAGATTCTATGGAAATGAATTTGGATGTGTGAGGAGAGGATGGGGACTTGCCCTGTGCCCTGAGCTGTGGGTGAATGAAGACACAGAAGGTGAAACACCTTCACAGAAGGTGAAGTCACCCACAAGCAAAACACTAAATTGAGGTATGCACAAACAAGAACTCTGCAGTCCCCTGAAAGTCAGTCGGGACCCAGTAGGCATGGGAAAGGGAGAGGTGTGGGAGCTGCCTGAGGACCCCCAGGGCCAGGAGTGTCGTGCTGTCCTGGGGAGTGGGGCTGATGGGAGCAGAGGAGGCGGCAAATTCAGTCAGGGTTGTGGGTTCACCTAAATAGGATAGCAGGAGGGGCAGAGAGTGACTAGCCTGTTTAAATTGTTCCCTTGGGGCCAGCACTGGCCTGGGGCTGATGGGGAGGCTGAGCTCTTTGTCTGCCCCACAGGAGCTGCTGTGCCCTTCAGAGGAGCTGGGGCTGGGGATGAGTGCCAAGAGTTCTGCAGCAACTGTGGTGGGCACTGCCATGGGACCAGCCCAGACCGGGCAGCTGCGCTTGGCTGGGCAGAGGAGGGGGCAAGGGGTCTGGGGAGAGCCAAGGAACAGCTGGGATGGGCTGGTAAAAGCCTGGGAGAGGAAAACATCAGTGTAGAGCTAAGTTGTGCAGGGCGTGGGCACTCCAGGTGTGGCCTCACCAGAGCGGAATAGAGGGGAAGGGTCACCTCCCTCCATCTGCCAGCAATGCTTTTCCTAAACAGCCCAGGAGGCTGTTGGCCTTTGCCACGGGGGTGCATTGCTGGCTCATGCTCAGCTGCTTGTCCTCCAGGACCCCAGGGTCCTTCTCTGCAGAGCCACTATCTAGCCAGTCAGCGCCCAGGACGATGTCCACTGTGTGGCTAGATCACAAGCTGTCCTCCCCCAGGGACTTTCTCAGCAGCACCTTGGCCTTCTTGGAGATGAGCTCCACCTCTGTCACGGGTCCCACAGAGCTTCAGAGAAACCTGGGACAGCAAACCCCTCTCCTGCCAGGGCTGCGCAGCCAAGGCCTGTTTCTCTCTGGCCTCAGGGACTGCAGCTTCTACTCTAGTTGTGGGAACCCCATTCATCACTTTGTGTCCACCTGACATCCACTCCAGCATGCCTCTCCAGGTTTTCTGGTAGGACGTGCGGCTTGTGGGGGACCCACACTGGAGCAGTCCGTGCCTGAAGGACTGTACCCCGTGGAAAGGATCCACGCTGGAGCAGTTTGTGGAGAACTGCAGTCAGTGGGAAGGAGCCACATTTGGGGAAGCTCAGAAACGAAGTGTTATGAACTGACTGCAGCTCCCATTCCACAACCCCCCTGTGCCACTTGGGGCAAAGGCAGAAGAGTTAGGAATGAAGTTGAGCCTGGGAAGAAGGGAGAGAGGGGGGAAGGTGGTTTTAATTGTGTTTTATTTCTCACTGTCATTTTTAATTAATTTCCCCAAGTTGGGTCTGTTTTGCACATGACAGCAACTGGTAAATTAAAAACATGGTGAGAGTTCCCCTCGCGCAAAAGTGCAGTTATTTCATCATGAAGGCAATTAGATTGGCAAGGCATGATTTCATAAAATCATAGAATGGTTTTAGTTGGAAGGGACCTTAAAGATCATCTAGTTCACACACCCCTGCCCTGGGCAGGGACACCTCCCACCAGCCCAGGCTGCTCCAAGCCCTGTCCAGCCTGGCCTTGAACCCCTCCAGGGATGGGGCAGCCACAGCTTTTCTGGGCAACTGGGCCAGGGTCTCACCACCCTCAGAGTGAAAAGTTTCTTCCTGATATCTAATCTAAATCTACCCTCTTCCAGTTTGAAACCATTACCCCTCCTCCTATCAATTCATGCCCTTGTAAAAAGTCCCTCTCCAGCTTTCGTGTAGGCCCACTTCAGATACTGGAAGGCTGCTATAAGGTCTCCACATAGCCTTCTCTTCTCCAGGCTGAACAACCCCAATTCCAACAGGTCCATGTCCTTCCTATGTTGAGGACTCCAGAGCTGGACGCAGTACTTCAGGTGAGGTCTCACCAGAGCACAGCAGAGGGGCAGAATCCCCCCCGTCCCCCTGCTGGCCACGCTTTTGATGCAGCCCAGAATGTGGATGGCTCTCAGGGCTGCGAGTGCACATCACTGGCTCATGTTGAGCTTCTCATCCACCAGCACCCCCAAGTCTTTCTCCTCAGGGCTGCTCTCAAGCCATTCTCCACACGACCTGTATTTGTGCTTGGGATTGTCCCGACCCGTGTGCAGGACCTTGCACTTGGTCTGGTTGAACCTCATGAGGTTTACACAGGTCCATCTCTCAAGCCTGTCAAGGTCCCCCTGGATGGCATCCCTTCCCTCCAGCTTGTCAACTGCTCCACACAGCTTGGTGTCATCGGCAACCTTGCTGAGGGTGCACTCAATCCCAATGTTCATGTCGCCAACAAAGATGTTAAATAGCACTGGTTCCAGTACTAACCCCTGAGGAACACCACTGGTCACTGCGCACCACTTGGACATCGAGCCATTGACTGCAACCCTTTGAGTGCAACCATCTAGCCAGATTTTTGTCCAAGAAGTGGTTCATTGGTCAAATCCATGTTTTTCCAATTTAGAGACCAGGATGTCATGCGGGACAATGTCAAATGTTTTGCACAAGTCCAGGCAGATGATGTTAGTTGCTCTTCCCTTATCCACCAATGCTATAAGCCGGTCATTGAAGGCCATCAAATTTGCCAGACACAATTTGTTCTTGGTGAAGCCATGTTGGCTGTAACCAATGACCTCCTTATTTTGCAGGTGCCTTAGCATAGTTTCCAAGATGATCTGCTCCGTGATTTGCCAGGCACAGAGGTGAGACTGACTGGCCTGTAGTTGCCTGGATCTTCCTTTTTTCCCTTTTTGAAAATCAGCTTTCTTGTTGCCCTTGATGCCTCTGGCCAGATTTGACTTTATCTGGGCTTTAGCTTTCCTAACATGATCCATGGCTGCTTAGACACTTTCTCTGTATTCCTCCCAGGCTACCTGTCCTTGCTTCCACCTTCTGTAGGCTTCCTTTTTCTTTGATTTACCCGTGGTAAGTCCATGCTGATGGTTCTTAGCACAGCTGCCAAATGGGCCACAAAGTCTGAGGCACAAGTGGAGCTGGTACTCCCAAAAGGGGAAGAGCTGGTCAGAGATGTGAAGACCAGTCTCAGCCTTGGCTGTAGTGACCATAAAATTGTGGTCTCCCAGATCTCCAGGGAAACAGGGAAGGAGAGCAGCAGAGCACAGACCCTGGACAGTAGGGAAGGAGGCCTACTGAGGGCACTGGCAGGTGGGCTCCCATGGAAACAGTGACAGGGCCCTGAAAACATCCACAGGCCTTCATAGCCCTGACCAGCTTCACATGTGGCCTCCACCCACACCTCTGTCCATCAGCCCAGGAGTCCCATTAAGTCCAGGCCTGAGGTTCAGCCCCAGCTTGATCTATGCTGTAGGTGTAAAGGTCTCCAGACACAGCCTTTTCTGTCCATGGACCTTGTTGGTTTGGTCTTGCAGGCTGACTTCCCAGCTTGATTCTTTACCTGGTGTACCATGAAATAACTGACATTCACTGAACGGCCCTCCAAGTGCCAGACCCCAGCTAATTCACAGAGGCCTAGGGCCTTTCTGCTTGCTTTCTCCATATCACTTGGTCAGGTTTTGTGGGTGTGGAGTTTAGTAGGTGGGTGTTGTTGGGTTTTTTTTTGGTTTGTCTTTTTTTTTTTTTTTTTTTTGTGGTTGGACTCGATGATCTCAGAGGTCCCTTCCAACCACTAAGATTCTGTGATTCTGTGAAGGACTGTACCCCGTGGAAAGGATCCACGCTGGAGCAGTTTGTGGAGAACTGCAGTCAGTGGGAAGGAGACACATTTGGGGAAGCTCAGAAACGAAGAGTTAGGAATGAAGTTGAGCCTGGGAAGAAGGGAGGGAGGGGGGAAGGTGTTTTTAGTTGTGTTTTCTTTCTCACTGTCCTATTCTGTTACAATTAATTGGAAGTAAATTTAATGAATTTTCCCAGGTTGGGCCTGTTTTGCCTGTGATGAGAATTGGTAAATTAACTGGTAAACAAACAATCCTCCCAATTTATTGCTATTGACAAACGTGGAGATAGTTGCCCTCATGCACAAAGGCAGTTACTTCATCGTGAAGTCAATCAGGTTGGCGAGGCATGATTTATCCTTGGTAAGTCCATGCTGATGGGTTTTGGACATGTTCTGTTGTTGGTGCCCACAAATGTCACCCAAAAGGACTCGAACTGATGGCCCTCTCCTCACCGATGTGAGCCTGTGCAGCCTGGGGTTCCCTGGGTTGCACTTTTGGATTCTTCCAAAGACGGGTGCACCACTTGCTTGTCCTCTCTCACAAGAGACCTCTGCCAATCCCATGACCTCTCAGAAAGGATATTCCGAAGAAATATTGATCTTCCCTGTGACGCCATTACAACTATTCTCCCTCTTATACAGTGCAGTCAGTTTCTCTGATTGTTCATATACTTGTTCTGATACAGTGACCATGTCTAAAGTCACCTTTTCAGATCCAGACTGTCTAGGCAAAGGCCCTTTCCATAATTCTTCAGTTTTCTTCTCCATTTACTCTTTGTTCATTCAGATACCTCTCACCTATGCTGCTGCTTTCACCTTCAGAGACTGAACAGCTTGACTATCTTTCAACAGTCTAATTGTCTCCTTATCCAGATCTTTAATTATGTTTATATCTATCTTTTTTTTATCTAACTACCTAAAATATTTCTCCTAAGATTATCCCTTGTAGAAAAGCAACCTCATTAGTGGTAGCTTTTACTTAGCGTGTGATTACAGAATACGATTTATTATTTATGAAAACTGATTGTGCTTTACTTCTCTGAAGAATGGGAAAAACTCTCTTGTGCCTGAGTGCAGCCATGTCTCTAAGGAGCTCAGGTGGGAGATGGTGCAATGGAGCTGTAACATCCAGCTGCAGAGATCAGTGGAGAAGTCTGATGCAAGGAGCAGTGATGCAAGTCCCAGGTGGCCAATGTCAGAAATGGTGAGGTTGGGGAGGTGAGGAGCAAGGCTGTCCATGCAGCGATGGACGTCAAGGGACTGCTTTTCCTTTCTGCCCAGGCTTCCTGAGCAAACACTCTGCATCAGTATCAATCAGAGAATGCGTCTATCACCTCTTTTTTAAAGTGAAAAGTAATAAAATATATCCTTCAACATAAAAGATGCATCTTTGAAATCTTCCTACTTAATTACGCTATGAAACCTCTCTAATTAGCTGTACAAGCCTTGAAGACTTGAAGAAAATTACAAAAGGAGAAATAGCTTGTTAAGGCTTTCTGTCTTTTAATGAGCCCCATGGTGTATTTGCTGCTGAGTCCATGAGCCTCAGATCCTGAGAGAAGGTTGAACAGAGTGCTCAAGAAATCAGAAGCCAAACCCCAAGTACCTGGAAGCATTAATGAGCCCCACTGAGGGCCATTCCTGACAAAGCCTCCCCAGGGACTCGTTAGAGCAGATAGCTGGAGGCTGTGATTGCAGGTGGGCAGAGTGCAGGTGGCTGTAAAGCTGAAGAAACCCTTGGTTTGTTTGATGCAGCAGAAAGGCCAAGCCCTCAGCCCCAGGCCCTGGCAAGGCAGATCCTGTCCCTCACTTGTGGCCCAGGGCTCTTCCTGGGACAGAGGGATGTGAGGGGGAGCAATGACAGGTGTAGGAAAATTCTGTGACACCTCCTGGCCTCCCAGAGAAGGGGCGAGGATGAAACAGAGTCCTGAGGCTCAAAAGAATCACAGACGCATAGAATCAATTATGTTGGAAGGGATCTTTAACATCATTGAGTCCAAGTGTAAACCTAACACTGCCAGGTCCACCACTAAACCACACCCCTGCATGCCACATCTTGTGGTGCTGTGCTCTCCCCCTTCCCTGCCCCTCTGGCTCCTGCTCAAGCCATAACCATCAGTGGGAGTTGTGATGAGTTGCACCTGGACTTTGGGAGATGGCTGGTAACAGTCAAAACACTGTCTGGAGTGGGGGCCTAGATATTTTGTTCCCATGCGAATATGACGATAGGTCAATTCTCTTACTCTATAAACAGTGGACAGCCCAAGAGCCCTTGGAGCTCTCCTGCACGTCAGCGGCTGCATGACAGGACCTCCCCTTGAGTGGGGACGCTCGTTTAAGGTTCTTCTCCTCGAGGCTGAGAGATTCCTTGCCGCAACGGATTCTTGGTAAGTGACTAATAGCATGCTAAACTTTGAAATCTTAGCTAAGTGATATAAAGGATTGATTGCGCATATATAATCCTTCAGACATAAACGGATAACCGAGGCTGGGACTAGGATTGGATCCAGCCGCAGCCAGACTCCTCTCTGAGAAGGAGTTTAGAAAGCCAGGGGGTCCTTTCTGAACCTCGGGACTCAATGGGAGGGTCTCCCTGAGAGCTTGTCTGACCCCGGCCTCTATGCAGTAAATAATCAGGTGTACCTTGTCATCGAATCTCGTAAAACACTGTCGCATTCACTGCTAACTTTGTTAAATCACTGTTATATATTAATAAATATTTCACTATTCATGACCAGGCATCTTGGCTCTGTCGGATGCCTTACCAGTGAGCCCAGAAACCTCAAGCCAGGGAAGAGAAATGCTGAGACATTTCACTGCTGAGAAAGTAAAAGCTGGCAGAAGCCTTGGGACCATTAGTGTGGACATCCCACCACCTACAGAAGAGTTTCACCTTCCAGAAAGTTTCCAGGAAGAAGAGACCTCCGAGGCACCTAACACAGCCACAAGCCTCATCCTGCCCTAAAAAGGTATGCAGAAGGAAATGACTTCACACACACAGACCCCAGTTGTGAGCCTGCTGATGGACAATCATGTGCCCAGGCTGCAGTGATCCCACAAGCAACCTCTAGCTGCTGGCATGTTCCATACATGCTGGCGTGTTCCATACTGTGTGTTGCATTCATACCCATGCTGCTGGCATGTCCCGTACTTGGGACCTCACAAGAACCAAGGCCGGTCATCAACCCTCTGCTGGCCTAAGGGGTGCTCTGGAACACAGGGCTTCAAACACCTCTGACCTTGCTCATGGTCTCTGAGGTCCTCAGGCAGCAGCACCCTCACAACTGGCATTCAGGCCATACGCCTGCTGCGGGGCTATCAAGGACTCAGGCAGAAGTGACCTCCCAAGCACCGAGCTCATCCATGAGGCTGGTGCTGGCCTGTTGGGCACTCAGACAGCAGTGACCTCCAAAGCAGTATCAGAGAGATCTGCCTGTTTCTGGTCTATCAGAGATTCTGGCAGCACTGACCTCATAACCAACATCCACACCATGTGCCTGCTGCTGGCCTGTCAGGTACTCATGGAGAAACGACCTCGTAGGCACCGAACCCAGCCTTGAGCCTGGGGTTGGCCTGCCACCTGCAGAGACAGGGGTGACCCCAAAATGAGCATCCAAAGCAGATGCCTGCTGTTATAGCAGCAGTGACCTCACAATCAACATGCCAGACCTTGGCCTGCTGCTGGACTGGGGTTCTCAGGCAGAAGGGACCTCACAAGCATCTACTCTAATCATAAAGCCTTTTGCTGGACTGCCGTGTCCTCACAGAATCATGTAGATTGAAAGGGATCTTTGGAGATCATCTAGATCAATCCCCCTGCCCTAAAGGGAGTCAGCCAGAGCAGGTCACGTAAGAAGATGTCCAGGCTGGTTTTAAGTATCTCCACGAATGGACACTCCACAGCCTCTCCGGGCAGCCTGTGCCAGGGTCATGCGCCCTTGATGCCGAAACATGTTTTCTTGAGTTCAGTTGGAATTTCTTGTTTCTGAGGATTGGGGCCTAGCACATAAGCCCTGTGTGGGGACGGTGAGGGACATGGGCTTCTTCAACCTGGTGAACCTCCTCCAGTGAGGGTCATCATCCAAAAGGGATAACCTCACTCGAAGTATGGGGGAGAGATGGGTGGGATATGATAGATATAAACACATGGAAGGATTTTGCTGAAGAGATTATTAGCCTGCTGAAAGACCAGGGCATTCTTCCAACTGCCTGAAGCTCAAAGCAGCACCTGGGTAGTTTAGAGGGATGTGACTGAGCGAGGAGTAAGGGGACAGGGAAACTGGAGAGCAATGGGGAGGCTGGCCCTGCTACCCCATTAATGGTTCGATGGGCCCACCATGCTGGAACCGCATGGGACAGGTGTGCTCGAGGGTGGGGAGACATCCCCCCGGCAAAGTACCCTGGCAGCCCCCAGGGCTCTGTCCCCCTCAGGTCCCCTGTTTTGGTGGCCTCCCCCAGTGCCTGGGCCACAGATGGTCTGTGTCCCCTCAGTGCCAGCCCCTCTCCCCAGGCCAGCACAAGAGTCCTGGTCCAGGCACAGAGCAGCCTGCCCTGAGTGGGGGCCTGCAGAAAGAGATTTCTCCTTCTCAAGGATTCCTCCCTGCAAGCACAGAAGTGCTCCCTTGCTCTTCTCCCTGGACACCCCTTCTCCCCAGAGAGCCTTTCCCCAGGTGAGCGTGTCCAGGCTGGCCTGGCTGGACATTCCTGGTTCCCACCCCATGCTCCCTGCAGGGCCCTGAGCTGCTGTTTCTGCTCTGCAGAGGGAGGGGGCTGTGGTGCCCTGAGGCCATGGGGTGACCCTGCACTGGCCATGCTGGTCGGGGTGAGGAGCAGAACTTGCCAGAAAGGCATCACTGCTGCTAAGCCCCCTTCCATCTTCCCTCATTGCTCAGTAGCCAAGGACAGGGCTTGGCAGGACCAAGGGGTGTCTTCAGTTTCACAAAGGGCAGGGAAGGGCTGCACTAGATCAATCCCGCAGGGTTTCCAGGACAGTGGACTGAACCATTGTTTAGTCTTATGTCCCTTTCGCCTGCTGCCTCCTGGCATTGCAGGGGCCTCGTTAGCCCATGGGCTCTTCAGGTTCACCTTTCCTTCAAGGACACTCCACCTTGGATAGTCAGTCATTTTATGAGGTGCCACTCGTTGCTCACCCAGACTCACATACTTTTCTGGGAGATCCCCTGAGCTCTGCTGGCAACTCCAAGTTCCTCTCTAGGATAGCATTGGCCATCAGCCGCACCACAAGTGGGACAGTACCAGGAAGGACAATCAAAAGCCATTTGCACTCTTCTTGGACATGTGCCACCAATATCTTTATCAAAGATCTGAACGAGGGGATTGAGTGCACCCTCAGTAAGTTTGCAGATGATACCAAACTGGGTGGGAGTGTTGATCTGCTGGAGGGTAGGAAGGCTCTACAGAGGGACCGGGACAGGCTGGATTGATGGGCCAAGGCCAACTGTATGAGGTTTAATAAGGCCAAGTGCCGGGTCCTGCATTTCGGTCACAACAACCCCAAGCAACGCTACAGGCTTGGGGAAGAGTGGCTGGAAAGCTGCCCAGCAGAAAAGGACCTGGGGGTGCTGGTGGACGGCCAGCTTAACATGAGCCAGCAGTGTGCCCAGGTGGCCAAGAAGGCCAATAGCATTCTGGTTTGTATCAGGAATAGCGTGGCCAGCAGGAGCAGGGAAGTGATGGTGCCTCTGTACTCGGCACTGGTGAGGCCTCACCTCGAGTGCTGTGTTCAGTTCTGGGCCCCTCTGTACAAGAGGGACATTGAGGTGCTGGAGCGTGTCCAGAGGAGAGCTACCAGGCTGGTGAGGGGTCTGGAGACCAGGGCATATGAGGAGAGGCTGAGGGAGCTGGGCATGTTTAGCTTGGAGAAGAGGAGGCTGAGGGGAGACCTCATTGCCCTCTACAACTACCTGAAAGGAGGGTGGAGAGAGGTGGGTGCTGGCCTCTTCTCCCAGGTGAATAATGACAGGACCAGAGGAAATGGTCTGAAGCTGCGACAGGGGAGGTTTAGATTAGATATTAGGAAGAATGACTTTACTGAAAGAGTGGTCAGGCACTGGAACAGCCTGCCCAGGGAGGTGGTTGAGTCCCCATCCCTAGAGGTAATTAAGAAATGTCTAGATTTGGCACTTCAGGGCATGCTCTGAAGGGCAGAGATTGTAGGTTGTTTGTTTGCAGGTTGTTTTTTTTTTGTGTGTGTGTATGGTTGGACTCGATGATCTCAAAGGTCCTTTCCAACCATGAAGATTCTATGATTACATGATTCTATGATTCTAGGCCCAGCCCTTGGTCCTTAACAGATTCCCCTGCAACTCTGACCCTGTCCCCCTGAGTCTGTGGAGAGCCCCAGAACACCAAGACGGCTTTTCATGGGACAGTTCCTTGGGTGCATTCCTGATACCAGCTTTGGAAGAGCCATCCAACCTCTACCGCTGCCTTGAGGAGTTCCATTAGTGAGAGTGGTGCCAGTAGGAAGGCCCCCTCTGACACAGTGGTTCACATGGCCTGTTGCTGCCTGCAGCCACAGGGATGCCGCTGTAGAGACATCAGGACGGTCACAAGGTACACGAGACCTTAGGGGGAACACAAAGGCAAGGGCACAGCAGGACAGTGGGGGTGTGAGGAGAAACCAGCACTGGAAAGGCCACATCCTGCTGCTGTCCTTGGCCATGGCTCCAGGGAAGCAGCAGCCCCGACTCGCAGACAGCAGAGGCAGAGTGCCCAGCGAGGCAGCCGGCGCAGCCCCAAGGGCCCCCACGGCAGATCCTCCATGGAGCAGATGGGCATTTTCCTCCTGAAACCCTCCTGCATGCTGGGGCTGCTCGGCCAGCTCCGGAGGAGAATGAAGAGATGGAAGCAAAAACTAATAATTTTCTGCAGGTTTCTTTATTAAGTTTATCTAACCAGGGAGCCCAGATCCGTACATACCTTAGGTATTTGGGTCAAGAGAAAAACATGTAGGAGACCAAGAAGAAAATCACAGGTATAAAGCAAACAAACAAACAAAACAACAACAACAAAACATTAAAAAAACACAACAAAATAAGAAAGACAAATATGAAGAATAGTTAGTCCTGCTTTTTCCTGATGTACAGTTGGAGCCGTAGTGGTATAATGGCCACCTTATTAATCTGAAGTAGACACCATTAAAATAGTTTCGAAACACCGTCCTTGACTTCCTTGTTCCTCATGCTGTAGATGAGGGGGTTCACTGCTGGAGGCACCACTGAGTACAGCACTGTGATCACCAGATCCAGGGATGGGAAGGAGATGGAGGGGGGCTTCAGGTAAGCAAAAATGCCTGTGCTGACAAACAGGGAGACCACGGCCAGGGAGGGAGGCATGTGGAAAAGACTTTGTGCCGTCCCTGCTCAGAGGGAATCCTAGCACAGCCCTGAAGATCTGCACATAGGTCAGCACAATGAAAACAAAACACACAAAAGCTGAAAAGCAACTTAATATGAGAAGACCAGCTTCCCTGAGGTAGGCATCTGAGCAGGAGAGCTTGAGGATCTGGGGGATTTCACAGAAGAACTGGCCCACAGCATTGCCCTGGCAGAGGGGTAGGGAAAATGTACTGGCTGTGTGCAGGAGAGCATTGAGAAACCCACTGCCCCAGGCAGCTGCTGCCATGTGGACACAAGCTCTGCTGCCCAGGAGGGTCCCGTAGTGCAGGGGTTTGTAGATGGCAACGTAGCAGTCGTAGGACATGACAGTGAGAAGATAAACCTCTGTAGCAGCACAGAAAACAAAGAAAAATACCTGTGCAGCACATCCTGCATAGGAGATGGCCCTTGTGTCCCAGAAGGAATTGGCCATGGCTTTGGGGACAGTGGTGGAGATGGAGCCCAGGTCAAGGAGGGCGAGGTTGAGGAGGAAGAAGTACATGGGGGTGTGGAGGCGGTGGTCACAGGCGATGGTGGTGATGATGAGGCTGTTGGCCAGGAGGGCAGCCAGGTAGGTGCCCAGGAAGAGCCCGAAGTGCAAGAGCTGCAGCTCCCGTGTGTCTGCCAATGGCAGGAGGAGGAACTGGGTGATGGAGCTGCCATTGGACATTTGTTCACTCTGGGCATGAGGGACTGTTGAAAGAGAAGACCTTGGCAAGTTAAGGCAGACTTCTTTGGGCCCATCCTATTCCATTTCCCAAAATTTTCCCCAAAATGACTTCTCTTTCCTCAGAATAATTTTATTCATATCTTTTTGCGAGATCAGCTTTGTGCTGCTGAGGGCAGTATCATTGCAGGGTCAGAGATTCAGTTGTTGATTTCCAATCCTCCCTGGATTATTCACTTCTAAGAGAAACAGATTTGGAATTTCAGTGCCCCCTCCTCAACTGAGAGATGAATTTCTCTGTCCCATCGCCCACGCAGACAACCCGGAGTAGAAGATTGGAAGAACACGATCCTTCCCTTGCAGGTAGCCCCCACCATGCTGTGCTTCTTGAAAAATCTCCAGGGAACGTCCTGCAGTGACCTGCAGCTGTGAGCAGCCCTCACCCACGCAGCACCCTCTCAACAGCAGGACCCTCCCCTGCCAGCGGTTGCTCTTTCTCCAAAGCTTCTCCCCACATGCCCGTGGGGGTCTCTCGGGGCAGGCTGAGAGCTGACCCTGGCAGCCAGCAGAGTCCCTGCCCCGGCACACAGACCCACAGGGTGCAGGGACCCTGCTCGAGGACAGCCCTGGGCACCCTTGCCTGCACACCCTGGCTTCATGGCTATTCACATTTCATAACAAGACCCCTCCTCCCCCTCCGCCTCCTTACAGATCCCATAAGCTGTGGCTGTGCCAGCTTTAGGAGATGCCTCCAGGAACTCCACCTGCAGTGCCCTGCACCCAGAGGCTTACTGTGCCAAGGGCTGCAAGGATTTCTCCTCCAGTGAGCTCTCAGTCATCCTCCCAATCCTGACACCTTTAAGCTCTCTCTCTGCCTCGCTCATCTCCCTGAGACACCCAGGCACCGCCCTCAGACCTGCTGCGCTTGGCAGAGGAGCTGCTCCTGGGCAGAGCTGTCTCTCTGATGCGTTGCCCGCTTGCCGTGAGCTCCCTCCATCCCAGGAGCCCAGCCCAGCTCAGACGCAGAGGACCAGCCCAAGGAGTTTTAATGACCCCTCCGGCGGGTTTGATGCCGAGTCCATGAACCTCAGACACTGAGAGGAAGCTGAAAAAACCTCTCAAGAAGTCAAAGTCAGGTTCAAACTCCAAAGTTTCTTGGAGTGTTAATGGGTCCCACTGAGGGACACCACTGAGATGTTGTCCCCAGGGTCCGGTTAGAGCAGAAAACTGGAGGCAGTGATGACAGGTCGAGAAAAGCAAGGTGAAGGTGTCTCTGATGCTGAGTAACCCTGGATGTGTTTCATTAGCGCAAAGGGCCAAGGCCTGACCCCATCGCCCAAAGGGCCAAGGCCTGACCCCCAGCCCCCAGGAAGGGAGA
Organism: Larus michahellis; assembly: GCF_964199755.1. Classification (NCBI taxonomy): domain Eukaryota; kingdom Metazoa; phylum Chordata; class Aves; order Charadriiformes; family Laridae; genus Larus; species Larus michahellis. The sequence goes on from NC_133923.1 coordinate 455,791, forward strand.
TCCTGTCCCTCACTCCTTCCTCAGGGCTCTTCCTGGCACAGTGTGATGTGGAGATGTGCAATGCCAAGGCCAGCACTACGGTACGACACCTCCCAGGCTCTGAAGTATGGACAAGGAGGCAATGAGACCGCAGTGCTGTAAGGATAACTTGACTCCTCGTAGGCATCAGTGGCAGAGACAACAGCCATAGCCCAAGACATGAAGAGGCTGACTCTGTTAGGGGCCTTTCAGCTTTGCCACATCCCCATGTCATCTCCACGGGCTGTCCTACGGTGTCCCACCACCTCTGCCTCTTTCCCTGCAGGCTGCAGTCATCCACCCGGCTGCCCCACCTTGCTGTCACCTTCCTTTGCTGAGATCTCTCCATCCTCCCTGGCTCTTCCCTGAAACACAAAGCCTTGGGCTGATCCAGACTCTTTCTGGGTGGCGTGTTGCACCACAGCACTGCCCTTGGAGTGATATTTCTTTCTCCTGGTGTCCAGTCTGCACCTCCCCAGCTGTATATTGGGGCATTATGTCTTTCTCATGCTGTTTTCCACTACAAAGGAAAGCTCCACAAGCTCCACCAGCAGCCCTCAAGCACACTCAGGCTACTCCTGTACTGTCCTCAGTCTCTGCACCACTGAGCCCAGGGCCCTCAGCCTCTCGAGTCCTGCTGGCCACGTTATTCCTGATACAGGCCAGGATGCTATTGTCCTTCTCAGCCACGCTGGGCATGCTGCTGGCTCATATCCAGCCAGCTGTCAACTGACACCCCCAGGTCCTTTTTTGCCAGGCAGCTCTCCAGACGCTCTTCCCCCAGCCTGTATCACTGCATGGGGTTGTTGTGATCCAGGTGCAGGACCTGGCACTTGGCCTTGAGGAACCACATACCATTGGCCTCGGCCCATCGGTACAGCCTGCCCAGATCTGCCTCTGGAGCCATCCTACCCTCAAGCAGGTCGACAATCCCGCCCAACTTGGTGTCGTCTGCAAACTTACTGAGGGTGCACTCAATCCCCTCGTCCAAATCATTGATAAAGACATTAAAGAGAACTGGCCCCGATACCGAGCCCTGGGGAACACCACTTGTGACCAGCTGCCAACTGGATTGAATTCCATTCACCACCACTCGTTGGGCCTGGCCATCGCCCTGGTTTTTACCCAGCAAAGCCTACACCTCTCCAAGCCATGGGCAGCCAGTTTCTCCAGGAGAATGCTGTGGGAAACATTGTCAAAGGCTTTACTAGCCTCCAGGTAAACAACATCCACAGCCTTTCCTTCATCCACCAAGCGGGTCACTCTGTCATAGAAGGAGATCAGGTTTGTCAGGCACGACCTGCCTTTCATGAACCCATGCTGACTGGGCCTGATCACCTGGTTGTCCTTCATGTGCCACATAATGGCACTGAGCATGATCTGTTCCATGACCTTCCCAGGCACTGAGGTCAGACTGACAGGCCTGTACTTCCCCAAATCTTCCTTCCGTCCTTTCTCGTGGATGGGCATCACATTTTCTAACCTCCAGTCAACTGGGACCTCCCCAGTTCACCAGGACTGCTGGTAAATGATGGAAAGTGGCTCGGTGAGTACTTCTGCCAGCTCCTTCAGTACCCTTGCGTGGAGGCCACCTAGCCCCATAGACTTGTGTATGTCTAGCTGCTGGAGCAGGTCCCTCACCATCTCCCTTTGGATTATGGGGGCTTCATTCTGCTCCCTGCCCTTATCTACAAGCTCAGGGGTCTGGGAACTCAGGGAACAACCCACTCTACTACTAAAGAAAGAGTCAAAGAAGGCACTAAGTACCTCAGCGTTTTCCTCATCCTTTGTCGCTATGTTACTGCCTTCATTGGATAAAGGATGGAGATTCTCCCGAGTCCTCCTTTTGTTACCAGTGTGTTTATAGGAACTTTTCTTATTGTTCTTAACATCCAAATTCAGCTTAAGTTCTAGTTGGGCTTTGGCCCTGCTAATTTTCTCCCTACATAGCCTTACAACATCCTTGTAGCCTTCCTGAGTAGCCTTCTTCCAAAGACCATAAACTCTCCTTTTTTCCCTGCGTTGTAACCGTATCTCTCTGTTCAGCCAGGCTGTCTTTTTTCCCTGATGTCTCATTTTACAGCACATGGGGACAGCCTGCTCCTGCACCTTTAAGACTTTTGTCTTGAAAAATGTCCAGCCTTCCTGGACTCCTTTGCCCTTCAGGACTGCCTGCCAAGTGGCTCTGTCAAGCAGCCTCCTGGAATGACCAAAGTCTGCCCTCTGTAAGTCCATGGTGGCAGTTCTGCTGACCACCCTCCTTGCTCCTCTGAGAATTGAAAATAATTTCATGGTCACTATGCCCAAGATGGCCTCCAGCTGTCACATCCCCCACAAGTCTTTCTCCATTTACAAAAAACAGGTCCGGCAGGGCTCTTTCCCTTGTCAGCTCCCTCACCAGCTGTGTCAGGAAGTTCTCCGCAACACACTCCAGGAACTTCCTAGGCTGTTCCCTCTCAGCCGTATTGTGCTACCAGCTGATATCAGGTAGGTTGAAGTCTCCCACCAGGGCAAGGGCCAGCGATCATGAGATTTCTCCCAGCTGCTTGTACGATATTTCATCCACCTCTGCATCCTGGTTGGGCAGTGTATAACAGACTCCCACCATGATATCTGTCTTATTGGCCCTCCCCCTGATTCTCACCCATAAACACTCAACCCTATTGTCACCATCATTAAGCTCTTGACATTCCTAACACTCCCTCACATACAAAGCCACCCCACCTCCTCTCCTTCCTTGCCCGTCCCTTCTGAAGAGTCTGTAGCCATCTAATGCAGCACTCTGGTTGTGCGACTCATCCCACCACGTTTCTGTGATGGCGACGACGTCATAGTTTTCCTGCTGCACAATGGCTTCCAGCTCCTCCTGTTTGTTGCCCATGCTGCGTGCATTAGTGTAGACGTGTTATGTTTTCAGAAAACCCATAACAATTTCTTGTCATTTAGACAACTATTCTATCACCCAGTGACCCCTCCCCACGCAGAAAGGGGAATCATGGAAAGCAAGGAAACACGAGGGTTGAAATATAAATAGATTTAATAGGATAATCTAAATAATTAACAGCAATATTAAAGCACCAGTATTAATCCCAATACTAATATAAGATGTACAAGAATTATACTCAGCCAATTCTATCAGTAGGAAGCTGTGCACTCCCAGCAGGGGAGAGTAAATGTCGGACACTGCAAGAGCAACGGCTTCAGGAGGGAGGGAAGGGCTCAGGGGTCCGGCACCGGGGCAAGGACTTTCTCTGGACCACAGCCATCAAGGGAGAGAGAAACGACGCAGCAAACTTTCTCATTTGTATCGAATGTGACGTTCATGGTATGAAATAATCCTGTTGGCCAGCCTGGGTCAAATGCCCAGGCCTCACTCCTCCTCCTACCTGCACCTGCCAAGGCTTGAAAACACCGAGGCCTTGAATCCCACGTAGCCTAGCTGGCTATAAAGCAAATATTTTCACGAATTCAGACACTAGAATCTTCTAAGAGTGACGTTTTCCCAGACATTAGAAGTTAGTCCTGTGTTGCTCAACCCAGGACAAGAAGCACTTCAGCTGGGCTACTGGTCCTGCCACCTCTTTGCTGGAAGAAGGCTTAACTTCTACCTGACCATTCCCAGGCGCAGCCATAGTTTCTAAGCCATCAAAGACCCTTGCCTCTCTGCTGCTGGATTCATCCCCTTTCCCCTTCAAATCTAGTTTAAAGCCCATTTGATGACCCCTGCCAACTCCTGTGCAAGGATACTTTTCCCCTTTTGAGACAGGCGTACCCCATCTGTCTCGAGCAGGCCTGGTGTCATGTAAACCATCCCGTGATCAAAAAAACCAAAGTCCTGCCACTGGCACCAGGCTCAGAGCCAAGTATTGATCTTCCAGCTCTTCCTGTTGCTTTCCTCATCCTTCCCTGTGACTGGGAGGACCAAGGAGAACATGACTTGCAGTCCTGACCCTTTAACCAGTCATCCCAAGGCCCGGAAGTCTCTCTTGATCGCACTTGCATTACTTGTTAACAGATCATCTCTGCCTGTCTGAAAAATTAGTAGTGGGTAATAATCTGAGGGTCTTACCAGGGAGGGAAGTTTTCTTTTTATATCTTTAACCTGGGCCCCAGGGAGGCAGCAGACTTCCCTGAGAAGTGGGTCTGTTCTGCATATTGGGCCTTCCGTTCCCTTCAGGAGGGAGTCACCTACAACAATAACCGGTCTTTTTTCCTTAACTGAAGATGTTTTGATGGGAGGTGTAGTCTGATTTAACTGTGGTGACACCTCTGTGGACACTGAATTGTCTTCCTCGTCATGATTGAGTTCCCCTTGCAGAGCCTCCTACTTATTTTTAAGGGTACCTGGGAAGGTGGGGGAGTTAGTGGGGAGACACACCTGCTTCGCTGGGCAGAAACACGTTCCTACAGCCCCCTCTCCTCTAAGTTACCTTGTTCAGCTAGGCAGAGAGAGGACAGGGAATTGTCTGTCCACCATGTGGACTTGTGTACGTTCAGGTTCCTCAGGTGGCGGAATGCTCGGTGTTAATCTGCCTTTGACCCCGATCTGTGCGTTCTTGGCTCCAGACCTGGAATCCAGTTCCTGTCCGTCATTGAGTCCAGTCTGGGACTTCCCCAGTGCCTGACAGTGACATCATCCTGGGAGCTTGACACAGTTTTCTATATACTGTATCTATTTCATTATTTCCTTTTTATTTTATTACAAGTATTTCATTAAAGTAGATTAATTCCTTCTAAACTCATAAATCTCTTTCTTTCCTTCCTCTCCTCGGAGTGAGAGCTGGGGGAGAGCATCTGTTGTCCGTCATTGGCCAACCCGGACTAAACCAGGACAATACGGAAACACACTTCAGTACTGCATATGCATTTGGGCTAAAAACCCCACTGGGCTAGTTTTCCAGAGACAGTTTCAGAGTGGCAAAGCAGATTCAGCACATAAATGCTTGTTTTTGCTGGGATAGAGTTGATTTTCTTCACAGTAGCTGGTCTGGGGCTGTGTTTTGGATTTGTGCTGGAAACAGTGTTGATAAGACAGGGATGTTTTAGTTATTGCTGAACAGCTCTTACACAGCACCATGGCCTTTTCTGCTCCTCACACCAGCCCACCAGCAAGTAGGCTGGGGGTGCACGAGAAGTTGGGAGGGGACACAGCTGGGACAGTGGACCCCAACCAAAGGGATATCCCGTACTATGTAGCATCATGCTCAGCCATATAAATCTGGGGGAAGAAGAAGGAAGGGAGGGATGTTTGGAGTTACGGTGTTTTGTCTTCCCAAGTAACCATTATGTGGTATGGAGCCCTGCCTTCCTGGAGGTGGCCGAACACCTGCCTGCCAATGGGAAGTAGGGAATTAATTCCTTGTTTTGCTTCGTTTAAGTGTGCGGCTTTTGCTTTACCAATTAAATTGCTTGATCTCAGCCCCGGAGTTTGCTCACTTTTACCCTTCTGATTCTCTCTCCCATCCCACTGGCGGGAAGTGAGTGAGCGACTGTGTAGTGCTTAGTTGCCGGCTGGTGTTAAACCGCAACAAACAGAAACTCCACCATTCTCTGGGACCCCATTCCGGTGCTGGACTGTCCTCCTGGTGACTTTTTTATCTTTTATTTTTATGTCAGGTTAGTCAAGAATTACACAACTCAGAGCAAGACATCATAGCAGGGGGAGATGCTTTGAAGCCCTTCATATCTTTGAACACTTTTAAGGCGATTCCATGCAGGGATGCTGTAGAAGATAGCCCATGGGGTCTAGCAAGCGATTTCTCAAACCTGAGGCTGGTCATCTTTCATCATGTGTATCAATTTCTGGGCATCACTGGCTACTGACCATGCTTTGACTATTTCCCTTTAACATTATTTGGTCAGACACAGCTTGAAGTAGCTGTTTGCATTAAACTACTCAGAGGCACTGAAGATGCTCTAGAGTACAAAGATATCAAGGTGGGACACAACATAGGAGGAATGCCTCACGACACCTTTCCCTTTCTTGAGGAGGATGAAAGCCAGGCTGGACACATGGTTTTGTTTCAGCAGATATGAGATGCCTTTCTTCAGGCAACCATGTAGCCCAGTGGGACTTTTTTGGGACTATTTGAGAGGATTTTACGTACTCTGTAGTACCACTTTGTCTGTAGGAGTCTCTTCAAGGCAATTCTCACTTCCTTATTCCTCAGGCTATAGATGACAGGGTTAAACACTGGGGTAAAAATTGTGTAAAACAGGGTAAGGTATTTGTCGGTGTCTACGGAATCCCTTGACTGTTGCTTTAAGTAGACGACGGTGGCTGAACCATAGAAGAGTGTCACCACCGCGAGGTGTGAGGAACAGGTGGAAAAGGCTTTGTGTCTGCCCAGAACTGAAGGTATTTTCAGAATTGCCCTGATAATTTTAATGTAAGAAATAACTATTAAGGAGAAGGGAAAGATTGCAAATACCAGGATGATGGTGTACAGCGTCACTTGGTTCCAGAACGTGTCTGCACAGGCCAGCTCCAGCACAGGGGGCACATCACAAAAAAAGTGATGAAGGTCATGGGATGCAAAGAAGGGCAAGGTGAACACCTGGTAGCTCTGTCCTACTTGCACTGGTATGACAGCCACCCACGACCCCACCACCAGTCTGATGCGGAGACCCCTCCTCATGAGGAGAGGGTAGTGCAGGGGGTCACAGATGGCTATGTAGTGGTCATAGGCCATGACAGCCAGAAGAAGGCACTTGATGCTGCCCAGCAAAACCAGGAAATACAGCTGGGCAGCACAGCCAAGGAAGGAGGTCCTGCCATCCTCCAGCAGGAAACCCACCAGCATTTTTGGCAGAGTGACTGATGTGTAGCAGATCTCCAGGAAAGACAAGTTCCTCAGGAAGAAATACATGGGGCTGTGGAGGCTTGAGTCCACCACTGTAATGAGCGCAATCAGGCTGTTCTCTGTGAGGACCATGAGGTAGATGACCAGCAATACTGTGAAGCACAAGCCCTGCAGGCTGGAGTGGTCAGAAAATCCCAGAAGAATGAATCCAGATCCACTGGTGTGACTCTCCAGGCCTTTTCTTTGGGGCATTTTTCCTGCACAGAGCAATTCAAACAACAGGCTCTCAGAGGATGCTGGTGGCCTGTCCACCATCACAGACACTTCAAGCCTAGAGAAAGACTACAAACATCAGCATACGCGCGATTGCAGGATTAGGCGAGTTTGACCAAGGTATGCATGAGTGTTTGGAAATCTAACGTGGGTCGCTTGCGGAGGCGAGGTTTGTAAAGAGAGAGAACAGAGTCCTTGAGCCTGAATAACTGGGGGTTTTATTGTCATATGGGTAAAAGAAACTTGACTTTCTCCTTTAGAGGTGATTTTATTAAATAGAACACCTAGTGAAAGATGAGAGAAACGGAAGAAAAGAGACAAATACTAGTGCCTTTAAGGACAGCCTTACTTACGTTCCTTGTCCAGATCTCATAAGAGGTGCATTTAATGTAAGAACATTAAGAAGGAATAGGGTTAAAAGGGGGGGAAGGATGAAAAAGGGGAAGACTAGGCAAGGAGAGGCAAACAAACCAAAGCAAGGCAAGGTATGACTTGATTCTTAGACCTTAGTGAGAGAGATTAATCCCAGCTCTCCTCACATGGGAGAGCTCATCCCCTGACGCTCCGTCCACACACAAAGATCTGGGTGACTTAGATCTGAATCATCAGTTTTTACCTAGTGAAGGGTGAATCCCATCAGAAGTAACACAGGCTTCTCTCTGCCAAAGAATCCAGTGACACTGATGCGTCCATGGCACATTTAAACAAGACAGAGAAGCAGCAGGTTATGCTTAAATTACCAGTTTTCAGGGTGCTAAAAGACATTTTTGTGCAAGCAATCAAACTGCTTTATGCAGCTTTCAATCATAAGGAGAAGAAAGTGATTAAAAGCACGTGATATCCCCATGACACCCAATTTTCCTGGACAGGTCAGGCGTCTATAACTTTTGCATAAGTCCTGAATAATTCAGCGTTCCCAAACCTGCTGCTCTGTCACTTGGATTTCTGACAGCTTACAAATCCAGCCGAGGGCCCATTCACTCTGATCCCAACCCTGCAAGCCCTCACAGAAGCAGAGCAGTGCTCTTGCTGCCTGGGGAGCTCAGCCCTCCCTTCACATTGCCCCCCTTCCCAGAGCAGAAGGGCTTCTTGCTGGGCACACCTGAAGGGTGTCAGCTACAATCAAGCAGCACCACAACAGCAGGTGGCTTCTTATGGAGAAGGGACTCAGCTGAGAGATGTTTAGGAATCTCAGTTTGAGGTGGGGTCAAGTGGTCATTGCATGAGGAATATGCCATTTGCAGCCTGGATATCTAGGTAACTCAGCTCTTGTCAGAGTCAACGGAGAAACAAGGAACACAGTATATGAGAACTGAAAAACAGTTCATCTGACCCAAGGGTCTGACTTGGGTGACACACAGTGGTGCCTCCAGCCTCCAGATCATGAGGAAGTGAGAGGCAACTGCTCAGGCCTTGAGACAGCACTGACAAGGTGATACCAGCTTGTCTGTCCATCCCAGTTGTGCTCCCACTATGCTCAAGTTTGTTTCTTTTGTGACAAACTTACCATGGTAATCATTGCCTGATAGGATGATACAGATTTCATTACACACGTGCTGTTGGGTTAAGATAAGTGTTAGGTCAGGGTTAGTTAAGTTTCAGGTTCAGGCTTAAATTAGAGCTAGAATTCACGTGGTTTAGGGTTAGATTTCAAATAGGTTGAGGTTGGGGTTTGGTTAGGGTAAGGGTAAGGTTGGGGTGCGGGTTACAGTTAGAGTTGAGGGTTATGACCTGGGGTTGGGGTAGAGCTAGGGTCAGGCAATGATTAGGGTTAGGATTAAGATAAGGTCAGGGTTATGTTCAGAGCAGGGTTAGGTTACGGTTCGGGCAGGGTAGGGTTAGGGTTAGACACCTGCTGGACAGTGTGCGTCTTGCTGTGCTCCTCTTCCAGTGAGTGCCACGGTCATTAAAATCCCCAATAAGACCTGGCAATTCTTTGGGTTTCTTGAATAAGCCTTTCTCCGCTTCCTTATCCTGATTGCAGGTGCTTTGTTTCCCACACTAAGAGGCCTCTCCTCTGATCCTCACCCACAAAGGGCTCACCCAACCTCTTGCACATCCCACAGAGGAGCTCCATAAGAAAAGACAGCAGGAAAAGATGAAGAGTTCACCAATCCCAGTTTCAGCATTGAGACAGCCAAAACTCAGGGGAGGTCTTGTAGGAGCAACCTCCTGTAAATCCACCCCCATCATACTCGTCTTCCTCCCCTTTTATGTTTGCCGAATTAGCACGGCCCACCCCACTCATTATGGGGTAGTTCCATCTCAGATGTCTCCTCCTCCTGGCTGACGTGTAGCATCATTTTGGTGGGGAGAGAACTATAGTCATACATGTTTAGCATGATCTCTATAATCTTCATTATCATATGCAGGGGTGTGCGCGCTTTCATATGTATTTCATGGATAATGAAGCAAAGGTCACTTCTCAGACACAATGGCCTTGAGAACTGAGAACTAGCAAGCTCACCACACGAGTGGCAGAGCTATCTTGTCTTCACAAGACAGTTCTCCCACACTTTCCGGTGCTAGAACTGTGAGCCTTATCAGTTCTTTGAAGGCCAGGCCTGCATTATTTATTTCCTTGCGAGTGTTGGAGGCTTTCCATTGAAGGCTTGGAGGGCCTTCTGCCCCTTGTCAGGGAATTTACAGTCTGTCTCTTACAACTAGCAGCCGGAGCTTTCCCAGCACTCCTCGCCATTTCTTCCACCAGTATCAAAACTCTGTGGTAGTACATGGGACTCCAGCTCCTCCGCTCTGTGCCCCAGGCTGAGGGTGTTGGTGCACTTTTGGTGCACTGCATCACTTCAGCTGGAGCACTGGGGCCACGCTCAGCCTTGTCACTAAGTACCAAGTCCCCAAGACCCAGTATGTGCAATGCTTTGCTTGAGATCAGAGACATGCTGGAGTGGACGGAGGGCAGCAATGTGAAAGCACCAAAAGTGAAAATCCTGTTCACCCAGAGGCCAGAAAAGCAGGGCTGGGCTCCGTAGCCCTGCCAGGAAAAGGCTTTGATGCTCCCAAAGGGCTGTGCTGGAGGGGAAGTTGATCTCCAGGAGGACAAGGTGCTGCTGAAAATGTCCTTGGGTGTGGAGATGCTGTGATCGAGGAGCACTGTGACAATCAGTCGCCTGTTCCTTGGTTATATCACCGAGGGGCTCAGCAAAGGATTGTTGGAAGAAGACTCAGCAGAGTCTGGGAACAGCCAAATGAGTTGAGCCCTCAGTGTGATGGGCTTCTTGTTCATGACCTGCTCTGCGTCAACTGGGTGGAGATGGGTCAGACTGGGCCTCACTGCAGTGGTGGTTTCGGTTGCTGATGGACAGAAACCAAACCTGCCTGGGCTGCCACATAGGCTTGCCCAAAGGAACCAAATCTGCAATGCTCTCTGGGTTGTCTGTCATGCATCTGCTCTGATCAGGAATGGCTTTCCCGTAGGTGCTGTGCTGTCCCTGCCAGCAACCTGCAGTTGTTCTGGAGGGCGCTGGCATCTCAGGTGGCACAACAAACCGTATGTGGCCACTGAGGAGCTGTCCTGAATTAGGTTGAGCAATGGGGGAATGTCCATGAGACACCTGCCACTACAGTCAGCAGAGATCTAGGAAATACAGCTGGTGGAGAAGAGAAAGAGAGGGACTTAGCTGCATTTGGTCAGCTGACTACCTCTGTGGGTGCTGTGGATGTAAGGAATATTGAAGGTTTTATCTGTCCAAAATGTAACATCTACTTTCATTTCCATCTACCAAAGGAATTCCTCACCAGGCTCCAGGATGTTGCCCCCAGATGCTGCCTTGTGTCTCAGCATTGCTGCATTAGAGCTTGCAGTCACCTGCACATATCCTGGGCAAACTCTGGTGTCACCTCAAATGTCACCAGGTGTTCCCACCTGAACAACTCCCTCACTCTCCATTAATTAGCAAGGGAGTGGACACAAACAGCTCACTTGCAGGTGCTCATCTTGTGCACACCTGAACGGAGGCAAGAAGAATCCCACCTCCTGTGGGTTTGTGGCAGGAATGGGAGGGAGCTGAGTCCCCTTCTGGCCCGAGGGCTACAGAGCCGGGATGAGATGCCTTGATTGACTCGGCTGAATTCCTTCCCTCAGCAGGAGGGATAAAGGCGATTACTCCCTATCCCTGTCTGGGTGTCCTGACAAATGATGGGATGAGAAAATATGATTCTTGAGACTCACTGTTTTCCTGATACACGAAATGACAGTGCAGGAAGGAAGAGCCTCTCCCCAGCTTAGTGATTGCTTCATCCTGTTTCCCAGCAGGTTCCCCTGGAGCCCCGGGGACACCTGGAGGGAGCCCCGAGGGGGCAGAGAAAGGGCTGCCTTAGGCTGGTCCTCTGCTGCTGAGCTGGGCTGGGCTCCTGGCATGGAGGGAGCTCATGGCAAGCGGGCAGCGCTGCAGAGAGACAGCTCTGCCCAGGAGCAGGGCTGCGGGTGCTGCCTGCGGGCACCAAAGGGGAGTGAGGCAGAGCGAGGTTAAAGGCAGTCAGCAACGGGAGGGTGCTGAGAGTTCACTGGCGGTAGATTCTTCTCAGCCCTTGACACGGTAAGTCTCAAGCTGTAGGGAAGTAAAGATGCAGTTCCTGGAGGGACCTCCTAGAGCTGGTTCCTCCCTCTTAGGATCTGTCAGAGTAACTCTCAGAGTTTCCATAGCATAGAGGAGGAGGATGTGCTCCTGAGCAGGGATTCTCTGCTGCACTGTCAGAGGGAGAGGGCATGATGGCTGCCTTTCTTCCAGGGACGTCTGCAGGGTGTAAAGCCGGCTGTGCAGCCAGGGGTGCCCAGGGCTGTCCTTCCGAGCTGGGTCCCTGCACCCAGGGGCTGTGTGCTGGGGCAGGGACATATCTCCTGCCAGGGTCAGCTCTCGTCCAGCGCAGGGACCTCTCCATGAAGATTCTGAAGGGAAAAGCTGTGGGTGGAAGGAGCAACTGCTGTCAGGGAAGGGTCCTACTGCATTCAAGAGGGTGCTGCATGGGTCAGGGCTGCCCACAGCTCCAGATCACCCCCAGAACACTGGCAGAGGCAGCATTTACAGAGGAAGCCCAGGGCAGGTCTACCTTAAAGATGAAGACCTTTCCATGGTCTGTTGCTACAGCATTCTCTGAAGGGAAAAGGGAAAGCAGCTGTCTAGTTTTAATAAATCACTAAACTCTTACACTAAAGGATCAGCAGATCTGCCAGAAACCGCACCTTCACCGACCGTGCCTTCACCCACCCCTCTCCCTACACACAGCACCAGCAGCACCTTTGCTTCCAGCATCGGGCTTTCTCTCATCTCCTCCTTAGGAGCCACAAAGAGGGAGATGCCCCTGGGCAGTGCCCTGCTGCCAGGAGGGGTCTGCAGGGCAGAGCTGAGCCACCAGCGCATAGGATGGGCTGTGGGAGCAGGGACAGGGAGGAGACCTGGGCACAGAGAAGCAGCTCCTGGCAGGGGCAGCTCCAGGCAGCAGAGAGCCACTCCAGCCGGCTGCATCCCTCTCTGCTCCACTGCACAGGGAAAGAGAAACCAGATGGGAGAAACCGACTTTGAAACTGGATCCTTCCCCAAACAGTAACAATAGTCCATTTTCTTCTTCAAGGACATTGTCAGGGGGACCATTGTCCAATGGAGGTGTAAGCACAGGACACTTGGGTGGTGCCCGGCAGGTCACTGGTGTGCAGAGCAGCTCTTCTGACTCTGCACTAGGGCACAGAGAGCCCTTTTGTCCCTCAGGGCTCAGCAGTGTTCAGGCGAAAGGCAATGGGAAAAAGAAGGATTTCTGCCCCTGCAAGGAAAGTGCCCTCAGTAGCACAAACCTGATCTCACAAAAAGGAGCTGAATGAAATTATTACAAAGGAGAAGTCATCGCGGGGAGATTTTTGGGGAAAAAAAGAATGGGATTGGCTCAGTCTGCCTTAATTTGTCAATGTCTTCTCTTTCAACAGTCCCCCACACTGAAGGTGAACAAATGTCCAATGGCAGCTCCATCACCCAGTTCCTCCTCCTGCCATTCGCAGACACACGGGAGCTGCAGCTCTTGCACTTCTGGCTCTTCCTGGGCATCTACCTGGCTGCCCTCCTAGCCAACGGCCTCATCATCACCACCGTAGCCTGTGACCACCGCCTCCACACCCCCATGTACTTCTTCCTCCTCAACCTCTCTGTTCTTGACCTGGGCTCCCTGTCCACCACTGTTCCCAAATCCATGGCCAATTCCCTTTGGGACACTGGAGCCATCTCCTACACAGGATGTGCTTCACAGGTATTTTTTTTCTTTTTCTGTGCTGTAGCAGAGTTTTATCTTCTCACTGTCATGTCCTATGACCGCTACGTTGCCATCTGCAAACCCCTGCACTACGGGACCCTCCTGGGCAGCAGAGCTTGTGTCCACATGGCAGCAGCTGCCTGGGGCAGTGGGTTTCTCACTGCTCTGCTGCACACGGCCAATACGTTTTCATTGCCCCTTTGCCAGGGCAATGCTGTGGACCAGTTCTTCTGTGAAGTCCCCCAAATCCTCAAGCTCTCCTGCTCAGATGCCTACCTCAGGGAATTTGGGCTTATTGTGGTTAGTGCCTTGTTCTCTTTTGGTTGTTTTGTTTTCATTGTGCTGTCCTACGTGCAGATCTTCAGGGTCGTGCTGAGGATCCCCTCTGAGCAGGGACGGCACAAAGCCTTTTCCACATGCCTCCCTCACCTGGCCGTGGTCTCCCTCTTTCTCAGCGCTGCCATGTTTGCCTCCCTGAAGCCTTCCTCCATCTCCTCCCCGTCTCTGGAACTGGTGGTGGCAGTGCTGTACTCGGTGGTGCCTCCAGCAGTGAACCCCCTCATCTACAGCATGAGGAACCAGGAGCTCAAGGATGCATTGCGGAAATTGATGACCAGATGATTTTCAAAAGCAATAAAATTTGTCTTCTGCAAATCACTCATAATGTAACTCATTAGAGGCCAAGTCCATCTCCTGTAGGTTTGTTGGGTATGGTTGTGGTTTTGGGGTTTTTTTGCTTTGCTTTACTTCTTATACTGATGGCCACAAAGAAATTTTGTCATTTGTGCTGTTCCTAATGATGCATCTTTCCAAATTTGTGAGGCCCGCAGACTATGTAAATGAGGCCCTGTGCTCTCTGTCTATTTGAAAGAAATAAAGAACTTTCCAGTGACTTGTTTGCTCAAAATCCTTCCTATGAAGCCCTCTCTGGAGCTGTAGGGCAATGCCTGTGTGCAGAGGCAAAGGGGAAAGAAGAGGAGAGAGGAGAGGGAGGAAGAGGAGGGAGAACCAGCCTTGGTCTTCTCAGAGCTGCTTTCTTTCCATTTCCACATTTTCCATTCTGATCCTTTGCCTTCTTGGAAGGCCCGATTGCTCTGGCAGCTCTCTCACATTGCTGTGGTGTGGCGGCCCTGTGAGCACAGGCAGGGGCAGGGACGGGTCAATTCTCTGACAGAGCTGGTCTCCCTAACAGCACCTCCATCACAGCAGGGAATGTCCTCAGGGCAGTGCCTGAAGGTCCTCAGGCAAAAAGACGTTTGGAAGGGCTTCTCCAAGAGTTGCTGTCAAGAATATGACCAGGGAAGTTCCCCACAAATGACACCACCAGTGTAGAACTTAATTGTGCAAAGTGTGCAGGGTGGAGACAAGCAGCAGCTCCCTTGCTCAGCCAGGGCTCCTGGGCAGGACATGAAGGACCAGCAGACCAGGTTCTGGTCAGGTCCTGTGTGTGCTGGACACCCCAGGGAAGCTGCCACAGGGCAATGGTCACACACCTGGCTAATAACAACCACAGGCATGAGCATGATGTTCGTGTGGTGAGATTAACCTGAGTGAGCACAAACACCATCAGCTGTTGCTGGGGCCTCCATGAAGGCCTGTGGGACAGACAGTGGCTGGAGGTCACTTCACTTGGAGAGTAATGTCCCCTGGGAAACCCCCTGAATGCATCCCTGGGGTGGGCTTCCTTGACCCCAGGTCCCTGTGTCCATTCCTCACGCCGTGGGGCACCTCAGAGAGGTGCCGAGCAGGGAGACACAGCGCGGGGCTGAGGTGCTGCCGGCCTCCGGGAGTGGCAAGAGGAGGCCATGGAGTCTGCTGCAGGGCCTCTGCCCGTGCCAGGGAAGGACTCGTGTCTCTGAACAGCCCTGCCAGAGCCCTGACAGTGCTGGGTGTGTCTCCAGGCACAGCCTGTGTGCTACCTCACCCTCCCCTCTCTTCATGGCCTGTCCCTTTTATTACACGGTGTGACAGAAGCGCCTCTGTGGGGCATCTCACCTGTGCAGTCAGAAAGGGTTCTGCAGGCGTGAGTGGCATCGCCCTCTAGAAGATGGCATTTCTCACCTTTCACAAAGCACAGACCATGTCTAGGGAGTAGGAATGTAGCCGGAGGCACACACCCCTCCATGTTTCACCTCTCTGAACGTCGATCACAGGTTTTTTTAAGCACCTAACAGGGAAGCAAATGCCCTAAGTAATAGATGTCCTCAACCTTCAGAAAAAGTCTCTTCCTCCTCTCTTTCTCATGACCTACCCCATCACTGGGGTTGGGAACACCCTCCTCGTCATGTTGATGCTGCTGGAAAACTTGGAAACCTGCTCCAGCTCCAGCATCCTGACTGTCCCCCGACTGGGGACAGCACAATCTCTGCTCACAGCAATGGTTACTGCTCTTTCCTGCACCTTTGGCGTGTACGCAGTGTTTCCTGCTGGTGGCCACATCCTACGAGGAGTACTGGGCTGTATGCCACCCCCTGCTCTCTGCAAGGCTCGTGAACTGGAAGGGTTGTCTCCAGAAGAAGGCTGCACCTTGGCTAGGGGGATTCTGTCATCTACAGCAATCATTTCCTTCTTGTCCCAGGTACATGTTGCGTTCCCCACGTACTGGACCACTTCTTCTTGTGCGGGTGAAACACTGAAACAGGTCTCCTGGAGAGGTTGTATGTACCCAGTCTCTGGAGACATTCAAGGTCAGCTTGGACAGGGCTCTGAGCAACCTGTCTCATTGGAGATGTCCCTGTTCACTGCAAGGGGGGTTGGACAAGATGACCTTTAAAGGTCCCTTAAAACCCAAGCCTGTTTATGACTCTATGATTCGGTGGGTTTGCACCAATGCTGAAACTCTCCTGACGTGAAACCATGACACTCATGGACTTTGTTTTCATAACCTGCTTTTTAGACCCATTCTTGCCCTTCCTGTTCATGCTGGTATCCTGTGAGTGCATCAGAGCTGCACTTGGGGGCAGCTCTCCTGCCCAGCAGGGGCAGGCAGAAGGCCTTCTCCACCGGTTCCTCTCATCTCCCTGGAGCCACTCCTTTCTGCGGCACCCTCCTCACTGTCAGTGGGATGCCCAGAACAGCCCTCCGGAGAGAGTTTAACAAAGCCCTCTTTCAACACGCACCTCACCCCTGCTCAATCCTCTCATCTCCAGCCTGAGGAGAAGAAAGGATTGGGGGTCGGGAGGAACTGACAAAAACAGCTTAGGAAAGCTGTCAGCTGCAGAGAGATGCCGTTGGAGTTGTGGGCTTGTTGGAAGAAATCCCTTATGGTTCTCTTTTGAAGTGACCCAAAGGGCCTGGACAGGTAAGAATTGTGTCCTGGGCACTCCTCTGGAAGTGTGTCATAGTGAGAAGGCTTTTGGTGTCAGGGAGATGGAGAAGGCTGGCCAGTGTCATTGTGACACCTCTCTCCAACACCTTGGAAAGGCCAGAGCTGTCAGAGAGGTTCCTGGGGCCTTGGAGAAGGCAGACAGTTTTCAAAAAGGCAGGAAGGAGGATGGGGATGATTACAGACTGGTCAGCCTCACCAGGGAAGGTGATATGACAAGTCCTCCTGCAGCCATCTGCAGGCATTTGAAGGACAAGAAAGGGGTCGCAGAAGACATGTGGGAGGGAAAAGAAGGGGATGTTGTGTACCCGGACTTTAGCAAGGCCTTTGACGTGGTCTTCTGTAGTCTCCTTAGAGCCAGCTTGTTGCCAGCCGGGCTGAAGAAGTGGACGGTGTGGTGGGTGGGAAGCTGGCTGATTGCTGAGGAGAGATGTCATCTGTGCTACAAAGTCCTCCTGGCGGCCAATTCCTAGTGGCATCCTTCAAAGACCAGCCCTTGACAAGAAGTAGGGAACATTTTTATTATCCCTCTGGATGATGGGAGAAAATGCACTTTCCTCTCCTTTGTGGATGATGCCAAGTTGTGGGGAGCCCTTGCAGAATCTCACCTAGTTAGCACTCTTGGTAGCAGGAGAGTTGGGCAAGATGACTGTGGTGGGTTACACATGGCTGGCCATCAGGTGCACACCAAGCCATGGGAGGTTCTCACCGCTCCTCCTCAGCATGACAAAGGGAGAAAAGAAGGTGAAAATACTCATGGGTAAAGATAAAAGTAGCTTGACAGAGGGGGACAGTCTGTGTGTGTGAGGACAAAAAAAAAAAAGAAGCAAGCAAAAAGCAAAGGCCATACGCAGAAGGAGAGGAAAACCAGATGAGATTGTTTCCTCTACTTCCTGTCAGGAGACAATATCAGCTACCTCCTGGGAGGCAACGATTCTATACATATAGCAGTCTCTTTGGAAGACAAATGTGTTAATTATGAATATCATCCCCTTCCCCATCCTTTCTCTCAGCTTTTCTTGCTGAGCATGATGTCATATGGCACGGAATATCCCTTTGGTCAATTCAGGGCCCAGCCCAACCACTTGCCCGCCCCAAGTGTACTACCTTCAGAGGGGGTGGGAGAGACAGCCTTCACGTGGCGCGAGCACTGCTCAGCGATAGCCAAAACATTGGTGCAGGACCAACACCCTTCTAGGCACGAGTAGGAAGCGCAGCAGTGTAGGGGCTGCTATGGAGAAAGTTAACTCCCTCCCAGCCAGACCCAGGACAACGCTGTTCAGGGGTCTCTTCCAACCTGCGCCGTCCTAGGGTTCGAGGAATCTTTTCCTTGGAGAGCTCTTTGAAGACAGAACAGACGGAGGAAGAAGAAGAAACAGGCAGAAGGTGAGATACAAAATGCACCAGTATAAATACAGCAGCTCCTCTGAGGAACGTTTCTCCCCTCAAACCGTTGGCAGGAAATCTGTGAGATAAATTTGATGAGAGAAGCTCCCTTTTATCTGCTCAGAGACTGGGCCACAAGGAGGGTGATGGGTGGGTACGGGATCATGGGGTCAATTGGGTCTCAGGAACTCATCATCCAGGAGGAAGGCAATGGCGGTGAAGGAGCTATGAGGTCACTTCTGCCTCTGGAGGGGACAGGCTACAGCAGGAATGTGGCTGGGAAAGGGACTGTGAGGTCCCTTCTTTCTGAGAGAGATGACAAGTCAGCCCTTGGCTCATGGCTGGGCTCTGTGCTTTTAAGCTCATGTCTGCCAGTGTCTCTGACAGGCCGGCAGAAGGCCCCTGGGTGGCACATTGACTGGGAGATGCCCTCTGCTGAAGGACCCAGGCTCACTCCAGGAAGGGGACTTATATTTTGGTTCTCACGTCTCTTCTACATTAGTACCTGAAGGGACAGCAGCAGGCACACAGCTTGATCATGTCTATACAAGAAGCTGAAAGGCTGGCAGCCTTGGGACATCATGGTGAGCCTGCTTCTGTCTGGTCTGGTGAAAGGCCACCAGAAGGCTGATGGGCTGGGATGGCTGCTTAAAGGTTGTTTCCCAGCTGGTGGAGCTTTCCTTGGAGGTTGGGAACTGCAGGAGAGGGAAACACTGCCACACAGTGCAGCTTGGAAGGTGGAGAGTGGCCATGAGGAGGAAGAAATATCACTCCAAGGGTAGGGCTGTGGTACGAGAAGTCATGCAGAAGGAGTCTGAGATGAGTCCATCTCTGTGTGTCACGGAACAAAGTGTGAGGGTGGACAGACGTCGGTGAGTGTCTGGAACTGCCAGGGTGAGAGCAAGGTGGGGAAGCAACATGGGTGTCTCCAGCCGGCAGGGAAAAAGAAGCAGCTGTGGGACAGCGTAGGACACGCTGTGGTGGAGATGGCAAAGGGCACTGGCAAGGCTGGAAGTCACCAAGAGAACCCAAGTCTTTGTCCCCTTGGGCACAGCAATGACACCTCTGCCACCAAGGCCTGTGAGGAGACATGTTGTCCTGAGGCATTGGGGGGGCCTCCTGGCCTCCTTGCACACCCCCAGCGCTGCTGGAATGGTGACTTCAGACATGGTCGGTTTAGTTAGGAGATGTGGAAATTCATGAAAGATGAGGGAGATTAAATGCACAGCCTGAGAGGGAGCACTGAAAAAATGCAAATCGAGTTCTGCTGGTTTGGAAGGTCAATAGTTCTCCGCTTGCTATTCATGCACGTCCAGAAATCTCTTTATTTTCATCGCATGGGAAAACACTGATGACGTCCCCCAGGGACGTCGTTGGCTGCCTGTGGCTGAGGCTGCAGTTGAAGGATCAGGAAAAGGTAAAGCGGCTGGAGAAGGACAGAAAGGGCATCCATCTGGAAGCTGCCCCCAGCCGGAGACAAGAGGCCACCGGCCCCTGCGGGTGAGGAAGGGTCCCTATGAGTAGTCTTCAGCAGGCCAGGTGGCCACCGTGCGCCACAGGGTCTGTATGTGGAACCAAAGGTGCGGCACGGCCATGCAGTGTGTGTGCGGGCGTGTGAGGGTGTGTGTCTGGGAAGCTTGACCATCGTAAGAGCTGAGAGATGCAGAGACAGAAGCATCTGAACTGTAACATTCTCCTGACGGCATCAAGAGTGGGAACTGCGTTGAGTCCTGGGGCCTGGGGGCCATGTCACCCCTCTGCTGCATGCGGGTCCCTCCCCGTGCCTGTGCCCCCACAGCCTTTGCCTCACTGGTCTCGCTTTTTTGCTTGCCTGTGCCTCTCTTCGGGCTGTTCTTGTATCCTGCTCCCTGCCCCTGCTCTAGTTTCCAAACCCCTCTCTTTCTCTGCCGTTCTTCCTGGCCCTTTTGTGTTTCCCCTTGCTCTCCCTCTGTCCCACTCCCTGCTCCTCTTTTTCTCTTCCTCTGTCTCTGTCCTGAAGCACATTGCTGGTTTTCCCTCTGGAATCTTGGGGGGGTTCCTCATATCCTGGAGTGAAGAGGTGGAGGGGCAGCTCTACATGTGGGGCAGGGGCTGCATTAACCCCCCCACCTCCCGCTGCATGAATGGCCGCAGGTAGAAGCAATGTGAAACAAACATCAAACATTTAATGACTTAAGAAGGAAAGCGAGACGTGGTAGAGGGCTGGGGCTGGAGTGGCTGGGTGCGGGTCGCATGCCACAGGGATTTGTGCTCCCCACCTTCCCTATCAACCCATCAACAGTGGTTGGGGGGGTGTGGGGCACTTTGCTCATCCCCCAGGGTTTGGGATCGCCTGGTGGGCACGTTGTTGCCATGGCATGCCTTCCTCTTGCTGCTGCCCACGTGCTGCCTGCTGCTACCAGCTGCCGCACCGTCCCCCTTCAGCTTTCCCTCGCCCAGGGTTTTTGAGTGTTTGACCACCTGGCACACCACCATCTTCTTTCTCTTCTTGGGTGGGATATTGTCCCGTGAGGAGGTCTCTTCCATTCTTTGGGTGCCCTCTGGCACGGGGCGCTTTGCCTGCTTTCTGCCCGCCTTCCCTGATCTGGGCACTACCCAGTGGGGGACGATGCCCGGCGGCAGTGGCAAGCAGCTCAAAAGCACCCGGGGCTGCCTGTGCGGTGCCTCCTCCACCAGCTGGGCCTTGCGGGGCAGATGGTGCTGGGGGGCAGCTGCGGAGTTCAGCAGAGGACTCTCTGGAGGACCCTCTGGACGATCCTTCACGGGACTCTCCATGGGACTGTCCCCACAAGTCTCTACAGGACAAAGTGGCAGCCAGGTGGGGAGGACCGTTCCCACCCCGCCCTGTGTCCCCTTGGGGTCCAGCAAGGGGGACGTTGCCACCCCTAAGAAGGGGTAGGCCTCTCCCAGCATCGCCACCACCACTTGCTCCTCAGGGCAGTCACCCTCTGCCCTGTACTCAGAGAATTGGCAGGGCTGGTTGGGGAAGGCAGTGCTGGTGAGACTGGTGGAGATGTCGAGGGCATCAGGGACGGTGTCCTCGCCCTCCAGGGTGTCGAGCCAGGTGAGCATGTCGGTGATGTCCACGTTGAACTCCTGGAAGTGCTCGTGCTCATCCTGAAAGTGCAGGTTGTCCCCTGCCAGCTCGGGGAAGGCCTCGGCAAAGCTGTGTGGCCGCAGCTCGGGCAGGACCAGGGGCTTCTCCGGGGTGTCCAGGATGGTCACCCCTGCTGACAGAGCAATCAAAACCAGCCAGACCCCGTGGCAATGCAAGATTTCCTGGGCATGGGATGCCCACCCATGGGCTCTGCCATCCCCCCCAAAACTCACCTTTGGGCTTTTTTCTGGTGTCGGGGCCGCTGCCCTTGATGACCACCACGTCATTCTCAGAGGCCTCCAGCGCCTTCTCGATGCTGGTGCTCAGGGTGTGGGCCATAGGAAGGCCCTGCCCCCAGTGCTGAGCCATGGTGGACAGGGGCTCCTGGTGGGCCACGGCCCATGGTCCCAACCTCATGGGCTGGTGGGGCACCAGCAGCCCTGTCACCACCTGCTGTCCCCAGCTGCAGGCACGAGGACAGGGAGCAGCCACAGGGGGAAGTGGCACCCCGTGGGGGATGTGCCCCAGCTGCCCTAGGACACCCAGGGGCCCGCGCACCCCCTGCCAGACGCTGGCCTGCGCCAGCTGGTGGGTGCTGGGCTGGGCCTGGGCAGGCTCGGAGTGCCCCAGCTGCACGCTGGCAGTGACCGGTGACGGCGTGGCGGGGGCGCTGAAGCTCACGCTGGGCACTTGTGATGCCATCAGCAGCCGCAGAGGGAACCTCTCTGTTGGGGGAAGCCAAGAGGGGTGATGGGGGGGATACTGGCGGGCAGAGCCGGCTGGGGGGTTACCCGCAGGGTAGGAGTACCAGGAGGAGCGGGAGCTGCTGCCATACCTCGATGGCAGGCAGAAACCCGGCAAGACAGGGTGTGGTGCCAGCTGCCAGCTGGCCTTGGGGAGACCACAGGGTCGTCGTGGAAACGCACAATGACATCCTAGAGGCCGTGGGAGCCTGGGGGATGGAATCTGTGCTGTTGCGTCACCGGGCTGCTCTGGAGCTGGGCATGTCCCGCAGGGCTGTCAGGATATTGGCACCTGGAAAGAAGAGGATGTAGAGTGGATAGTGGAGATTGCACCTCTAACTGAAAGAATTTTCTTGAAGGTTTTCCACAGCTGTGTAGAAGTGACTTTTATGAGAGCCTTGCATCTTCCTGTTTCTTCACACCATCATGAAACTGATGCTTTTTCTTTATTTTTACCTTTTTGTTTGTTTGGTTCTTTTTTTCTTTCCTTGCCATACCCTTGAATCACCCAGCATTTGGAAAATTGTCCATTTGTTTCTAAGCAAGTAATTTTTTCTTTTCGATGAAATATTTGGAAGGCTTTGAGAAGTGCAGACGTTAGCTCACAGGAGAATTCTGTTCCTGCTGTTGTCTACCCTGGAGGTGGTGAACCTTCCTAGCTATGAAGTTGTCAATGAAATAACTCCTATGACCAGCAGTCAAAAGCCACGTCCCATATGCAGTGGTGAGCTGCAGTGCGGAGGAGCTCTGGACAGTCATTTTGGGTGGGGTGAGAGGCAACCCCAGCTTCCTCAGGATCCTGGTGTTCCTGCTGGAACAACGCTAATTCTTCATTCTCTCCACTTCCTAGCTACCAACAGGAATTGTCCTGAGGATGTAAAGTGCCGCATGGCAGCATTGATCTGTATTTCTCTCTGAGAGCAGCTGTTTCCCTGGTTTCCCTCTATGTCCTGCCTTTCAGGGGACCATGTATCAAACCTGTAATGAAGAGTTTTGTTTCCAAGGCTTTCAGATGGTTGTGTCTGTCCAGGACACCTCAGCCTGTGAAGACAAAGTGCTGTCAAGAGTCTTTGTGCTGGAGACAAACTCTTGGCTTCTTTGGGATTTTAATCTCATGCAGCTTCTAGTGATGAGGACTGAGCACCTTTTTCCAGTGTTTCCAGCCTCTTCTATTGCAGACAAAAGCTGAGGGAGGGTTTCCCGGGCTTAGTTTGGAGTGACAAGACAAATTGTCTTATGCAAGTAAACATCGCTCACGAAGCGTAGGCATGTGCGAGCCATGAAAACTTGTGTGAAGAGCACAGCGTGCTCGGAGAGCATCCCTCTGTCCTCACTGACAGGAGACACCAGAGCAGATCCAACACATGGGGCCCTGAGACCATAGAGCAGCCTAGAGCAGAGGAAACACCAGCTCCCTTCAGCTCCACAGTGCAGTGCCCGACCCCCACGCCACCGCTCCCCAACTCCCTGCTCTCCAAGGAGCACAGCGGCAGGGGTGAGTGGGGAGGGCTGGCTCGGTGGGCGGCAGGGCCGGGGGGCCATGCCGGTGGTGAGGAGGCACGACGAGCACCCGCCCGCCCTGCTGCCAGTGCCGCGCTCAGCACCTCTGCAGGGGGCCCTGCCGAGGGCTGTGTGGGTGTCAGGATGCGCCTGCCTTGTTCCCTCCTGCCCCTTTCTCCATGGAGAGGTTGTTCCTGCATACGGCTCGCTTTTCCGGGCTGTAGCAGTGTTCCTGAGCTCTGCATCCTTGTGCGTGGGGAGGCTTTGTCTCTGCTGGGTGTAAGCAGGACTAACATGGGGCCATGGGGGTTTGCTGGCTTGCTGGGGGCTGAGCTGGGGGTCCCAAAGAGCCCCTGTCTGTGGGGACTGCCTGAGGGCAGGGCAGAAGGCTGCGTACAGGCAGGTGGTGCTGTTGATGGGTGGCTTTGAAAGGGGTCTGGTGGGCGCTGCTCCGAGCTGTGATCAAGGGGAGCACGCGGGACTCGCAGCGGTGTCTGTAGGGCTCCTGTGGGATGTGCCCCTCAGGGCCGAGCTGTGGGCTCCTCCACCCGGTGGAGGAAACTGGTGACCCGGTTTCCATCCCCGTGGATGCTGTCTCCTCTGGGGAGGTTGCAGTGGCTGGGACTGCGACTGGAGTGAGTGGCGTGTGCTGGTCCCTGGGTACCCGGGATGCCCCAGAGCTCTACGGTAGCACAAAGCTCGTAGGGAAAACTGAGCATGGCTGAGCTGTGTGGGACCAGAGATCCCCTGGCCCTTGTACTGCCTCCATCTCTCCTGGGCGTCCTGGTTTGAGGACGACACTGGGTTTGTCCCCAACATCCTAGCTTCTCCTCTCCTGCTCCAGGTCACCAAGGAGGCTTTTGCATGTTGTGCATTATTCAGAACGACATGATCCATGATTTTGCCACCAGTGGCAACATGATGAAGCCAGTGGCCTTCATCCAAGACCTCAAGAGTAAGTATGGCTGCCCTCCCCTCCCCTGCCCTCCTGTAGCCGTGCAAGAGAGCTCGTAGGGAAAACTGAGTGTGAGGTACGGATGGCACAACTCTCTACCCCTCTGTGACACAGCTCTGGGCTGTTGTTGTCTGCTTTCTCCCTTCTCCTGACACCTCCACCCCAGCATAGCTGTGGTCCTCTGGTCCTGTCCCCAAATCCTGAGGCAGCTATGGCTTTGCATGATATGGGTTTGGATGGAGTTTCCCGCCATCCCGGGAAGCCTGCATTGCCTCTGTCTGCAGTGTCCCGCTCTGAGCTCCGGGTAAGACTTTCTGCTCTTTCTAGAGGAAGGTGCACATCAGAGCCTGGTGCCCTGCCTTGAGCTCTGGCACTGGGAGAGCCGACTGGCAGAGGCTGCGACTTCCCACTGCTCCTGGAGCCCCCTCCGGGTAGAGGGATTTATTCCTGACAGGCCCAGTTATCTCCCCGTCCCCCGTCATATCTAATTTAAAGCCTTGACAATGAGCCATGCTAGCTCCTGCCCCAAAATTTCCGCTGACTTCCAGTGTTTATCCCCCTCCGTAGTAATTTTTTACTTGAGCAAAAGGAAATTATGGTATTTTTCAATGCAAACATTTGATATAATAACTTGCTGTGATAACATTTTATAAATTAACATAAATTATAACTTTGTTATCATATATTAGATATTATGTTTATTACACATATTTGATATGTATTTCATATTATCTGTGATGCTTTTACGTTATACAGTTATTTTATGATTAATTTATGATATTATTTAAACAACACCGTATAATTCTATTATGGAAATTTCTTGTAAGAGTATGCAGGTTACCTTTCCCTACAGAGTACATATACCGTGGTCTCATCTTGCGTGGAGCGAGGATGTTGCGTGGATGGCTGCTGGTGGCTGAGAACAGAGAGGAGGGAAGTGACGTGTGCGACCCCTACTCTGCCAAGCAGAAAGCTCCTTCTTCTGCGACACTTTGGAGTACTTTGGGAACAGTCTGTTTGGCCTCTTCTTTCAGATGGTGCATCATCTACCCCTGTTCCCTAGATGAGAATGTGCTAGGAACTGCTTCCTGCCATGAGTGCATGCCGTGCAGACTGGGTTCATCGCCTCATTTGACTCCTAACTGGGCTTCTGCTGCATTTCATGTTAGGACCATCTGGCCATAAGACGTGGGGTTTTTTTGCACCTACACTTTTCCGGTTTAGAGCGCCTGAGACAGAGCTCTCGGCGTGGAGACTGTGCATTGCCTTCTCTGTAGAATGGTGTTAGGCTGTACAAGATGGTTTGAAGCATCACACATGCAGAAGGCAGCTGCAAAGCATTTGGGGAACTGGTTCTGATACTGTCTTGTCCATCCTTCCTGTTGTCAATGATGCCCAGCATGTGCTATTGCTCCGTGGTGCATAAAATCCTCGCTATAAATGACCACTTAGCGGAAGCTAAACCCCTGACAGCAGTTAGGCAGTGTGAATGGTTGAGGTTCAATAGCTGAGCTCGCTCTCTCTTCGGCTTATTTTAGAGTGAGAACAAGCCATAAAGTTCTGTCTCCGTTCTAGGCCATCTAAAAGCAGCGTGCGTGGTTTATGAAAAGCTAGCTTAAATCCATTCATTATCCAGATACGAAGTGTTTCTCTGTGCCACGTGAAGGCCCCAGACCAGGGAGTTTTTCTCAACAAAGTTCATGCTGTGGAATCTGGTCTTCTCCTAACATAAAAGAGCATCTGCTACAGGTCCCTGTGAATCCCATGACTGAAGCGTGCCTTCGCTATCCATTTATCCCGACCGACGCTTAACACAGGCAGTCAGTTGCAAACCAGAGAATTAAGCACCTGTTGCTGAATGATTGCTGGTTAGAGCTTTTCACTCCAGAGAGAGCACCACTCTGTCTTATGAAGCAGCTCCCTGGCCGGTGACCGTGGGAGCACATAGGCCTATCTGCGCTCTACAGACCAGTCCCCTGCCTTCTCCATCCTCCACAACTTCTTAATCCAGGGAGGGCAGGGGAACAAGGAGATGTGGTGACAGAGAAGTGTAGGGAGAGTGTCGGGGGGTGTCCCATCACTGAGATATTACAGAATCATGGAATTGCCAAGATTGGAGGACCTTTCAGATCATTAAGTCCAACCATCAACCTAACTGTGCCAAGTCTACTACGGAACCATGTCCCTCAGCATCACCTCTACCTGTTTTTTAAATAACCCCACTGAGGTGGTTAACGGGAGACAAGTACAACACCAAATTGTACACCAAACTCCAGAGTTCTCAGGAAAGAGGACAAAAATCAAACATTCAGAATGAATGGGTAATGTGTCTGCAAGCATCCTGCGCATCATTCTCTGGATCACAAGAATCATCTTACTTGGATACACTTATCTTCCTCTCTGCCTCCCACTTAGATGACGCTCTGAAAGGCTTCTAAATCCGAATCAAGCCTTGCCCTGGCAGAAACTTTTCTTCTGTCTGCTGAAGACCTGGACGAGATCTGCTCTGCATATGGCATTTGGTCCCTGCTCCGGTGAGCTCCTCTGTATGTCCTGGGTCTGTGCAGAATACCTGGTCAAGTCTTTTATTCGGTTTGATTCAGAGAGCCCTGACACGGGCAAGTAGATAGCGGAATGATCATTTCACCATGAATAGCACAAATATTTGAATTCAAATATGTGTTAACAGCAATTGATTGAAACCTTCATACTGAGGGCCTGTGGGAACTAAAGGCAGATGAAAGAAGAAGGAAAGATTGTTTGTAAGGCAAAGTTAGAGTGTTAAGACAACACTGCGTCTTGTAACTGGGTCAGCTGTGTTCTGCACATAGCAACAGAATGAAGAGACAACAGTATTCTGCTTAGCCCCTGCAGCACAGTGGCAGCAAGGGCGTTAGTGTGAAAAGGGACTGGAAATTCACATCATCTACTAAAATGTGTCTACGTAAAAGACTGGTCTGGGTACCTTTCCGTCTGGTTGTTTTCTGGGGCTCTGGTCCGTGTGCTTTCAAAAACAGAGGCACTGTTGACCTCAGGTGTCAGCCTGCCGAGCTCTCTTGCTGCCTGGCCTCTTTTTTTCTTTGTTCTTTCTTGGCTATACCTTTCGTTTGGAAAGTTTCAGACAAGCTATGAAGAGACTCGCCTGTATAAAAATGCTTGCTGGCATTAACGGGAAGGACACTAAGTCCCTTTAGCGTGGACTTTGAAGTTAACATGAAGGCTTTGTCAGCTCTCGTTCTATATTTTTTATGAAATAGTTTAAGAAACCACTAAAAAGAGTATAAGGTCCATTCAGTAGCTTACTACACTGATGTATGTCTTACTTCCCTTCATTTATTTTCTCTTCTTTAAAGCACATTCTTCTCATTCTCTTTGCGTACTGTTAAGTGATGCAGTGAAAAAAACTCTGTACTGAAAGAGGGAAGAAACGTTTCGTAATACTTCAGATGTTCAGGAGAAGCAGTAGCTGTTTTCAAGATAAAAGCTTTATGTTTTTTCATCAAAAAGTCTTTAGGATATCTTATAACTGGAGTTGAGAAACATTCCTGAGATACTGGCATCTGTCCTAAAGGCGATCGAGGTCAAAGGAGAGACATGGACGAACAGGGACAAAGCTGTGTCTTGCTTCTGCATTTTTTCCAGGCTTTCCCACGAACCACAAGCAGAATCATAACCAGTGACGGCGAGTCCTTATGTAGTGCTGGTGAGTTGTTGCGTCCATCATGTCCTTTGTACATAAACTACTGTGTGTCATTTTGACTTCAAGTTGAAAGAGATTTTCGGACATGGAAACGTTTCTCTCTCAAAGCAGTTGCCTTTTTGTGAAGTTCACGTCGGACCGAGTCACTAGAGATGAAGCGCTGGGCAGCAGGAGTCACGAGCACTGAGACTTTGCTCTCTCTTTCAAATTCTTTGTCCGCCTTTGTGTTCTCGCTTTTTACAGTTGAAACCTCATAAAATCCTGTTCCTCCGCGTGTTTAGTACAGCCAAAAGCATAAGCTCTTCTGCCAGCAGCCCTGTAGCTTCTCTATCGGGCAGTGCTGCTGCCCAGATGACCCTTCTCATTGTGTAACACCAAAAAAAACCTGCAGTCAAAAGATAACCGTATATTTTGAAGAAGGGTAGTTTAATTGTATCAGTTCACAGCCATGAAAATTGATCTAGTACCACAGGAAAGTCAAATGCTTTTAGAGTATTTTTCATAAGGCTCTGTAAATGTAGGCGCAGCTTTTCAGCATGGAGCGAATCACCAAGCTTTTTTCTTTCTTACTCCTCTGGCTCTTCAGGTTATAACCCCTCCTTCTCGGCTGCATCGGCCCTGTGACAGAGGTCAACGGCGCCAGCAGTGCTTTTACCAAAGACAGGCCTCTGCATTTTTTCTGAAACAGTTGTTTCTTACAAAACTCCTTATTGTGTGAGAAAATTGCTTCTTAGTGACCTTATTACTGTGTAAAAATAGTTAGTCACTGAGCTGATGTTACAGATAGTGATAATGAGGAGAAAACCAGAAGTAGCTAATCTCCTCGAGGTTCTTCTATACGTCAAGTATGTACTCTTACACCAATTAGGATGGAGTTAGGCCTGCATCAAACAAAATCCTTATTATCTTCAAGAATTTGGCAAACTTAAGCAAACTTTTAGTGTCCTGAGATGACTCAACACCTTAAAAGGATAAAGGGAGGAAGGGTCTCCTTACCGAAAAGACCACTGAGGAACTCACTCTCGCACAGAAGTGTTTTACCGATCCAGTAAAACAGGACAGAGCCTTCTGGGAGGGCCTGTTTGGTATCTGTGAAGCAGGTTGACCGCGTGGAGGCTCGTATGTGTGGGGATGAAGATTTAGTCCCATTGTTTTGAAAGGCAGCCTGTAGTTGGAGCCTAGATGAAACAGGATCCCTGGAACTGTCCAGGTACCACTCAGCCTCTGGGTGACTTCTTGACTAGTTTTTTCAGCTGTGGAGGGACAAGATGCGCACCAAAGAGTGACGGAGGTGGCAAGCGGGACGCCCTAAGAAAGTGGGTCATGGTGCGGCTGGATCCAATTCCTAGCCCCGGACTTGGGCAACAGTTCACCTCTAAAGGATTATGTCTGCGCCGTCAACCCTTTACGTGGCTCGGCTAAAATGTCAAAGTTCTGCGTGCTATTAGTCACTTCCCCAGATTCTGCTGCGGCAAGGCATCTCTCAACCTTGAGGAGCAGAACCTTACGTGAGCGTCCCCGCTCAAGCGGAGGTGGTGGCGAACAGGCCGCTGACATGTGGGAGAGATCAAAGGGCTCTTGTCCTGTCCACTATTTGTGGAGGCAGATAACTGACTTTTAGTCATATCAGCCCGGAAGAAAATATCTAGGTCCCCACTCCGGACAGTGTGTTGACTCTGTTGCCTGCGGGGAGGGGAGAAAAGGGTGGGAGGGGGAAGGTTCGAAACAGGGGGCGGGGGGAGGAGGGCACCGCACCACCACACCGGTCAAACAAAGAACAATCAATTCAATAATTCACAATACAGTGCAGTACAATCCCAGACAGTCTAAAACAACAGTCGAAACAATGACAGACCAATACAATGCAAGACATAACACAACGCATGGCAGCACGAGGCAATACGCAGCCAAATTAAGAAGAACCAATCACAACACCCACAATACAGTGCAGTCCTATGACAGAATGTTTAAAGTGACCGTCAAAACAATGATGGGGCAATGCAATGCATAACGCAGTACAGGACAGTACGATGGAACACACAACCGAAGAACTAATTCAGAAACTCACAATACAGTGCAGTACAATCCCAGACAAGCTAAAATAACAAGCAAGACAACGTCAGGGCAATACAATGCAAGACAAAGTTATCCAGGGCAGTACAACGCCATACACAATCAAATAAAGAACAGACAATGAAAGAATTCACATACAGTGCCATGCAACGGCAGACCATCTATCAGATGTCAGTCGAGACAACAACAGAGCAATACAACGCAAGGCATAACACGATACGGGGCAATGCAAGACACTGCATGGTCAAAGAAACAACAACCTATTAAAGAAGTCACAATACAGTGCAGTCCTAGGACAGAACGTATAAAATGACTGTCGAAACAATGACAGGGCAATACAATGCAAGACGAAACACGAGACGGGGCAGTACAAGGAAAAACACACGCATGTAAACGACCACCCCTTAAAAAAAACCGCACAACACAGTGCGGTACCATGCCAGAATATATCACGTGGCACTCAGGACTATTACATGGCAATACAATGCCAAACGTAACACAGGGCAGTACAATGCAAAGCAGAATGAAAGAAAGAACAACCTGTCAAAACCCCAACATACAGGGTAGTACTATCCCACAGAGCATCAGGTGGCGGTCGAGACAGTTACAGGACAAGAGAATCCGCGACGTAACGTTAGACAGTGCAGTACAGTGCAATAGTCACTCAAATAAACAACCGATGAAGGGACCCACAATACTGTGCATTCCAACGCCAACGGATGTGAGACAGCAGGCAAGATAACAACAGAGCAATACAACACACAACGTAAGACAACAGAGGACAGTATAATGCTGAGATGCATCAGATGGCAGTCAAAACAATGACGCAGCAATACAATTCGAGACCCAACACAAAGGCGGTAACACGGCAATATGTGGTCAAAGAAAGAGCACCCATTAAAACCCCCACGATACAGATCGCTACTGTCCGAGAGAGTCTACAATGACAGTGAAGAGAACGACAGGGCAACGCAATGCAAGATGCAACATGATACAGGGCGCTACGAGGCAATATGCAGCCAAATCAAGAACAAACTTTTAAAAAAAAGGAATATGGAGCAGTACATACCAGAACGGATCAGATGGTAGTCAGGGCAATTACAGGGCAATACAATTCAAGACAACACACAATACGGGGCAGGACGACGCAAGATGTAGTCAAATAATGAACCGCCAATCAAAAACCCACGGACGAGTGAGCTGCAATCCTGGTCGCAGATGGCGGTTGATAAAACTGAGCAATAGAATCCGAGACTTGACATTTAGGGGGCAGTAGAATGCAATAGGCAGTCACATAGAGAACAACCAAATATGAAACTGACAGTACAGTGCACTACGATGACAGAATATTTCAGATATCAATCAAGACGGTTCCAGAGCAATACAATGCAAGCCCTAACAGTATACCGGGCGCTACAATCTGATACACGGTGAAATAAAAGCAACCAATTATAGGACTGCATGGTACTGAGAATTTTTTTTAACACAATCTCTAAACTGACAATCAATACAGTGACAGGGCTATACAATGTGAGACGTAGCACCACACCGGACAGTACAATCCAATACACGGCCATATAAACAACAACTAATTATAGGACTGCACCGCATTGTGAATCTTTTAACACAATCTGTAAAATGACAATCCAGACTACAACATGTCAATACAATGCAAGACATAACAGTATAGTGGGCAAAACCAGGCAATATGCAGTCAAATAAAGACCAGCAAAATATAGCACGGCACTGTATTGTGAATTTTTTAATGCAACGTCTAAAGTCACAAACGAAACAGTGACAGGGCAATACAACACAAGACATAACACTGTACGCGTCAGTACAACCCAATACCCGGTCAAATAAACAGTAAACAGTTCTAGGACTGCACGGGGTTGTGAATTTTTTAACGAATACACAGTCAAATAAAAGACAGCCACTTGTAGGACTGCAGTGGACTGTGAAGTTTTTTAACGCAACGTCTAAAATCACAAACACAACAGTGACAGGACAATACAATGTGAGACGTAACAACGTACATCGCAGTACAATGCAATACACCGTCAAATAAAAAACAGCTGATGAAGGAAGTGACAATATGGTGGCGTACAATGGCAGAATACATCAGATGACAATCAAGACAACAACAGAGCGATACAATGGAAGACGTAACACCACATGGGGCAGTACGAGGCAATAAACAGCCACATAAGAACCCATGAAAGACATCACAATACAGTCCAGTCCTAGGACAGATTCTCTAACGTGACCGTCAAGACGACAGGGCAATACAATGCAAGACGTAACACAGGCAATATGCAGTTGTGGTGGGCGCAGTGATAAAATTCACTCCTAAGAGAGAGGTAGAGAAACACTTACAAACATAACAATAGTGATTCACCAAAGGTAGCAGCGCATGTGATGGCACTTTACCAGACTGCACGGCCACGTACCCCCGATTATTTACTGCCTAGGGGCCAGGGTCAGACAAGCTGTCAGGGAGACCCTCGCCTTGAGTCATGAGGCTCAGAAAGGACCCCCTTGCTTTCTAAACTCCTTCTCCGAGAGGAGTCTAGGTGCGGCTGGATCCCATCCTTGCCCCGGACTTGGGCAACGGTTTACCTCTAAAGGATCATATCTGCGTGATCAAACCCTTTATATCACTCAGCTAAGACTGCAAAGTTTGGCATGCTATTAGTCACTTACCGAGAATCTGTTGCGGCAAGGCATCTCTCAGCCTCGAAGAGCAGAACCTTAAGTGGGTGTCCCCGGGAAATGCTGGCGAACAGGCCGCTGCCTTGCAAGAAAGCTCAAAGGGCTCTTGGTCTGTCCGCTAGTTATATAGCAAGCTAACTGATTTACAGTGTTTTGACTCTGGTGCCAGCCATCCCACAAAGTTCAAGTCCCACTCGTAGCGACTCCTGCTGGTCGTTATAGCTCGAGCAGCAGCCTGGGGGAAAAAGGGGGGGTGACATCGCAACAGTGGTCAAATACAGAACAACCGGTTAAAAATTGCACAATACAGTGCCACAGACTCTAAAATAACTGGCAAGACAATGACAGGGCAATACCATGCAAGATCTAACATTACACAGGGCAGTACAAGGCAACGTACAATCAAATGCAGAACAGACAATGAAAGAATTGATGGTACAGTGCCATACAACGGTAGAATATATCAGAAGTCAGTCACCACAATGACAGAGCAATACAAGGCAAGACGTAACACGATACGGGGCCCTGCCAGGTGATACAGTCAAAGAAACAACAACCCATGAAAGAATTCACAATACAGCGCGGTCCTAGGACAGAACGTGTAAAATGACGATCGAGACAATGACAGGGCAATACAATGCAAGACGCAACACCATACCAGGCAGTAACAAGGCAACATGCAGCCAAACGAAGAACAACCAATTAAAAAACCCAGCATATGTTTAACTGTAATACCAGAAAAGATCAGAAGGCAGTCAAGACAGTGACAATGCACTATAATGCGAGAAGTAACACAATACAGGGCAGTACACGACATTACACAGTCAAATAAAGAAGAACGATTAAAAAACACACAATACAGTGTGGTACGAGGCCCGAACAGATCAGAAGGCAGTTAAGGCTATGACGGGGCAATATAATGCAAGACGGAACGCAATAGAGGGTGATACAAGGCATTACACAGTCAAAGAACAACCGATTAAAAAACACGCAACGCGGTGTGGTACGATGCCAGAATAGATCACATAGCAGTCAAGAGCATGACGGGGCAACACGATGCGAAACCGATACTGAGCCAGGCGGAGCAATACTATTTCAAATATACAAGAACATAGTACGGAACCGAATTCTTAAGTGTACGACGCAAGACCATCTCAAATGGCAGTTGAGGAAATTACTGAGTAATGTAATGCAAAAACAACACGCTGCCTGGCAATGCAATATGTGGTCAGATACAAAACAATCCATTCCAGAAACAACATATCAAACAGTACAGCTCCACGGTCTCAGATGGTAGTCAAGGTATATACAGAGCAATACCATGAAAGACGTAACACAATACAGGGCAATACGATAAAATACATAGGGTAACTTAAGAACGATGAATCAAAAGCCTGCAATACAGCGATTACAACGGCAGACGGCCTGAGATGGCAGTCGAGACGATTATGGGGCAATGCAATGCAAGATGAAACACGATCCAGGGCGGTACCCTGCAAAACTGTCCCAGGTGGCCATCGGGGAAATTACAGAGCGATATAATGCGAAAACAACACCCTGCGCGACAACGCAATATATGGTCACATACAAAACAATCCGCTGAAGAAACAACATATGGAACAATACCGTGCTAGATGGTTTCAGATGGCGGTTAAGGAAAATACAGAGTGATGCGATGCAAAACTGAAATAGCGCCAAACAATGCAATACAATTTCAAATACACAACAAAATACTTAAGGATACAATGCCAGAGCGTCTCACGTGACAGCCAAACTAGTGACAGACCGAAACGATTTGAGACGTACCGTGATACAGGGCAGAACAAGGGAATATGTGGTCAAAGGAAGAACAACCGAATAAAAAAATATCCTTAGTACCATGCAGAATGACGACGGAATATATCAGACGGTTGCCAAGACAATGACAAGCCATATGCTGTAAAACCAAAACACGGCCAGGCAACGCAACTGAGGTTCAAATACGCAACCATGCGATTCAAAACAAAATATGGAAGGCTACCATGCCTGATCATCTCAGATGGCAGTCAAGACAACGACTAAGCGATACGACACAAAACCGAGATACGGGCAGCCAAAGTGACACAATTTAAAGTACACACTGATGGAAAGCCACACAGAACACAGAACTATACGACGCAACGCAGTCCGACGTGCCGGTCTAGACAATTACGGGGCACTACAATGCAAGACCGATACAGAGCCAGGCAATGCAATACTACTTCAAATACACAATACAACACAAAACAAAAAATACATAAGCATACAATGCGAGACAATCTCAGACAGCAGTCAAGACAGTTACAGAGCAACGCAACTCAAAACCAACACAGAGCCCGGCAACGCAATACAGTCAGATGCAGAACAATCCATCAAAGTAACAACATGGCAAACGGTACAACGTGACAGTCTCAGATGGCTGTCAAGACGATGACTGAGCAATACAGCGCAAGATGTAATGGAATACAGGCGTTACCATGCTAGACCGTCTGAGACTGCAGACGCGAACACTACAGAGCAATACAATTCCAGGCTAAACACAATACAAGGCAGTGCAATGCAAGATAGTGTCACATACGGTCAGGACAATTACGGCTCCGCTTGTGTGCCCAAAGGGCACTGCTCCTGGAAAGCCTGGAGCACTACGCTCACTTTTAAATGCCTTGCTGCTATTTCCAACCCTGTCCCGTCCTCTCCGCCCCCAAGGAAGCTCCGTTGCCCGTACCTCAACTTCGCTGAGGGCCGGGACTCTGGAGCCCTGCTGAGCAAAAAAAAAAAAAGAAAAAGTTACCATATATCAAATCGATTCTTCCTGGAGTCGCTGGGTTTCCTCTTCATCATCTGCAAAAACAAACAATGGAACCCTGATTTGCACAAAATGGTGCCATCAGGCACCATCGCGTCCGTCAACACTAAATTGTACTGCAATACCCCCCACATCATATGCACCATACCCTTCTGCTCACCTGCTCCACATGGATTACGGATTTGGACTTTGTGGCACTCTCTGGTTCTGGCACCTAAAACACATAAGACACACAATATTACTGTTGAGCTTACGGGAAACCACCACCCCCATGCACTACCTCTCTACTACCCAGCTCACCTCCAATGCTCGTCCGGCTCTGGATGCCTGTGGCGCCTGCAAAACCAAAGACAAACACCCCACTGAGCTTCAACGTACTACTGGGCTATTAGACACCAACATGTCCACAACTGCTTTACTTGCTGGGACTCATCAGTGGGCATGCAGCATCGCCCCTCTGACCCTGCGTGTCACACCAAGCAAAGAAACATGCTGACATACCGCCCAAAACCCTAACATGTGCAGACCTGTTCCCATCTCCCGCTCCCTCACCTTGCCCGCCCGTCCTCTCCTGAGGCATGCAACCTGAAGGCTTGCAAACCACCTGTAAAACCCAACCGACGTGGGTTGCTCAAAACTTGAAAGTTGCTCCCTCTGAGGCAGATGTGATACTTCAGCCCACCCACCGCTGCTGACCTTGACTGACTCATCCCCATCCCCACATCCCACATCATTGATTGCTTCAAAACTTCAAATTGAAAAGAACCAATACATACAGTACTCAAAGCCACATCTTCTCTCTAATACCACATGCTGACCCACCTTCTTACATTGCTCTCCTCTCCTATGCCACCCTGCCAAGCTTGTCCCGCTGCATCTGCAAGAACAACATCAGAGAAATCACCTTGAGGCAGAGCAATAGGGTCATAATAACAAAGTCTTGCACCTTTTTACAAATACCATCTAAGGTCCAAATACAACCTTACACAAAGAAAGTGACAAAAAAATTAAATCTGCACAAAAAGCAGCCTTACCCTCTTCTACATGAACCCTTCTTCACTACTGCTGTATTGCCTTTCCAACATGCCTCGGCTCTTACCAAAAAAAGAAAAACGGAAGAGCTCCTGATGGCTACCCTGAGATGACTCTAGCACCTTTGCCCCGATCTACAGAGATTCATATATTACGTACACACTCTCAGCGCTATTCTGCCCACCCTGGACACTATACACCTGGGCAGGGCAGCCCCAAACCAAACACGGACAGTTGCAGATAGACGCTACACAGAACGCTATGAACGACGCGCCTCAAAGATGAAAGAAAACACTCAGCAAGAAAGATGACACCCAGACCAAAGTTACCATCGGGCAAGAAAATCTGGGGAACCGTGATGGCGATGATGTGAAGAGGCTGTACGGAACCCCCGAAACAAAGTGTAGAACAAGACAGTCCGTAATAAGAAGGGACTGTCAAGCCTGACAAGATGGATGCACAGGAAGCCTGGCTAAGAACATAATGACGTAGGGAAGACGTCCCAGTCACAGAAGTGGGCTGTCCAGAAACTTCTGAGATGCAAGACCGATGCACGCTTTAAGCTTCTAACGCATGAATAGCGGCAGACGAATGGTGCTATGCCCATGGGTCCAAGCATTCAAGACCCTAAGGATGATGCCCGAGGCCCCACGCTGTGCTCGTTGAGCTTAAAGATGACCTTGAGATCCAAAAAAGCGCTAAGATGCAGAACAGGGACCACACAAACGACACGACAACACACACAGGCTGGAACTGCCCTGCCCGGGATGCGCTAACGTCACACTGAACAGTAAGCCACATCCTTTACCTTCCCAAATACAACTGTGCCCTGGGACAGCCCTCGCCACTATGCTGTGGAATAAATACTAAATTGGCTAAAAAATACAAAAGTACAGCATTGTTCACACATTAAGGAAAAGTATAAAATCAAGAGGCTTCTGAGGTAGAAAATAGCCGCAGCTGGCAGGAAGGACACAACATCTGTGGTTCCCTGATAAGCTACATGAGGTACAGGACGGGATGCAATTATTCCGCGGCTTTACCTTAAGATGTATAGTGCATACGGGAATGGGATGATACCATGAAACAGATAAGCTGCCAATTAGCTGCCCGCTAGATGCTCAGAGCCAACATTTTGTCAAATATTGATGAAATGCTGTCCTTTGTGCAAACTTTGCTCATTATAATGTCATTATAATACCAAAACACACCTCCATCCCGAAGGCTACCCGCCTCCAAGGTGCGACCACTCCTTCTTGAGTCTGCGCCCTGAATTTCTTGTAAACTATACCTTTAATTGTGAAGCAAGAGAAATTTACACCAATCATGATAAAAGTATGTATGACTAAAGTCACTCAAACTCCACCTTGAAGATAACAAATAGTATAAAAATAGCCCAAGAGAGGGGGGATACCCAGGGAAGACACCATCATAAAGAATTACATCACTGACTTCTGGGATCAGTTGACGGGCTGAGCCTCTCTTCCCCCCCATAGGGACGCCTTTGGGTAAGACTTAGATTATACTGAGTGCTTTCTCGGGAAACATAGAAATTTCTCTAGAGACTCTCTTTTCTACATTTAGAGCTAGGCTGTATCGTTTATAACTTTGTCGCATGTTTTGTATATGTAACAATACTTTCATTTGCACGTGCTTTGCAGACAGTGTATTTATCACCGGCAATCCTAAGAACCTATATATATGTTGTTTAAATAAACTGCACTTTTTTAAGTAGCTAGTTGTTTTGGTTTCTCACTGAACGCGACCAAAGACTCGAGAGTGGCTGTGCTGGTTCATGAGCACGACTAGACTGAAGGTGCAGTCCACTATTAGTGTATCCAAATCGTAATAGTTTAATACATATTAAACACGATTGGACTGATAGTGCTGAATTGGGCATCACTCAGAATTTAAACCTTGCCGCACCTAGCCTCCCACCTCGGCGAGGAGTGTTAGAACGCAAGGGGGTTTATTTTCTGCCAAAACCGCTTTGCCCCTTTTCATGCAACAGATGGGTTTGGGCTCTAAATGTGCCCATCCTAGTACGCCTGGTTCCTTTCTCCTTACAGGTTGTATTTAGAGCTTAAGTGGTATTATTTTAAAAAGCAAAACCAATAAGCAAACAAACAAAAAACCGGCTGAGTGATTCCTGCCCCCGCCCCGAGCTGGGCTTTTTCCCCACAGTCCTGGCCACTCTGCAGGGCGACGTTCATCACCAATTTTAGGCAGCAGGACTGAGCCCAGGGAAGGGCTTTTGCCGGCAGCGCATTCCTTGAGGCGCCTGGTAATGCCGCTGCTGGGGGGTGCTCAAGAAATGGAGTCAATTGCCCGTAATTGCTATTTGTGGTCCCTCCTCATCGCTCTCTGTCTGGCTCCCTGCCCCCATCTTTTAATTCCTCCCTCTCTGTCTCTAGCCCATCACTATTTTTTCCTTCCTCTTTCTTTCTCTGGACGGCTCCCTGACCTTATGTTTTTCCTCCCTCCCTCTCTGCCATACAGCCTGTTTTTGTCTTTCTATATTTGTCTTTCTCTGTCTGGCTCCCTGTCTCTCCTATAGCCCGTTGCTAGTTTTTTTCTTTCTCTGCATCTCTCTCTCCCACTCCCTGTCCTTCTCTATCGCTCTGTCCACCTTCCTGGCCTCATCTTCCTTGCTGTCCTGCAGCCCGTTCCCTTTCCTGCCTGTCTGCCTGGGCCTTCCCTCTTCCCTCTGGGCCTCCATCCCGCTCCCCGTCCCCTTTTGCTCTTCCCCCACCTCAGCCCTGGACGCCATCGCTGTTCTGTCCTTCTCTGCCTCATCGTTCTGACCCTGTCCCCTGCCCTCCGTCTCTTTCCCGCTCTCCCCCTGCTCCTCACAGGGATTTCTCCTCCCTCCACTCCCTGCCCAGCTCCCCCCTGCTCTCCCCGTTGTCCCTCTGTCCCTTCCCACCCCTCTCCGCCGCTCTCTCCCTCTCCACCCTCCTCCTCCCGGCTCCACCGGGGCTCCGGGGCCTGGCCCTGGGCCGGGGCAGCCCCGGGGAGGCGGCCCTGGTTCCTGCGGGGGTCAGAGGGCGGGAAGGGGCGCCCCGGGGCACGCTGGGAGCTGTAGTCCCGGCACGGGTCGTGTAATTGCTGTGACTTTGGCTCTCTAGAGACCACACATGCTCTTATTTTTCTGACCACCAGTCTTGAATAACACACACAAAACCTACACTAAGCCCATCATGAATCAGCTAAAAATTCTGAGTAGTAAATTGTAGCCTGATCCTTTAGCACCATCAGTGCTGCTCACCTTTCCTTTCTGAAGGGGGAGATTACTGACCTTAATGGTTTATGTCCCTTCAGCACTGACCCTTCAGCCGATGTCTGCTGAAATTCACAGAGACAGGCTTGCTATGGCTGGGTAACTATAGAATGAAATAATGACCTCAGTGTCGTTCCTCCTTCTTAGAGACCTGATTTATAGAAGGTTCCTGCATCAGCTGAAAAGGCAATGGAAATTTTGCAATCTCCTTCAGAGAATCAAATGGCCTAAAGACAATCATAAATGAGCTGAAAAAGGCTACTGGTAGACCCATTCTCCGAGAGAGAGGAAAGAGGGTGAGGCCCCACACAAGTCAGAGGACCCCCTCCCCTCTCATCACCAGGCAATAGGAGGGGATCGCAGAGACGAGGGGGAATGGAAACAGGTCCCTGCTCGGGGAAGCAGGAGAATCCCCTCCCGGCCCCTCCCACCTTCCCAGTTACCTTTGCAGAATGAGGGTTCTACTACGATGCCGGAGGGAGGGCAAGGACAAAGTGCTGTAAGCACCCCAGAGTGGCAGAAGCGCGGGGAGGGCTCTGGAAATGAGCTCTGCTCACTCGGGAGCAAAAACTCTCTTCCCGCTTTCACAGAGGTGAATCCGATCTGACGCCAGCAAGCCTCGTGCTGTGCGTGCCGCCCCCTTCTCCAAAACCCCCAAATGACGCCGGTGACGCCAGCCACACAGCCACGTCTTAAGAGACTGTGTCCCTCTCTTTCTTCCCATGCTGCTGCCCACAGCTGGAAGGAGAGAGGAGAAAATACCCTGTGCTCCACGTTCCCTTCCCAACCATCTGGAGGCCCTGCAGTCTCTTTGCATGGCCCTTGGGCTCTGCGTTGCGGTTTCATCGCCACCCACATGGAAGAGCAGAAACGGGTACTGGTCCAAGGGCCGGAGCAGGCTGGGACGTTTCCTAGCGATGGCCTTAACCCAGGCCCAAGGAGGCAGCAGACTTCCCAAAGGGAAGGGTCTGTGCGGCAGAGTGGACCTGCTGTTGCCCTCAGCAGGGAGTCACCCCCAACTCTAACCCATTTTTCCTTCCCTGTCAAGGTGGTCCGTGATATGGGGGGTAGGCCTTTCTGACCTGGGGGACACCTCTGCTGAAGATGGACCCTCATCCCCATCTTCATCCATTGCCTGGCCTTCCCCATCCAGAGCCTCCTGCCTCTGATACAGAGGCAGTTGGGAAGGTAGGCTGGGCAAGGAGGCGGTTCTCCTGCCACCCTGGGCATGGACTTGCCTCCACTGACCCCTTTCCTTGAAGCTGGCGTCTTCAGCACAGCAGGGGGAGGTTGCAAGATCCCCTTGATCTTGTTGCGGTTTTTTTTCTGCTGGCTGGTCCTCTTTCTGTCTCAGGGAGGGCAGAGCATGTTTCCAGCAGTCTATCACTTTCTTGGGCTCCCTGATGACCCCAAAACCATATATGACCCCAATATCCCTCTGGAGATACTCCAAAACCAACATGGGACCCCCACAACCCCTCCCAAATCCCCTCAGGAGCACACAAAGCCTCAGAAGCACTCTCTTAGCCCCCTAATCCCCCCAGGACCCTCCAAAAGGAGGGGCTGGAGCCCCTCTGCTGGGAGGACAGGCTGAGAGAGTTGGCGTCGTTCAGCCTGCAGAAGAGAAGGCTCCGGGGAGACCTTAGAGTGGCCTGCAACTCGGGGGCCTGACTTTACTCTTCCCCCTGACAGCCACAGCCCTTCTTGTCCATGAACTCCACCAGTGCCTGACATTCCTCCAATGCCATCCAAGCGTTCCTTGAACGTGGGTCTTTTGGGTGGCTTGGGTTGGATTTTGGGGTGGCTTTTGTGTTTTTTGGGGTTGGAATTTTGGGGGTTGGATGTTTGGGTTTTGTAGTTGGATTTTCAGGTTGGATTTGTCGGGTTGGCTTTTGGGTTTTTTGAGTTGGATTTTTTGGGGTTGGATGTAAGGGTTGGATTCTTGGGATGGATTTTGGGGGTTGGATTTTTAGGCCTGTGCGAGTCTTCTATATTCCATTGTGCAACATGTGAAAAAAAGGAAAGTGATCTGGTGTGGGGCACCTAAAGAAGCATGACAAAGCAAACTCAAACATTGAAGACATCGCTGTAGGCTTAAGACAGTGTCTTGATATTCTAAAAAGTTTCTAAAACGTCATTTTTTCTAAAGAAGAACATGGGACTTGA
The DNA here is from genome assembly GCF_964199755.1 of Larus michahellis. Taxonomy (NCBI): domain Eukaryota; kingdom Metazoa; phylum Chordata; class Aves; order Charadriiformes; family Laridae; genus Larus; species Larus michahellis. Next base: position 497,933 of record NC_133923.1, read on the forward strand.
GGATAAAATTTGGGTTGTGTGTACCTCTCCGTAATTGCTTGCTTCCACGTTGAAACGGGAACGTGTATCTAATTCATCTACCATTGGTAGAAGTGGGATGTGAAGGAATTAGCAGCTCAGACAGACCCCAATCCGATAATCCTGTGTCTTTGTTAATTAAATGTAGAGTAGGAAGACACTAAATTAATTGATTGCTCCTCATGTTAGCTAGTGGACTCTTTCTTTCTCTTGGCTGTTCCCCTAATTGAACATCATTTGAAGAAATGCTGAAGACAGAGAATTGAAAGAAAAGCTCTTTTATAAAATGTTACAAAAGATCATGTATCCCAGCCATTATTGATGTACGCTTTTTTCCTCTTAGCAGTAGTTCTACTGGAGGAAGTGCCGTTAGAAAGACCGAAGAAGAGCCAGATACAAAAGGAAGCGTCGTTGAGGCAATGGAGGAGCACAGTAATGATATCCCAGCCCCAGCTGAAGACGTCGTGAAGCTGAAGTCTGAAGCAAGGGGAAGTCAAAGTCTAAGCAGTAGCTGTGTTAGCCGCAGCCGAGGTCAAAGCCCTTCTGAGAGTCAGACTCGAAGCCACAGGGGCAGTGCCAGCTCAGCAGCGAATCATGGCAGCAAGAAAAAGAAAGAAAAAGAAAAAGAAAAAGAAAAAGAAAAAGAAAAAGAAAAAGAAAAAGAAAAAGAAAAAGAAAAAGAAAAAGAAAAAGAAAAAGAAAAAGAAAAAGAAAAAGAAAAAAAGAGAAGCAGCAGCACAAGAGGCATAAGAAACGCATTGGAAACAACATGGAATTGGGAAAGAGGCAAAGCCACAAGCACGAGAAGAAAAAAATGAAGAAGAGCAAAGAGAAAGAGGACCAAAAAGTGAAATCTGTCACTACACGGAATGACAGATAATTTAGAAAAGACTGAATTCCCAAGTGATCTGTACTATTTTTCCTAGAATGTAAACGAATGTGGGCGTTGCAAATAATGACACAAAAGAGCCTGTGCTGCACTTCCAATTTTGCTGCTTGATTATTTCATTTTCACATCAGAGCTTTGTAAAAGTGAGTATTTTGTACAGAGTTGTTAGTTGTGACCATGTAACACGAAAGGTTTACTGGGGCATCTTATTTTTAGCCACCGTTCATTAGTTTAGGTGGAGTTTTCTATACTGTGAAAATTGTCCTAGTTGAAGGTTTGTTTAGTTGCCTGGCAGAAGCAGCTGGTATCAGTTATAAAATATCAGCAGAATGATTTGCAGAAGCATTACAGCCCTCTTATGTCACTTTTTGATGACAATAAAACGTTTTCAGTAAACTGTCCAATGTGAGGAGATTTCCAGTTTCTAGCTGAACATTAGCAAAGGTTAGTGACAGGAAAAAGCTACCACTAAGAGCTTGCTGGTAGCTAACGCGTGTGAAAAATAACATATCAACGGGTTTAGTTTTGAAAAGATTGGTAGGACATTAAATCTTTGGAACTGATGCAATGTGGGGAGGCGTTGGCAGGAGGTGCACGTTTTCCATGTGCCAAGTGGCCTTGTTTTTGTCTATATGGCCCCAAACATCTAGCCGCTCTTAACAGCTGGGACTGATGAGGGAAGCCAAGGCCTCCTTGGAACTAAACCTGGCAAGGGAGGTCAAGGCCAACAGGAAAAGTTCCTTCAAGTGTATTGGAGGCAAAAGGGGAACTAGAGAAAATGTGGGCCCGCTGTTGAATGAGACAGGAGCCATGGGGACAGAGGATGCAGAGAAGTCGGAGTTACGGAATGCCTTCTTTGCTTCGGTCTTTACTGCTCAGGCCAGCCCTGAGGAGTCCCAGACTTTGGAATTGACAGGGAAAGTCTAGACGAAGGAGGACTTCCCCTTGGTTGAGGAGAATTAAGTCAGAGATCGATGAAGTAAGCTGGACATCTGCAAGTCCATGGGAGCTGATGGGATGCATCCGAGAGTGCTGAGGGAGCTGGCGGAAGTCATTGCTGGGCCCCTCTCCATCATCTTTGAAAGGTCCCAGAGAACAGGTGAGGTGCCTGAGGACTGGAGGAAAGCCAATGTCCCTCCAGTCTTCAAAAAGGGCAAGAAGGAGGACCCAGGGAACTACAGGCCGGTCAGCCTCACCTCCATCCCCGGAAAGATGATGGAACAGCTCGTTGCGGGTGTCATCTCAAGGCATGTGGAGGAAAAGAATGCTATGGGCAGTAGTCAACATGGATTCACCAAGGGGAAATCCTGTGTGACTAACCCGATAGCCTTCTGTGATGGCATGACTGGATGGACAGATGAGGGGAGGGCAGTGGACGGTGTCTACCTTGACTTCAGCGAGGCTTTCAACACCGTCTCCCACAGCATCCTCATAGGGAAGCTTAGGAAGTGTGGGTTAGATGGATGGACAGTGGGTGGATTGAAAACTGGTTGAAAGACAGAGCTCAGAGGGTCGTGATTTAGGGGCACAGAGTCTAGTTGGAGGGCAGTGAGGAGTGGTGTTCCCCAGGGGTCAGTGCTGGGTCCAGTCCTGTTCAATACATTCATCAACGACCTGGATGAAGGGATAGAGTGCACCCTCAGCAAGTTTGCTGACGACACAAAGCTGGGAGGGGTGGCTGACACGCCAGAAGGCCGTGCCACAATCCAGCGAGCCCTGGACAGGCTGGAGAGTTGGGCAAAGAGGAACCTTATGAAGTTCAACCAGGGCAAGTGTAGGGTGCTGCACCTGGGGAGGAATAACCCCATGCACCAGGACAGGTTGGGGCTGACCTGCTGGAGAGCAGCTCTGTGGAAAGAGACCTGGGAGTCCTGGTGGACAACCGGATGACCATGAGCCAGCAATGTGCCCTTGTGGCCTAGAAGGCCAAGGGCATCCTGGGCTGCATCAAGGAGAGTGTGGCCAGCAGGTGGAGGGAGGTCATCCTCCCTCTCTACTCTGCCCTGCTGAGGCCGCATCTGGAGTACTGCATCCAGTCCTGGGTTCAAGAAGGACAGGGAACTGCTGGAGAGGGGACAGCAAAGGGCTACCAAGATGCTGAGGGGCGTGGAAGACCTCTCTTATGAAGAAAGGCTGAAGGATTTGGGTCTCTTCAGCCTGGAAAAAAGAAAACTGAGGGAGGGTCTTACCAACGCTTATAAATAGTTAAAGGGTGGGTGTCAGGAGGATGGGGCCAGACTCTTGTCAGTGGTGCCCAGTGACAGGACAAGGGGCAATGGGAACAAACTGGACCAGGGGAAGTTCCATCTGAACATAAGGAAAAACTTATTTTCCTTGATGGTGACAGCGCTGGAACAGGCTGCCCAGAGAGGTGATGGAGTCTCCTTCTCTGGAGATCTTCCAAACCCGCCTGGACACGATCCTGTGCAACCTCCTGCAGGTGAACCTACTTTTTGTCAGGGAGGTTGTACTATAGATGATCTCTAGCAGCCCCTTCCAACCCCTACCATTCTGTGACAGTGTGGTTCAGCTTCAGCAAAACTCGTTGCATGATCTCCCTCAATATTCTTTTACCCAAGTTCGGATATTACAGCCTGGATGGGCAGAGAAACAGATGGGTAAAACACCAGTTGCATGATCAGGCTGAGAGAGCAGTGGTGAAGGGCTCATCCCCTACCTTGAGGCCACTGGGACATACTGGGGCGTTGTGGGGCTGCACAGGGGACTCTGCTGGGCTCTGTGCAGTTTAACACCTGCATCCATGACCCGGAGGAGGCAACTCTCCCGGCGTTTGTCGATGGCACTAAATGGGGAGGACCGTTCCTATGTCTTAGGGATGCCACTGAGGGGAAACCTGACAGGTGGGGTGACTGTCCTGTCAGGAGCTTCATGAGGTACAAGAAGGACAAAGGCCAGATGCTGCACCTGGCCTAGCCTGGCAGCCTGCGGCTGCAGGGCCTGTGGACTTCCTGGCTGGGGAGTAGCTCTGCAGAGAAGGCCCTGGTGGTGCTGGGGGACAGAAGGCAAATCATGGTCCCACCATGCAAAATGGTAGCAAAGTCGGCCAGCAGTGTCCCGGAGCATAGAAAGAGGAGCCTTGCCAAAAGAGTGAGGCGCACAATTGTCTCCCCCGGCTCACCACTCGTTAGAGCACCTGTACGCTACGTTGTTAATTGTTGGGCCTCCAACAGGGAGGGAGCAGCTGGGTGGCTGCTGGGCTACTGGTCAGAGCAGAGAGAAGTCACCAGAGCAAGGAAGACGGGTATAAGTGGGAACGAGTTCAGTGGAGAGTCCTTTGGATGCTCAGGGGCTGGGGCACTTGCCTGGGAGGAGAACTTGAGTGAAAGGGCCTTGTTCAAGCTGCAGAAAAGGGGGCCTTGGGAACCTCATAGTGACCTGCTAGTCCCTGTGGGGAGGCTTTCAGGCAGATGAAGCCAGTCTTCTAATGGTGGTGCTGGGCAGGAGAATAACGGAAAACAGTCAGCTGTTGGAATAAGGACCTTCTTATGACACCGGAATGAGTGGAGCCGTGACACGCCAGAGGGAGGGGACACCATCCCAAGGGACCTGGGCAGGCTGGAGAAGTGGCTCCGTGCCAACCTCATGAGGTTCAACAAGGCGCTCAGCCTTGCTCTGTCTCCTTCCCTGGTCCCTTCTGGCCCTGGGTGGAAGCTCGGGTGGTCTCCACTGCCCCTGCAGGTAGGTGCCCTCCAGGCCTCTCATCCTCTGCTTCCTCCTCCAGGGACACCCACATCTTCACCACATGGCTCCAAGCGCCCGCTTGTTCACTCTTGCCCCCAAAATCAGGTTCCTTTCTGTAGTGGCCATGGAAAAGGTCCCTCAGGTGGCCCCCTGCTTCCAGGACCAGGCTGAGCTGATCTCAGAGCCATGGCCAACTGTAAAACCCTTCTTCCCTGTTCCAGTTGTGAGCAATTAGAAAAGTCGACACTCTTCTGCAACGTCTCTCCTATGTTTTTATTCAACTCTTTCCTAATGATTCCAAACAGGGTCTCCCCAGCCCAGGGAGCACTTCTCCAGCACCGGGGCGGTGTTGAGCTGGTCCCCTCGGCCATTGGTTGGGCCAAACTCAGAGGTATTTAGGGTATTCCAGCACTGTCCAGGATTCCTCAGGACTCCACCTCACTTTTTTTTTCTTTTTTGGTCTCAGTGGCGGCTGTCCGAGCCCCTTGGTGGGCTCCTCACCCAGGCTGGCCTCAGAGCTCGCTGACACAGGTGTTACGAAGGTCAAGGCTTCGCTTCCTGGCTTGGCCTTCACCTTCTTCATGACTGTGCGTTCCACAAGGATTTTCTCCACTCTTTCTCCTCCTGCCCCTTCTCCTTCTTCTCATCCTCCTCCTCCTTCTCCTCCTCCTTCTCCTTCTCCTCCTCCAGAGCTCAGGCTTTTCGCTGCCTGCTCTGGGTTCTTCTTTGCTGCTCGGCCTTTGGACACGCATTTGCTCTTTTGTTGGCCGGTCACAGACCGCTCTTTGGCAGAGTCGTCCCCTATTGTCGCTGACTGCTGCCTGGAAGGACACAAGGAAAGAGGTCTACCTGAGCACACGATGGGTTTGGGGTCACATCCTGCTTCACCCGCCATGAGCCACGTGTCTCTTGGCACAGCCACTGGCAGCTCAGGTGAGGAAACCCTCTGAGCCGGCAACCTCAGCTGACAAACGGCTGCCGCCTGGAAGGACACAAGGAGAGAGGTCTACCTGAGCACACGATGGGTTTGGGGTTGCATCTTGCTTCCCTTCCCTATGACCCACATGTCTTTTGGCACAGCCACTGGCAGCTCAGGTGAGGAAACCCTCTGAGCCGGCAACCTCAGCTGACACGTGGCTGCCCCCATGTGCCCAGGCCACGCTGGGGTTCTCCTGAAGGTCTGCAGAAGACCCATCCCAGTGAAATTGGGGGTCCCAGCAGCCCCCATCTCACCCCTCTGGGTGCTGCCCTCACCACTGTTGGGTGGTGATGAACGATGAGCGTTCAGGGCTGGGAAACGGGCTCTTGCTGGCTTGGAAAGTCATAGAATCACAGAATGGTTTGGGATGGAGGAGACCTTTAAAGGTCCATCAAGTCCAACCTCCCCTTCCCCCTTCAATGAACAGGGCAATCTTCAACCAGACCAGGATGCTCCAAGCCCCATCCAACCTGACCTTGAACCCTTCCCATCATAGACTCATAGAATGGTTTGAGGTTGGAAGGGACCTTTGAAGGTCCATCTAGTCCAACCCCCTGCCATTGGCCAGGAGACCTTCCAGTAGATGAGGATGGTCCCAACCCCATCCACCCTGGCCTTGAACTCTTCCAAGCAGACTCATGGAATAGGTTGGGTGGGAAGGGACCTCTAAAGGTGCATCATCTAGTCCAAGCCTCCCCCTTCAATGAGCAGGGAGATCTTCAACCAGATCAGGTTGCTCAGAGCCCCCAGGGATGGGGCATCTCCCACTGCTCTGGGCAAAATGACCCCGTGGGGACACCAGCATGGAGCCTCCAGCCTCACCTTGACCCAGACCTTTCCCTCTTCTTCTTTCCCGCGGCTTCATTTTGAATCGCATTTGGACTAGCAGGCAAGGGAGAGCCCCCTGGAACCAGAAAGGAGAGACCACATCAGAAGAGCATCGCCGTCATGCTGCCGATCCCAGGTGGTCAGGCCTCTTCCCAAAATGGCTGAGGGGGATGTTCCACTCCCCTCACAGCCGCCGTCGCACCCTCCCCAACAGCCAGTTCCCCATTTCCAACCTGGTTTGCCAATAGCATCATCTACTCCAGGGTTGGGAAGGAGGAGCTGGGTGGTGCCGGGGAGGGGACAGGGACTCTTTTGGTGGGGACGGTGGTCATTTTTGAAGGAGGGGAGGAGAAGGCCTTGGGTCACCATCCTCCCACCATACCCTTGGGCACACCCCACCCCAGGGCTCTGTTTTGGTGAAGCCGATGAGTCATTAGGACATAGAACAAACGGCTGTGACCAGCTGGCCTGAAGCTTTGTGGGAGCCTTTTCACACTCAACACCAGCAATGTCCCCACCAGATGGCAGAAGTTGGTCACCCGTCCCACAGAAAGGAGCCGGGAGCTGCTTTACCGTCTTGCCCGAGAGGTGGCAAACTCTTTTCTGTCATTTGCTAGTCCTCCTCTGATTTGGGGGTCTTGGGAAGAATCATCGGGGGTGGTTTGGGCACACACTCCATTACGAACCTGAAAACAAGGAGAAGACACCGATGTGAGCCATGGCACCACCACCACCACCCTTCCTCGCCATCAGGTAGAGTTTGGCGTTGCCATAAAGGCCATTGTCGTCCCAAGTCCACCCTGGCCCGTCCCCAAGGACAGTCCCGGGAAATGGAGTCACCTGGCAAAGAAGTCCAAGCCACCATGGGAAGAAACGTTGCCTAAATTCCTCCGCCTTTCCCATCAGACCCGCCTTATGGGAGCCACTCAGGCTTGGGGATGTCAACAACAGGCGCTGCCTGGTGTCCCCATGGGAGTACATGGGTGGTGGCACAAGGAGCAGATGTCACCATGGGAATTGGCATCAAACGGCAGCTACAGCTGCCAACGTACTCACTCGGGAAAGAGGATGACATGGCCAGAGAAAGTCAGTGACGCCGTGGGTACCGCCGGGGGTACCTTCACATCCAGCAGCTTGGGGCCCTGCAATGGAGGAGCACAAAGATGGCAGGATGCCCTCAATGTGGTTGAGGCACTCAATATGAGAGGACCCCAAGGATGGCAGGACGTCCTCAGTATGGCTGAGGCACTCAGTGTTGGAGGAGCCCAAAGATGGCAGAGTGTCCTCAAGGTGGTTGAAACACTCAACATTGGAGGACCCCAAGGATGGCAGAACCTCCTCCGCATGGCTGAGGGACTCATGGTCAGAGGAGCCTGAGGCAGCAAGAGTTGGTAGGACCATAAGAACCGAGTAGCCGGCCACGTCCTGATGGAGCCCACAGCAGCAGTGCCAGGACGCTGCCGTGGGACTGCCCGCACCATGTTTCCCTAGAAAGCGCTCGGTATAATCGAAGTCTTACCCAAAGGCATCCCTATCGGGGGGAAGAAAGGCTCAGCCCGTCAACTGATCCCGGAAATCAGCGATGGAATTCTTTGCGATGGTGTCTTCCCTGGCATCCCCTCTCTCTCGGGCTATCTTTATACTATTTTTTTATCTTCAAAGTGGAGTTTGAGTGACTTTAGTCATACATGCTTTTATTATGATTAATGTACTCAAGAAGGAGTGTTCGCACCTCTGGGGCGGATAGCCTCCGGGATGGAGGTGTGTTTTGGTACATTGTAGCGAGCGAAGTTCGCACAAAGGACAGCATTTCATCAACATTTGACAAAATGTTGGCTTGGGTAGTGTGTAGGCCGCTTATCTGTTCTGTAGTACCATCTCGTCCCCATATCTGCTATTCATCACAAGGGAAGGCCACGGAACAAGCACGTTCCGTTCCATCCCTTGTGTAGTTTCGCAAACAACCTTGTACAGGTAATCGCAGATGTTGCATTCTTCACGTGCCAGCTGCAGCTGTATTCTACTTCAGAAGCCTCTTGATTTTATGCCTTTCCTTAGTGTGTGAACAACGCTGTACTTTTGTATTCTTGGCCAATTTAGTAATTATTCCACATAATCAACCCCGTGACTACAGTCACTCAAGCTCCACAATACTCAATACTGATGGGGAATATCACATGTCCTCTTATGGCGAGGGATATCAAGTGCAAATACATCTTGTGGAGTGATCAAGCGAGTTAAGCTTTTCATCATAATCCAAAGTCTAACGTACAAAACAATTGTCAAAGCAAAGCACAATACAATGAGTATTAGTAAAACAACAACGGGATGGAGCATCTTGTTATAAAGTCCTGTAGCTGTTGGTGACCATCCAAAAAGAGTATCTTCCCATTCATGTGCCCCATCTCTCTCGACTCTTTCCAGTACATGGTGTTTTTCTTCAACATCATGATGGACAGTAATCAGAGTTCTTTGTCCATTTTCTTGGGCCTCTTTCAACAGTCGCTTCAATTCATTGTGTTGTAGCAACCTCTTCACCAGTGAGATGTTCATTCTGATAGGGGTAGGCAGCAAATCTCGAATCAATGTGTAATTAGATTGTAATAATTGAAAAGACGTAACAGGAGCTGAATAATTGAAGTCACATCCAATGATGTTAGTAACACAAAGATTTGAGTGATTACTTACATCTACTACTATGTCATCTACGAATACAAGAGTACAGGGAGACCTCATGCAAATGCACCCTTTCCCAATATACACAAGCACAGTCTCTAGGGTTTCATCGGGATGTATCTCAAAGTGACAAACATTCTGGTTGGTGTCAAGACAAATGTCTTGTGCCTTGAGAGTATTACTCTCACAAACGAATCTTTGTTGATCTCGTGAAACGCATGCTTCAACATCAACAGTTTGCCATTTATTCTTATTTTGTTGTGCCCACACTCTATATGCTCTATTGGATAGAGTATGGCTCCATGGCGATCTAACCCCAGCGTGATGATTGGGTATATGGTGTATACCAAAGCATTGCATATCGTTAAGACAAAAGCTGTGGCCTTGCTCTCAATGGGATCATAGGTGAAATTAACCAGATACCACCAGGACTGAAATTTTTTCTCAAATTCAATTGCGTTATCCCATATTACTTTTTGAATTTCGGTGGGCAAGGTGCCTTCTTCACCTTCCCTTATGATTGCAGCTGTCATAGAGTGCATCCACAGTTGGGCTTGGATACAACTAAGAGCCAAAGAAACATTGTTTTGGGTTGTACCAAGTGCATCTGTGATCAGCTGATGATCCTTTTCACCTGTTTCTTCCCACTGAGGCAATATATTCGATAAAAGCCATTGGTGGTTTCCCAATGCTGATAGCGAGGACTGTAGAGGATGTTTTAATTTGTCTAGATCACTAGTGGTTGTGACTAGTTTGTTGGCAAGTATCTCAGCATCTATACTATTTAAGACTCCTAGTCCTGTTCCTAAGATACCAGTCACATCCCTCTTCAGTCGTTGTGAGGTGGCAATAGTTCGTCTGTCCACGTACAGTTCATCCAAGGTTCCTGTAAGACACAAAGGAAAAGAAAATCTGCTCAGTCTCATTTGACTGACGGGGTTAAAAAGAAGGCGAGATCCACCAGGTGCTGATCTGGTGTATCTCCCCTGAACAGTCTTTGTCTTCCCATGCATGGGGATTTTCGGGAGTAGCTAGCACCATTGGTACCATCCCAACTTGAGGCATTTTCACTAACACAGGTTGCCCAGGGTGAAATTCTCCTAGGTATTTTCCTGGTTCATTGGGAACTTTGGGAGTGATGATATTGGCAGATACACAGAAAGCTTTCATTTTAGGACAGCCATCTCCACTCCATCTGTTATTTAATTGATAGATGGCATCGTCCAATCACAAATGCCAACCAGGTTCATGAGTTTTTGCAAAACGCTTAACCAATCCATTGCTGCGTTCAACAATGCCATTAGCCTGGGGATAATAGGGAGTATGAAATACCCATCGAATCCCTTCTTCTTTGGCCCAATCTTGTACCACCGAAGCGGTGAAGTGTGAACCGTTATCACTTTGGATTTCCTTGGGAAGGGGAAGTGTGCTGTATCACCCTTTTAGGCCTTCCACTGTGTTGTCCCCGGTAGCTGATTTGAAGCTGGTGGCCATAGTGAGGCCGGAGATAATCTCCACTCCTACTAGGGCGTATCTTTTCTCACCTGATGATCTCAAGGGCCCAATATAATCAATTTGCCATGAATGCCACAATGTTTTCTTGTCCCGAATGTGTAAAGGAGGCGCCTTACTCAGATGATCTTTGCTGAGTCGTAGGCGACATTGTGAACAGGCAGTTACTACTTGCTCGCACAGCTTAGCTGATACAGGCCACCCCTGGGCTAGTCCTTCCTGATACACATCAGCACGGCCTGTGTGGCCACGCTTAACATGTAACCATTTGAGTAAGCATTCTCATTCCCGACCATCATCTACAATGTCAATTTGCTGCAGTCGTGTGAGGTATCTACCTGTTGGTTGAACTAAGGAGTGATCAAGTTCGAACAATCATTTTACCCAACCAATGTGCAATGCTCTCTGTCCTCCTATTTCTAACAGTTGCTTCCAACTGTCCGTCTCCCAAATTGGGACTCTGTTCACCTGCCAATCATTGGCTACCTAGAGGCCTATCCATTCAGTGGCTCCTTTAAAAACAGCATATGAGTCAGTGTAAATGTAAGTAGCCCCATGTTGTGCAGCTACTAGGACAGCTCTGAGTTCCCCTACTTGTGCGCTACCTTCTCCTGTTTCAATTGCTCTTTCTCCCGTTGCTACTTCCAGTGCTACGGCCTTGTATTTCCACTTATTGTTCTCACGGTGAGATGACGCATCAGTAAACCATGCTCCTGTAAGATCGCTGCCTTCTTTCAGAAGAGGTGCTTCTTGGATTGGAGATGGTCTGTTTGGTGGGGATTGGAACAATAGGGCACCATCTATATCCTTCTGGAGCTTGGATACTTTAACACTGCCTTCAGAGACTGGCATGATTTCATTAATGCCTTCTAAATAAGCATACCACTTTCGAACTGTAGGTTTCTGGGCAATGCCGGCTGGTGGTGTTGTCCCTTTACGGACCACATCTAGGAAGTGGAAAGGGCCCCAAATGATCACACCCTGTTCTCTCCTTATCTGCTCTGCTCGTTGCAATGCTCGCACCAGGGACAGTAAACCCTTCTCAAGGTCTGAATATCTGCTCTCAGTATCACTGAAGGAGTGAAAGCTAAATTCTAATGGTCTCTCCGATCCTGCTGGTCCCTTCTGCCATAAGTTACAATGAGAACCATGTTCACTGAACCCCCATTCCACATGGACAGGGTCAGTTGGATGTATGGGGCCAAGTTGTTGGAATAACCTTAGCTCCTTTATTAGCAATTCCAGGGCACTAATATGTTGTTCAGTCCACTCCCAGGATTTACCCTTTTTGAGCAAACAATAAAGGGGGTGAGCAATGATGGAAAAGCCAGGGATGTGTTTACGGCAATAACTTAAAGTTCCCAGAACTTGCTGTAACTCCTTCGTGCTGGAAGGATTCTGTCCATGTTCTATTTTTTTCAGGGTATCCTGAGGGAGAGAAGCAGATCCTTTAATCCACCAGACCCCCAGAAATTTAACTTTCTGTGCGGGTCCCTGACACTTTGAGTCTGGAATTTCCAATCCTAAATCCAATGTTTTTCGGATGTTTTCCATCATGTGTTTTACACTTTCTTGCCTCTCTCCCCCTATTAGGATGTCATCAATATATTGGTATACTGTACATCCCTGTGAAACAGGAATCTCTGATAGCACTTGAGCTAAAGCATTATGAGCAATGGTGGGGGAATGTTTGTATCCTTGCGGAAGTTGGTTAAAGGTATACTGGACTCCTTTCCATGTGAATGCAAACCATGCGTTGTCCTGCTCAAGGAGGGGAATCATAAAAAACATGTCTTTAACATCTAAGGCAGCCATCCAAGGATGGGCAGCTCCTTGTATCATTGTCACAATTTCTGCGATATTCGGAACCGCAGCGGTCAGGGGTGCAGCGTTGGCATTCAACTTTCGGTAATCCACTGTGAAACGCCATTGCCCGGTTGGTTTCTTTACTGGCCACACCGGTGAATTATAAGGCGAGTGAGTCCTCTTAATGATGTTTCTTTTTTCTAAATCCGATATCACCCCGTCTGCTCCTGCAAGTGCAGCTGCAGGCAGTGGGTACTGTCGGACGTTGGTAATTTTAGAGGGAGGCAAAGGTATAGAAGTTTCTAATAGGCCCAATTTAACTGTGTCTGATCCTTTTTCATGTCCTGCAAAACTCCACACAGTTCCATCTGGGAATTTCCACATTTGCCCACGCAGCACGTCAAATCCTAGGAGGTTAGTACGCGAGGCACCCACTAACACTTCTGCCCTAGTCATTCGCTGCTCTCCCGGCAACCAGAGGTTAATTTTTGCGGTGGGGCACGTTTTTACCACACCATCAATTCCTGTGAAGTTGACTCTGCGTCGGGTGGGATTTATACCTAGAAGTTGTGCTGTTTCATTAGTGATTGCAGGCATTTGGGCTCCGGTATCAATAATAAAATTTACCAATATCTTCCGGGGTCCAACAGGAATGACAATAACAGGTTTGGAGTCATTATGAGAGAGCCATTGAATCACGAGTATCTGCCTGACAGGGTGGCTCACTGCCCTCCCCGGGGACAGGAATTTTTTGACTGGGGCTCTGTCAAATCAATCATGTTACGTTCTGGTGCAGAAGGCACAATTTTCTCACGACTTGGGGATTCTCTTGTTAGACTTTTCTCCCCAGACAAATTATTCTTTCTAGTTAGAGATTGGACCAGCGTAGGGAGATCTCCCGTAGGGACACCGTGCAAGAATTGTTGGGGTACCCCTAATTGTAGGGCTTTACGCCACAACTCATTCCGGTCCTTATCAGGCTTAAAACTTCCCTCTGATTTAGGGTTTTGAGTGTGAGTTCAGACTCGGCGAACCTTTTGGGGGTGTTTGGAGGATTTCTCACTAGTTAGGCTGGCCCAGCCCATTTGGCGCCCGTATTGGTCTCTTTCCTGTACATATTCATTCCAGGTGGTCATGTAGCGACGCCGGCCCCACCCATGAGCACCCCGAGCATCTCGTATGCGATCTTGAGTGCGGACAAGGAACAGTTTCAGGCAATCGGGAAGACCACGGATGAGAGGGGCTAAACGATAGGGGCTGACACTGGGGATTTCCGAAATTCCTCTCTGTCATACATGGCTTGCAGACAAGCTGCTTTCTGTACAGCCGCAAACAGATCAGAGTAGCCTGTAGCTCTAATCTCTAACGGCTCCCCCCTCTCTCGCGGATCCATACCCCCTGCCCAATAGGCTGCTCGAGTGGTTAGGGAATAATTATGATCCCCAGGCATAGTGGTTAAAAACACTCCTGGTCCCCAAGAGTCTCCTGCTTCTTCCTCCCTCAAGATAATTCTGCCTCCCCCTTCAGAAGAAACTCACCACACATACTCAAGAGCTGACTCTTCTGGCTGCCTCGAATACTTCTCCCTTATTTTTGTTAACTCGGTTGGTGTCATTGGTGGTGGATTTCACGCACAGTGGTGTGGATTTCACCATCATCATCAACCACGGTTTCAGTTTTAACCAGAGGACGTAAAGGAAAGACTCGGGATTTCAAAGTAAAAGTCCTTTCCTTCTCATCTTCTCCCGCATCCTCACTATTAGACAAAAAATCTCCGGTCTGGGTACCGGAATTTGGACAACACATTAACTTACGAATTTGTTGGACCTGGGCCGAGGGCTGCATTTTATCTAAGAGCCCAGTCGCCCTTTCCAATAACGTTTTAAGTTGGAGATTCTCACTCTAAAGTTGGAGATTTTCACTCCCAAGTTGAACATTCCAATTTCCTAAACATTCACTCTCACTCACAAGCTTATCAACTTGAGTTCTTACTTTTCTCCTGTCTCCTTTTGAAAGGCTAATGATGACTGCGCGCTCATTCACAAGCTTTTACTGTTGAGTTTTGTGTGTTCCCTCCTGGAGAGAGGAGAGTTCCCGTGGGAAGACAAGCATGTACTCTGCTGCGATGGAGCTGCTTTGGCTGAGAATGGTTTCCTGCCGCCCAAGCCATACATGTTGCTTTAGGGAAAATCCGGAGATCGTTTCTCATGCCTCTTGGTCTCTCCGTAGGTTGTGAAGTATCCCGAGTGCTTGGCTCTTCGCCCATACACATGTCAGACAGCAGGAGAACCGCTCCTCTACTCCTTATATGCTGTGCTGGTGCCCAGCGGTGGCAGCTGTCGTGCGGGGCACTATTTCTGCTACACAAAGGTAAAGAGCGACTTCCTTCCTAACAAGGGAAAATTGTACCCTGGGGATGACAAACTTTCATGTCAGTGCTACTGGCAGCCAAGGTTTTGGGGGAGAAGGTCTCCTGAGGGGCTGGGCTGGATCTGGTTCTGCATACTCTTGGGTCAGTAGTTTCCTGCCTGTGCTTTTGTGGAGACACCGTGCAGTTCATCTCCAGATACCGATGCCTTTCTTGGCAGGCCAGCGATGGACTGTGGTACCAGATGGACGATTCGTCTGTGGTTCTGGACGACATCGACACAGTCCTCAGGCAGCAAGCCTATTTACTGTTTTATGTCTGGTAATAACAAGAGCTAAACTGTGTTTAGAATACGTTTCCCTTTCATAATTAACACGTTTTTGTCTTGCTTATGTCTTCTGTCTGTCATAGAAACATCTCCATGAAAATGACTGAACTCCAGAGAAGGCAGCAAGAACAGCCCTAAGTGAACATCACTTTCTTTTTTTTTTTTTTTTTTTCCAGGAGCTTGACTTGGAAAACTGGAGAAAGGGCTTTTTCTTTGACAACTGGAGAAAGTGCTTCTTCCTCACCGGCACCATCCCATGCCCATTCCTTCGTCAATCAGGGAGCAGCCGTCAGTGAGCAGAGGGGTTCTGTGGGACCATAAGGTCTGCATTGAAGGACTAAGGTAGCTCTGGGGAGGTGGGTCAGGGAAGCAACGGGGCAGTGGATTTCTTTCCAGGATCTTGGCATTGCTCTGTTTTCCCTCCCACATTGCAGCTTCCTTCAGAGCCGTGACGCTGTGCTCTCTCCAAGCAGCCCACCTAGGTCCATCCCATTTGTCTGCCTTTGGCCCTTCTGCCCTTGCAGCTCTCTAGGAGAACCTTTGGGACGTCCTTAGCTGTCCCCTCACAGAGCTTCTGGGGTTTCCTCACTGTTCTGCTCCTTTCAGAGCAGGAGGAAAGGGCAGGACCTTTTCACAGCTCTCTCTGCAGGACATGGTGCTGGGCACAGAGGGCTCTCCAGAGGACAGCAGCTGCTCCGCAAAAGCCAGCCCCAGCCAGCGAAGGTGGGCAGGTGCACAGGTGGCATCTGCAGGCTGGCCAGGCAGAAGGCAACGTGACTGCCAGGTGCCCTGTCAGCCATGTGACCCTGTGCTGCACAAGGTGCGGGAAGGGAACAAAGAGAAGCAGAGATTCAGCCCTTCTTCCCGCTGCCAGAGGAACGGTGCCAGGGAGATAGTCCCGAGCAGATCTCCGCAGTGGGGCAATGATGTGCGCAGGTGGTGCATGGTCACCACGGACTACGACCCCTCAACAGGGAAGAGGAGGAGGAGGAGAAGTAGTCCTCCGAGTTGTGACCATCCTCCCAGGGATGCTGCAGCTGCGGGGCCCTCCAACGCCCACTCCCAGATGCCTCTCGCAACCAGGGCTGCTCAGGAGAAAGCCCTGCCGAGGCCGAGAGAGCAAAGCAGGTGCCTGCGGCGGGGCCATGATCTCCGCAGACGGTTGGTGGAGAACAGAGATTACCAGCCCTCAGCGAAGAGGAGGAGGAGAAGTCCTCCAGGAGGTGACCGAGCCCCAAGGGATGATGCAGCTCCAGGGCCCTCCAACGCCAGCTCCAAGCGGGCTCCCACAGCTGGTGCTGCTCAGGAGCCAACCCTGCTGAGGAAGAGAGCGCAAAGCAGTGGAGCTGCGCTCTCCGCAGGCAGTTCGTGGAATAAATTTGTTGTATTTCATAAGATACTGGTTTTGTCTTAGCTGTTTAGCTCCTGGCTTCAATTCTATTTTTATCAGCTCGGCCGCTTTAGCCCTTCCAGGCTTCTTGGTGTCCCATCCAAAAGGGGTTACAGCATCCTCTATCTCAGAAAGAGAGTTGATTGGTACTTCTTTTCCTGCATTTCCCGTTGTCTTCAGTAGTTCCTGTAATACACATATTTGCGCTTCCTAGACATTCCTTTGTGGAATATGAACTCTAATTTTGTTTTTATCAAAGGTTATTTGCGCTCCTAGGTTCGGCCGGGGATTCCCCTCTCTCAAGCCCTTTTCCCCGTCAATCCGAGTCCCCATTGACAGCCCTGATTAGTTCTTCTGGTATCAGGGTTGTGGCTGGGCTGGGAGTCCGATTAGATTTCCCCTTTGGACGCTCATTTTTCCAGTGCCCTTTCCTTTACAAAAGGCACATTGATCCTTCCCTAGTGGGATTCTAGTTCCTAAGTCCCCTCCTATTCCTCGACCTTTCCTTCGTCCTCTTGGAAAATCTCGATCTCAGGAGGAGCCTTGAGACCATTCAAAAGCAGCTGCCAATATTACCGCTTTCTGCTTCCTTTCCCTCAATGTCTCCTTTCATTCTCCTCCCTTTCTACCTCTTCCCTGTTATTCTGGCCCAGCTGGAGTGCTTCTACACTAGTGCACGCAGCATGGGCAACAGAGAGGAGGAGCTGGAAGCCATTGTGCAGCAGGAAAAGTGTGACGTAGTCGCCATGGTGGAAACGTGGTGGGATGACTCGCACGACTGGAGTGCTGTGTTAGATGGCTACGAACTCTTCAGAAGGGAGAGGCAAGGAAGAAGAGGAGGTGGGGTGGCTCTGTATGTTAGGGAGTGTTAGGAATGTCACGAGCTTCATGATGGTGCCATAGGGTTGAGTGTTTCTGGGTAAGAATCAGGGGGAGGGCCAACAAGGCTGATACCATGGTGGGAGTCTGTTACTGCGCACACTCCACCGCCGGCAGGTACAGGCAGCGCCCCAGTTCCTGAGCATTCCGCAGGAGCGGCACCAGCAGGCAGCTCAAAAAACCTTACTGCTGCAAAAACTTGAGCACAGCTGAAATGTGGGCAATTTTTCCTGTTTTTAGGCCTGCTGATTAAGGACTCGTCTGCTGAGACATGGCTCAGGACCACACCAGGGCCAGCAGCGCTGCTTTCTGCATCCCGTGGCAGCGCTGGGCAGAGGGACGGGTTGGCAGATCCCGGCATGAGGTACGTGTGTGGGGCGTCAGGGTGACTCTCGCCTGGTTTTTCCCAGCAAAGCCCCAGCCGGTGCCAGCCCCGAGCTGCAGCCCCGGGGCCGAGGCTGCAGGAGCCGGGCATTTCTGCAGGTGCCGCACCCTGCACAGCTGCTGCAGCCTTTGTCACCCAGAGTTTTCCCCTCTGTTCTGTTCCTGAGGAGGAGCGATGGCCCTGAGCTGCGGGGCTGTGCTCTCCGCACCCAGTTCACGGAATAAATTTGTTGTGTTTCATAAGATGCTTGGTCTGTCTGCTGCCAGAGAGGGAGGGGAGGCCAAGCCGGGCCACGGGGGCTGCTCCCTCTCGCCCACCCACTGCCTGGGCTGCCAGGAGGAGCCGGGCTGGCCCCGCCGCCACAGCCCAGCTCCATCGCTGACAGCTGCAGGCCGGAGACCTTGTGGGGCTGGGAGCCGGGGCATTCCTGAGGCCTCCCCCAGCCGAGTCTGCCTGAGGCTGCGGGGCCTGGCCATGGCAGAGCGCCACAGCCTCTGAGCACTGCCGGCCCGCTCGCCCTCAGCCTGCGCTGCTGGCCCCGGCCCCTCAGAGGGCTCTTCCCCATGCTGGCGTGGGCTGTCAGCATGCTACTGCCCTCCTTCTGCCTCCTCCTGGGCGCTGCTTGCGGGTTCGTGGTGGGTCTCCTCAGCGTCAGCAACCGGAGATTTTGCAGAAGCGTTTGGGCAAGGGAGTTTCCCGCAGCTCAGTGCTCTCCCTTCTCCCTCCTCCAGGCAGCCGCATCTGTCACCGCAGCTCCAGACGACACTGTGAGACCTGAGCAGCTGGATGGCACAAACTGCTTTAAATACAGCCAGTAAAATGATCACTAAGTTCATGGTTTTCAGAGCGCTCTGGACACGAGAGCATTTAAAGTGTTGTTAGCAGCCAATCTAGAACTGTCGATGCTAATAAAAAGCACGCATTTAATTCCTTGCGTTACTCCACACGACTCACTTTAGTATTAATAAAAACACCTTCCGGGGAGGCCCAGCCCCACCCTAACGGGCGCCCATTGGCTGCTGCTGCCCTGCTGCCCGCCCCTTCCTCCTTGGGCAGCGCTGTTCCATTGGTCCGTCACTGCCGTCAATCCCCACTGTGCCCCACCCCTGCTGAGACGATCCAGTTGTAGGCCGTGCTGTGATCCGACCAATGGGAGCGTACCACCGCGGGTGG
This sequence comes from Larus michahellis, assembly GCF_964199755.1. NCBI lineage: Eukaryota > Metazoa > Chordata > Aves > Charadriiformes > Laridae > Larus > Larus michahellis. The sequence continues at coordinate 516,866 of NC_133923.1, forward strand.
GAGGGGGGGGGGGGGGTGTGGCGGCGGGGGTGGGGTGGGGTGGGGTGTGTCGCCACTCGCCATCTGGGTACACATGGATTTTGAGGCCTGAATAGCTCTTTCTAAAGAAATCTTTCCACAGCCTTTTCCTAGCCTGAACTCCTTTACCTAATAAAAAAATCACAGAATCCTCAGAGATAGAAACAGGCTTTCTTTGCCTTTTAGGAACCGCCTACGGCGCAGACGTTGCCCCTTCTGTATCTATTCACAGCCAGATCTCTCCTCAGAGAACACAAATTGGCTGTTTACACTTCTACAGAAGAGCTGCTAAACAGAGGCACATCTCTTTAGACTTCGATGTTGACACTGAGGATACAGAACAGCTAATCAGACGGGCTCTCTGTTTAGACCTAGATTCTGACGCTGGAATAGCTCTTTATAAATGCAGCTTTTCCAAATCTTTTCCTAGTCTAAGCTCCTTGACAGTGTCCAGAATCAGAGCATCCTTAGAGCTTGTTATTTTGATCTCCTTTTAGATAACAGAAATGAATTTTATTTTTCAAGAGGTGTAAAAAGAAGAGCTTGTTCTCTCTTTCAGTACCTGGCACCCAGAGTAACAGGTTTGAACCTGTACTTCCAAGTCCTCCTCTTGTAGTTAAACTTGTGCTCGTTGCCTTTCGTCCTTCCACAGGACACCACTGAGGAGAGTCTGCTTCCACGTGTGTCCCCGTCAGAGAGCTCCCTCTCTCTCAGCCACTCCTTGTGTGTAAAATTCTCCAGTCCTTCATCATTGTGGCTTTTTGCTGGGCTCGCTCCAGAATGTGCAAGCCTTGACCTGGAGAGCCCAGAACCAGACACCGGACTCCAGGTGTGGCCTCACCGGTGCTGAGCAGAGCAGAAGGATCCCCTCCCTCAACCTGCTGGCAATGCTTTCCATAATGCAGGCCAGAATGCTGTTGGCCTTTGCCACAAAGGCACGTTGCTGGCTCACGGTCAAATTTGTGTCCACCAGGAGCCCCAGGGCCTTTTCCACAAGGCTGCTTCCCAGCCGGTCAGCCCCAGCATGTCCTGGTGCTCCGGGCTGTTCCTCCCCAGGTGCAGGACTTTGTGCTTCCCGTTGTTGAACACCATGAGGTTCTCGCCTGCCATTTCTCCAGCCCATGGCGATCCCTCTGGATGGCAGCACAGCCCTCTGGTCTGCCAGCCACTCCTCACAGTTCTGCATCCTCTGCAGAGCAAGTCCCAGACCCAAATACACATGACATGGGTTGTAACACTGGAGCAGAAGTATGTTTCGACTTATCTTCCTAGTGGACTCCGGTTGTACGGTTTGCACAGCCCCAAACTGCTGAGGCCACCTAGACTTTAAGAGATCACCATCAGCTCACCCAGCAGAGGCACGGTGGGGCCACTGTGCAGAAAGGCCATCTGTCTTGTTGCTGCTGCATCATGCCATTCTCAGCCATGAAAGGAAATCAATGACGTGGGAAAAGGAAGGAGAAATAACAGCTGCTTATTAGAGAAGTGCAGCAGCTCTGAGATACAAGTAAAATGTCAGCATCTTTTATTGAAGTTTTTCCATTTTGTGAACAACCTCCTTTTGCAGTTCATCTCTCTGTATAAGAAGGAGGGTGCCTACTTTCTGTTTATATCTTTGCTGGGAAAGATTCAGTGTTTTGATTTTATTAGAACACTATTAAAACAGAAACATTCCAGAGCCCCAAACTAAGAGATAAATTCATATTCATGTTTGTGTTTCCCTCTAGCAGAAACACTCGATGGGCAGAGTGTAGCGTAACTGCTTCACTTGTACATTTGTACCTAGCACTTCCAATGCCTCCTCCACCAGATAGTCCTCCATGAGGAAACACTGACATTTAACTATTTTTAGAATTAATCATAATTTAAATTTCCAGATAACTCAGGACCTCTTTGCAGACAAGGAGGATTAAATTTAGGTTCCTAAACAGACATAATTAAATAATGATGTGCTTGAAAGAAAGGGATGTTCTTTTCAGGTTGAGGACTCTTGATGAGGTTTAGTGTGCGCCAAACCGGCTTCCTGATTTGCCAGCAAATTTCCTGAATATTCCCAGCCAAATTGCTTAATCTGCTTCTCTGTTTCCTGTCTGCCAAGGTGGCATATTCCCACTTGCCTTCTTCCTGCTCTTTAGCTGTCTTGGTTGTGAAATGGTAAGAGCAGAGCACTACTCTGCAGAGATGACATATCTAGGGACATATCTTGGGACGATTCCTACAAGGGCTGAACACTTCTACCCTGTAGACAATTTCGGTACAAGCTACCTTTAGCAAATGCATCTTGTTTCTCTTTGGGTCCCATTGTTCAGAGCAATTCTAACTTCACCAGGAGGTGTTTTTCTGCTCCCCTGTCTCATCTGCTTTTTGATTTTAAACATCTCTTTGGAGCAAAACTTAGATAACATGTTATCTCTAACATAAGAGAAAGATTGGAAGTACACAGGATATTTATCCTTTTCTAAATCAACCACCTATTGGCCTCAGAAGAAAAGAGAGAAAAAAAAAAAGAAAAAAGTGAATCAGTACATTTTGAATTCCATTCTCCAGGTGAACTTTGTGATATGTATGAACAGGAAAAAAACACCCTCAGGCAAACCGTTGAAGATTAAAGTTAGACCTGCATTTATTTGGGATTTTTCAAAGTACTCGCACATATTGACTTTTGTATTCTCACATTCCACCTCATTTCTTGGTTTCATTCAGCATAGGGAACTGAAGTACCAAATATACATATATTTGTCCACCCAGAACCAGGAAATACAAGAAGAAGAAAACCAGCCCCCTCTGAGCAAGAAATGCCATCTCTGTTTTTCCAACTCTGCTAGTCATCGCTGTCGATACAGCCTTCCGTTTAGGGAGAGAGGAAAAGTGCTGGCAGGGTGCCGTAACCACTTCACCAGACTACACAACAAAGAGTTAGAGATTTGTGGAGGAAAGCGCTATTCTGCTTAAAATAGAGAAATAATATGGTTTTTCTTTCAAGGTCTGGTCCTCTCTGTCGAATTAAAGTGGTTTTTTTCAACTGTTTAGTGTTCAGAGTCCAGCCGGGCGGGGTTGGGCTGGTAAAATACGGTACCTCCAGCGCAAAAGCTCTAATTCCTTTGCCGCCCGCAGCTGTTTCAAGCTATTTTTCACCTGATTTACAGTCCTTTTGCAGCACAAAGAAGAGGCGCTGCATTGTCCCCGAGGAAAATCCAAAGCCGGGAAGTCAGGAAGAGAAGACCAGAAGACCAACGGCAATGGCAGCTCCTCCATCGATCCCAGTCCTTCCTGGTGCTGGGACGGCGGCACCGGAGATCCGGGCTTTTTCCCCTGCGGCAAGTGTGGAAGGTCAGCTCTTCATTTTTCTTCTCAAAACCGGCTGTTTTGAGGCTCAAAAACCACCTGGGGGGGGCAGAGGGGGAGGACAACTCGAGGATTCCCCTTGCCCCGGGGCTGCTTGGCGGTTTTATTTGACTTTCAACCCCAAAATCAGCACCCTTTTGATAGAGCTAAGGTTAGTTTTCATGTGTGGTTTTTTGTTTACTTATTAAAGTTCTTGCCCCACGCTAGCTCTTTGAGCAATAATTAAATGATTTAAAACTCGTTTTGCTGGTTCCAGGGTAGCAGAATCGGGGTGGTTAAAGCTGTTGGGTGGCCGTGAGGCATCTCGGTCATATGTAAAGCACCTGTTGCATGTTTATTTTATTAATTGGTGCTTATTTGCATAAATTAATGTGGCGGTTGGGAGGGAACGTGGAGGGTTTGATTAGTTGAAGGAAGGAAATAGAAAGAAAGGTGTCTTGTTTCTACCAACAGTATAAAAAAGGCTGATTTTTTTTGTTTCCGGGCCACCAGATTCCTAAATGACTTTGTTTAATTTTTGCAGAATATTCATGTCCACTAGAAAAAAATAAAATCTATATTTTGGTTCTGTTTTTCTCTTGAAAGGCCCAATCCTCAGGTCTGGGCCTCCACAAACTCCTGTCCCCAAAGCAGAACTCAGGTGAGAACGTTCTCCTTTGGCTTCTCAAGGCTTGTATTTTTAAAAATAGACCTCAAAGTAACGTTTTGATCTGGCCCTTAACGATTCCAAAGGGAAACCGGCTGCTTTCCGAAATCAAAGACGGGCCTCCCAGTGAGGCCGGAGTCAGCGGCAGCCCTGCCAGCTGGGAGGACTGGGAGTTCTTAACCAAAAAATCCTGGGGGCTGTTTCCTTTTCAAAAAGGAAAATGAGGTGGGATGTTGCAGCGCTGAGTGATTTTTTAATTCCATAGAAAGGGATGAGTTTTGAGCAGTTTGGCTCCGGAGGTGGGGTGAGAGGGCGAGTGCCGGGAGGCAGCGGCGCGTTCACGCCTCCTCGCTGCCAAAGCGATGCCGAAACCGCAGGAATTTGGCAAAATACTCGGCGTCCCAAATCCCCACCGCGGGTCTGGATTTAAACCCCCGCCAACCCCCGGAAAGGCTGGGCGTGGGGATTCCTGCTCCGCGCCGCGTTGCTGTTCCTGATTGATTCTGAAATATGCAAGTTTTGGTGCAAGAAGAGCATTTGGTCCAGGTTCTCCAGCGCCAGGATGGCTCACCAATGCTCCAGGCCGCTCTGGCCGGCGGTGAAGGCCTGCTCGGGCGAGACGGCGGTGGCCGGGATGGGCAGGTCCTGCCGGCTCAGCCGCCCCCGCCATTCCCCCTGCGCCCACCTCTTCTCTCCCTGGCTCTCCATCCCCCGGCCCACACGGCAGAGGAGCAGGCGAGGGGGGATGTGGGGTTTACGTGGAGTTCCCCCCAAAAGAGGTGGGTCCCAAAAGAGGGAGTGATAGTCCCAAGCAACAGGGGAAGCAGGTGCCAGGTGAGTTAAGGGAGTGCCTCAGCGCTCTGGCCCTTTATCTTTGGCAGTTCATGCCTGACTTCTAAATTGGTATGTGATCTAGGGATGGGGAATTGCTCCAAGCACCGAGTGGCTAAAGGAAGGGAGAGGGACAAACCTGGTGGCCTTCTATGAGAAGGTCACAACATCAACAGACAAGGGGAGAGCAACTGACGTCATTTACCTGGACCTGAGCAAAGCCCTTGACACTGTCCCGCACGACATCCTGGTCTCCAAGCTGATAAAATATGGCTTTGATGGACTGACAATTCAGTGGATAAAGAACTGCCTTAATGGCCGCACCCAAAGAGTGGCTGTCAATGGGTGCATGTCCGAGTGGAGGCCAGTGATGAGTGGAGTCCCTCAAGGATCACTACTGGGACCAATCTTGTTTAACATCTTCGTCAGCGACATGGACAGTGGCATAGAGTGCACCCTCAGCAACTTTGCTGACAACACCAAGCTGTGTGAGGTGGCTGACACGCTGGAGGGAAGGGATGCCATCCAGAGGGACCTTGACAGGCTGCAGAGGTGGGCGCATGCCAACCTCATGAAGTTCAACAAGACCAAGTGCAAGGTCCTCCATCTGGGTTGGGGCAATCCCACGCACTGATATAGGCTGGGCAGTGACTGGCTTGAGAGCAGCCCTGAAGAAAAGGACTTGGGGGTGCTGGTGGACAAGAGGCTCAACGTGAGCCGTCAGTGTGCACTAGCAGGCCAGAAAGCCAATCGTATCCTGGGCTGCATCAGGAGAAGCGTGGCCAGCAGGTCGAGGGAGGTGATTCTCCCCCTCTACTCCACTCTCGTGAGACCCCACCTGGAGTACTGCATGCAATTCCGGAGCCCCTACTACAAGAAAGATATGGACGTGCTGGAACGTGTCCAGAGAAGGGCCACGAGGATGATCAGAGGGCTGGAGCACCTCTCCTATGAGGACAGACTGAGAGAGTTGGGGTTGTTCAGTCTGGAGAAAAGAAGTCTCCGGGGAGACCTTAGAGTGGCCTACCAGTATCTTAAGAGGGCCTACAAGAAAGATGGTGAGGGACTTTTTAGGATGTCGGGTAATGGTAGGACTAGGGGGAATGGATTAAAACTAGAGATGGGTTGATTCAGAGTGGACGTTAGGAAGAAGTTCTTCACCATGAGGGTGGTGAGACACGGGAACAGGTTGCCCAGAGAGGTGGTGGAAGCCCCATCCCTGGAAGTTTTTAAGGCCAGGCTGGACGGGGCTCTGAGCAGCCTGATCTACTGGAAGATGTCCCTGCCCATGGCAGGGGGCTTGGAACTAGGTGATCTTTAAGGTCCCTTCCAACCCTAACAATTCTATGATTCTGTGATTGCATCAACACATATTTATCATGAGATCCCTACTAAAAGTCCTCTTAATAGGGCAAAGTCTGCTTCCCTGAGGTCTGGCATCTGCACTATTCTATTCTCCTTCCTTATTCCCCTTGGGAGGTGAGACATTGCTATTTCATGGTCATGACAGCCAAGGCTGGAGGTCAGTTTCACATCCATGACCAGCTCCTTTTCCTTTGTGAGAAACAGATTCACATATGTGTCACCACAGTTGGCACATCTGGCAGCTCTGCTATAAAGATCTGTGTCCCAGCTGTGTGCAAGACCCTCCAGAAACCTCCAGGATTGTTTGCATGATGTTTTGGTCTCCTTCCATTCAATGCCAAGGTCATAAAAGTCCCCAAGGAGAACTTGGGGTGATTGAACTGGGAAAAATCATTGAGTTTCTTCAATAAGATCATGTCCGTGTCCTTGTCCCAACTGCAGGTTTTTTTGTCTCTCATCTAGTGTAACCCTTACCAACCTCTCCTCTGACCCTCATCCAAAAAGGATCACCCAACTTATTTGTGCCATAGAGGAGGTCCACACACCTAAGCAGCTCCTTCATACTGAGGGCACTTCGCTCCTGATCTTTATGGCCTGTCTCTCCTGGTCATCCTGTTTCAGCCATCACGTGAGCTGTTCCAACAGGCCTCAGCTGTTTTTGCCTCAAAGGGGAATGAGGAGAGACACGGGGCTCCAGCTCCTCCTGTCTCTGCCCCAGGCTGAGGGCATCAGTGCACGTCTGGCCTGCAGCACCTCAGCTGGGGCACATCTGGGCTGAGAGAAGACTTGCAACAAGCAACCTGCTACCAAGCGCCCATGACCTTGTGTGTGCGCAAGCTTTGCTTCAGCAGAGACGTGCTTGAGGGGATGGTAGATGGCGATGTAAAGAAGAAATGAGGTGCCCACAAGGAGAGCAAACGCTGCTCTCTCCAAGGCTGGAGAGAAACAGAGGTGGACTGTGTAGTCTGAGCAGGAGAGGGCTTTGCTGTTTGTGGTGTCTCTGCAGCCTCTAAGGGGCTGTGGTGGAGGCGAAGCTGGGAAGGAAGAGATGATGTTGAAAATGTGCTTGGATGTGGGCATCCTATGATAACAGCACAATAGAAATCATTGGCCTGATCCATGACTGCAGCATCGAGGGGGTGGTTAAACGATGTGGGAGAGAAGAGCCAGCAGAGTTTGAGAGGGAATGCAGATGAGTGGAGACCCTGGTGTGATGTGCTTTGTATTCATGCACTGCCCAACATCTACTGGATAGTGCAAGGACACACCTTACGTCACAGCAGTGGTGGGATTCAGTCACTGGCCCAAAAGCACCGAATCTGTCTGAGATGCCCTGTGTGGTGCGGGTCACACAACAAGTATGAATGGGGATGGGGTTCCTGTACAGGACCTGTGCTGTCAGTGTCAGGTGCATGCAGTTGTGTTGGAGACCCTGGCACCTCCCATAGCACTACAGGCCTCTATTTGGGGATTAAATTAAGATTTCGCTGGCCTAAATTAGGTTAGGCAGTGGAGGGATGCACATGAGACAATTGCCATTACACTCAAAGGACATGTAGGAAATACAGGTGAGGGTGAAGACACTCGTCTTTTCCGATGCCACGTGAATCCATGTGGTTAGTTGCAGACTTCTGTAGGCTTCCCTGGACATAAGGAACAGCTACAGGTTCAGTTATAAATGGAGACATCTGCAGTCATTTTACCTCTCCAGAGAAATTTCCCATCAGCCCCCAAGGCGATGCCCCCGTATGCTGCCCTGTCTCTGTGAACTGCTCCATTAGAGCTTGCAGTTACCAGCGTGCATCTTGGTCACCACTGGCACCTCCAATGTAATCAGGTGTTTGTGTCTGAGCAGCTCATTCATGTCCTTCATCTTCATTAATTACCATGGGACCTGAGAGAAGCAGCTCACATGCAGGAGCCTGTTCTGTGCACACCTGAAGGGAGGCAAGAGAAATCCCACATCCTGGGATTTTGTGGCAGGGAGCTGAGTCCCCTTCTAGCCCCAGCTCTACAGACCATGAATGGGATGACGCTGTTGACTCAGATTAATCCCTTCCCTCAGCAGCGTTAAAGGAGATTCCTCCTGGTCACTGTCTTGGTTTCCTGTCGAAGAGGTGAATCTCGGACTTTACTCAGTCTCTGTATGGAGAAATGCTTCTGTTTGAAAGAAGCGTCCCTGCCCCGCTGAGGGAGGGAACATCAGGGATTGCTTCAGCCTGTTTCCCAGCAGGTTCCCCTGGAGCCCCGGGGACACCTGGAGGGATCCCCAAGGGGGCAGAGAAAGGGCTGCCTTGGGCTGGTCCTCTGCGTCTGAGCTGGGCTGGGCTCCTGGGATGGAGGGAGCTCGTGGCAAGCGGGCAGCGCTGCAGAGAGACAGCTCTGCCCAGGAGCAGCTCCTCTGCCAAGCGCAGCAGGGCTGAGGGCACTGCCTGCAGGCAGCAAGGGGAGAGGAGAGAAGAGAGAGAGATATTACAGGCACTGTGAAGTGGGAGACGCTGAGAGTTCACTGGTGGAGAAACATACACAGTCTTTAACACGGTCTTTGGCTTCAGGGCAATACTCTGGTGTCCTGGAGGGGTCTCCTAGAGCTCTCACATCTTGCTGCTGCTGCTGGCATCTGGCAGGATGGCTCCCAGGGTTTCTTTACTGTGGAGAAGGAGGTTTGCCTGTGGCACCATCAGAGGGCGAGGGCGTGAAAGCTCCCTTCTCCCAGGGATGAATGCAAGGGTGGGGAGCCATGTGTTCAGCCAGGGGTGCCCATGGCTGTCCTTCCAAGCAGGGTCCTGTACCCCAGGGGGCTGTGTGCTGGGGCAGGGACTCTGCCGCCTCCCGGAGTCAGCTCTCAGCCTACCCAGGGAGCTCCCCAGAGTGCTGTGGGGAGAAGCTGTGGGTGGAAGGTGTGTGCAGGGCAGGGTCCTTCCACAGCTGAGAAGGTGCTGCATGAGTCAGAGCTGCCCACAGCTCCACATCGTCCCAGGGCTTTTGCAGAGGATCCTTATGAAGATGGACATCAAGGCAACCCAAAATTGAAGGAGTCGGTGCTTTGAGTTTTCCACTCTTTGATGTCTGAGACAGGGGGCAGTGGGAGATGGGAATTTATTTCTCCACTCTGGTGAAAGGCATAGAGACCCCAGTTCTTTTTAAGACTGATCTGCTCCTGCACACGCAGAGATGCCCCTGGGCAGTGCCCTGCTGCCAGGAGGGGTCTGCAGGGCAGAGCTAAAAATGCAGTGGGTGGGATGGGGTCTGTGAGCACAAAGAGGGAGGAGATGTGGGGACAGAGAAACAACTGCTGTCAGGGGCAGCTCTGGGCAGCAGAAACATGGGCTGGGAGGTAAAGGGAGCTGCTCCCAGAAGTGCTGTGGGAGGGGGGGCATTCAGGCACCTCCATGTCATCGCCTGAACTGCAGATGCCTTCCCTGGAGCAAGCCCCTGACCACCAGCTTCCCTGGAGCAAGCTCTGACACCCAGCAGAACCTTCACCTCAGAGGCCATGTGGTCCACAGCATGCGTTACTTCTTTGGCAGATGGACCCCTGATAAGGGGAAACTCCTGAGTACCCATCTGTTTGTTCCTGTACTGCCTCCATTAACAGGAGCATTGGGGAATTTCTCCATTTTTCTCATCCTCTTCATGTTGCCTTGTTCCCAGCTAAGGTGGGAGCTCTGAGCAGTGCTGTTTGCAGGGCTCAGTGAGACAGCTCTTCATTCAGGACATACCATCTTTAGGACGTTCAATTATTTCCCAGGATGGGGGCCTGCCGTGCTGCTGGCTGTCTTCCGGAAGGGTAAAGCTCTCCCCTTACATCTCTGTGTTATCTAGCGGAGTGTCCTCACTCTGCAAAAAGGGATTCACAGGACCCAAAGGGTTTCTCTTGGAGACAAGCAGAAATACCAAGGATTTCTGCCTTAAAAATACCACTCACTGTGATGGGGCAACTAGAACCAACCAACCGAAGCAAAATCCCCACACCTCTGGTCTGAAGGTCAGTGAATTGGTAGTGACAATGCTGACAAGCTCTTTAATAGCACAAGTGGATTTCATCTAACATCCCGCCCAGTTCCTACTTATCTACTGTTGTAGGTAGAACTGACTCCTCCAGAACCTACGGCAGAGCCCCCTGCTCCTTGGGGCATCCTCAGCCAGCACCCACCAGAGTTCACAAAAGGGATGAGCCAAAGGTCTTTCTGAAAAGGGAGAGTCTATTGGGGGGGAAGGCAGGGGTGTTTCCATGAGAACTGGAATAGGTTTTGCTCTTAGACTTCTACACTCGTCACTGACTTTTCCTCCTACAGCAGGTTCCAAAGACAAGAAGAAACAGATGTCCAATGGCAGTTCTGTCACCCTGTTCCTCCTCCTGGCATTCACAGGCACACGGGAGCTGCAGCTCTTGCACTTCTGGCTCTTCCTGGGCATCTACCTGGCTGCCCTCGTGGGCAACAGCCTTGTCATGACAGTCATAGCCTGCAACCGCCGCCTCCGCACCCCCATGTACTTCTTCCTCCTCAACCTCTCCCTCCTTGACCTTGGCACCATCTCCACCGTTGTCCCCAAATCCATGGCCAATTCCTTTTGGGACATTAGGGATATCTCCTACAGAGGATGTGCTGCACAGGTCTTTTTTTTCTTTTTCTGTGCTGCATCAGAGTTATCTCTTCTCACCATCATGTCCTATGACCGCTACGTTGCCATCTGCAAACCCCTGCACTACGGGACCCTCCTGGGCAGCAGAGCTTGTGTCCACATGGCAGCAGCTGCCTGGGGCAGTGGGTTTCTCAATGCCGTGCTGCACACAGTCAATACATTTTCTATACCACTCTGCCATGGCAATGCCATAAATCAGTTCTTCTGTGAAATGCCACAGATCCTCAAGCTTGCCTGCTCAGACTCAGACTACCTTGGGGAAGTTGGCCTTATTGCGGTTAGTGCCTTTTTTTCTGTTGGGTGTTTTGTTTTCATCGTGCTGTCCTATGTGCAGATCTTCAGGGCCGTGCTGAGAATCCCCTCTGAGCAGGGACGGCACAAAGCCTTTTCCACGTGTCTCCCTCACCTGGCCGTGGTCTCCCTGTTTTTGATCACTGCCATGTTTTCCTACCTGAAGCCCCCCTCCATCTCCTCCCCATCCCTGGATCTGTTGATGGCAGTTCTGTACTCGGTGGTTCCTCCAGCAGTGAACCCCCTCATCTACAGCATGAGGAACCAGGAGCTCAAGCATGCCATGTGGAAATTGGTGACTGGATGATTTTCAGAAGCATTAAAGTGTTTGTCTTTGACATAGATGGAAACATTTGACAGGATTGTGATTGAGTAGCAATTGAAAATTTAGCAGTGATTTGAGGTAGATTAAAAGATTAAGTTTTAGCAGCACTTAATCATTATCCAATTTAAGGATTTACAGGATGATTTAACAAAATAATTGAACAGGGACTAAATTACAGAGTTGAAAATGGCAAGATTCACACCAACTTACTACAGGGTGTCCCAAATCAATACATACAAACATAAGCACAAACATACAAACACATGCCGCTTGAGGAGTCGCACGCATACCCACACCTGAGTTTTTGACTGCTAGGACCAATGGTCCTTTGCAACGGGCAACTCCAGTGAGCCAACAGGTGCCCCTCCTATGCGCACACAGACAAATATTTGGATCCAGTAAGGGGTAAGAACATCCACAAGATTAGCAAGAGCGAATGTGTATATAATGTGTACATAGAGAAGTGGATGAAAGAGTTAAAGAGCCTACAGTTAAAATTTCCCTCTTCGAGTTCAGAGTAAATACAATGATTTGGCATTCCTCAGTGGGCGATAACTGGGACTCAATTGGAATTGACTCGCCCTGGCCTTCTAATCCTCAAGGTGTTTCCCTGAGCAGCATCCCATCTCAGGGGAGATGCTGGCCATGGTTGGCTGTGATCCAGGAGAGTTCAAAGGGTCACGCTAGAATCGCTGCTTACGGAGTCCGAGATAATTGACTTTTGTCAGGTATTTTTCTGCTCCAGACAAACTCGGACTGTGGGATATTCTAGTACTTTCCACAAGTTGTGCAAGTCCAGAACTTGGTAGATCAGCAAGTTTTGGTATCACCTCCCTTTGGGCCGTAATCCAGGTACAGATGTACCATGCTCTCAGGGAGTGATAGTCCCAAGAGACAGGGGAAGCAGGAGCCAGGTGCATTAAGGGAATGCCTCAACCCTCTGGCCCTTCATCTTTGGCAATTCATGCCTGAATTCTCCATGGTTGGCATATGACCTAGGGATGGGGAATTGCACCAAGGACCGAGTGGCCAAAGTGGGAGGGGGAAGCGGGGTGTTGGACTACCACTGTCTTCTGCAAATCACTGGTAATGTACCTTTTTAAAAGTCCATCCCATCTTCTGTAGTTTTTGTTGATTTTAGTTGTGGATTTGGGGTTTTTTTACTTCGTTTGTCTTTTTATAATGTTGTCCACAAAGCAATGTCATTATTCGTGCCATTTCCAATTATGTATCTATCCTGCTTCTGTGTCACCCACAGACTGTGTAAATGAGGAGCCGTGGTGTCTGTGCGTTTAAACAAAATAAAGGACCTTCCAGCGACTTGTTTGTCTGAGAGCCTTCTTTTGAGACTTTCGCCGGAGCCGCAGTGGCAGTGCCTGTGTGAAGAGATGAAGAGTCCCAGCACAGCAGCACTGCCAGGGAGAACATGCACTCGGTCTTCCCAGAGCCGCTCACTTTCCATTTTGGCGCTCTTCTGTGCGCTTGTGTTGTTGTAAGGCCCAAGTGCTTTTGAAGCTTGGTTACGGTCCTGCAGTGTGGTGGTCCTGTGACCACAGACAGGGACAGGCAATGGGCACTTCTGTGGCAAAGCTGGCCTCCATAACAGCTTTTCCATTCTACAAGGGGATCTACTCAGAGCACTGCCTGAAGGCTTAAGTCTTCTTCCAAGGTTGCTCTCAAGAACATGCCCAGGCAAACGCCCCGGAGAGAAAACATCAGTGGACAGCTAAAGGGTGTGGGTGTGCAGCATGGGGACACATAGCAGTGTCCTCACACAGCCTGGGTCCTGGCAAAGACATGAAGGACCAGCAGAGTAGGGTCTGATCTATTGCCATGTGTGCTGGACACCCCAGGGAAGCTGCTCCAGGGCAATCATCACTGAGCAGCAAATAACAACCACTGTTTCCAGCACCGGCCTCTTAGCCCAGCTCAGAGAGGTTCTCTGTCCTTCCATGGAGAGACACTGAATGACTGGCCCAGAAGTCCATGTTTGCATTGTAAAGATGAGATGTAAGCATGCACATCGTGTGTGTGTGGCGAGATGAATCTGAATGAGCACAACTGCCATCAGCCATTCTTTGGGGGTGCCATGAACAGGAGAAGAGGAAACAGTCTCAAGTTGCGTCAGGACAGGTTTAGGCTGGATATTAGGAAAAATTTGGGCACTGAAAGGGTTATTAAGCATTGGAACAGGCTGCCCAGGCAAGCGGTTGAGACACCATCCCTGGAGGTATTTAAAAGACGCGTAGACATAGTGCTTAGAGATATGGTTTAGTGACGGGTTTTGGCAGAGTTAGGTTGATGGTTGGACTCGGTGATCTGAAAGGTCCCTTTGAACCCAGACAATTCTCTGATTCTATAATTAACAGCTGTCCAAGCAGAGCTTCACTCCAAAAGGACCTTGAAAAACTCTGGGATTTGGCAATAGAAACCTCATGAAATTTAACAAGGAGAAGTTGCAAGTGCTTTTTGGGTAGAAAAACCCCAAACATGAAGACAGGCTGGGACCTGAACAGCTCAGGGGTGACCTTGAGAAGAAGGGCCTGGGCAGTAACAAGAATGCCATAGGAGCCGGTGGTACATACTCACCATGAATAAAGCCAGCCGCATGCAGGACTGCATTAGTTGGAGCATGGCCTCCAAGACAAGGGAGTTACCATCCCCCTTGTATCAGCACTGGTGTGGTTACATCTGGACTGGTGTGTCTGGGTGTGGGGCTTCCCTGTCTGGCGGAATGGGGAGGAACGAGAGAGGTTCTAGAGGAGATCTCTCAGGATGGGTACTGGGGCCTCTGTGGAGAGGCTGAGGGGACATAGGCTTCTCTAGCCTGGTGAAGTGAAGGGTCAGGTGTCGTGGTTTTGTCCAAATTGGCCAATGGCCAGCGACAGATGCTCCCCCCCAAACCTCTTGTACACAGAGAGGAGGAGGAGAGATAAAAAGATTTACGAGTTTAGAAGAAACTGAACTACTTTAATAAAATATTAATAATAAAATAAAAAGGAAAATAATGAAAAAGATACAGTATATACAAAACTGTATTAAGCTCCCAGGATGATGTCACCGGCAGGCACTGGGGAAGTCCCAGGCTGGAGTCAGCGATGGGTGGAAACGGGATTCCACAGATGGAGTCAGGAACACACGGATCGGGATCAAAGGGAGATGAACAGACAGGGTCCTCCTCGGACGTCGGCCATTGAAGAAAGAGAGTTCACCCGTTGATCCCTCAGCTTTTATACTGAGCACGGGGCAGATGGAATGGAATACCCCTGTTGGTCAATTTTGGGTCACCTGTCCTGTCCGCTCCTCCCTGCAGGTGGGACCCCTCTATGCTTTTCCATTTCCGACCCTCCAGTGGGGCAAATAACAAAGCTGACGTTGGTTGTTACAGCAATAAGTACAAGCAAGAGCCTCTCTGCACACCATTCCTTGGCACAAACTGTCTTATCAATCTGAACGAACCATTTCAGACACAACATGCCATTAATTTCAGAGAGTTAGAAGAGGCCTAGCTAAGAAATAAAGTTACTGAACAGAAAGCTGGTTCTGTTTGACCTCAAACCAGGACATCAGGACATTATAGTAGTAGCATGCAACGGCTTGAAGGGTGGTTTCAGAGAGAGTGGAGCTTTTCTTGCTAGTGGGAAGAGAAGGAAGCCTCCACAAAGTGCATCTTGGAGGTTTCAGACTGGATGTGAGGAAAAAGAAATCTCACTCAAAGGGTAGCCTTGTGGTTCAAGAGGTCACCCAGAGGGAGTCTGGATGAGCCTTGGATTTCAACTGCGAGGGAGAGAAGACAGACATGAATGAAGGTATAGAAATGCCAGGGTGAGCGCTAGGTGGGAAAGCAAGGTGGGTGCCAACAGCCTGAAGGGAAAGAGATGCATGAATGGGACCGTGTAGGACAACCTGCAGTAGAGGCAGCCAACGGTTCCAGCAGTGCTGAAGGTCACAAAGGACCAAGGTAAGATCTTTGTCCCCTTGACTGTTACTGTTGTTATCATCAGTTTGCTGCCTCTCACCAAGACTGGTGAGATGAAACTTTATTTTGAGGCTTCCAGGACCTGCATTCCCAGAGCCTGAGGGTCAGGGCTTGGCCTTTCTGTTTCATAAAACAAACCCAAGGATTTTCTCAGCACTACAGCCACTTGCTCAGTGACTTTGTCTACCTGCAATCACAGCCTACAATTATCTGCTCTAACGAGTCCTTGGGGAGGCTTTGTCTGTAATGGCCCTCAGTGGGGCCAATCAATGCTTCAAGGTACTTTGTGTTTTGCTTCTGACTTTGACTTCTTGAGAGGTCTCTTCAGTCTTCTCTCAGTATCTAAGGTTCATGTAGTAAGACCCAAGTGCCCTAATGAGCTATTGATCTTTTTGTAACTTTCTTCAAGTTTTCAAGACTTGGATAGTTAATTGGAGCTGTTTCATAATGTAGTTAAGGAGAAAGACTTCAAAGTGCACCAATCAAAATGATTTTTTATTTTAAAAGGTTTTTTTAATTATTTTTCAGGTTAAAGAGGAAGTGAGAGAAGCATTGTCCAACTGATAGTGATCCAGAGTGTTTCCTCAGGAGATATGCACAGCTAGGAAAAGCAGTTCCTTGAGGTCTGATACTGTATAGACAACTTGGCTCCTCACTATTTCTGTCATTGTCCACCTGGGACTTGCATCATTGTTCCTTGCATCAAACTTTTCCACTGATCGCTGCAGCTGGATGTTACAGCTCCATTGCACCATCTCCCACCTGCTCTCCTTGGAGAACTGGCTGCACACAGGCCCAGAATAATTTTTCCTACTTCTAAGGAACACAGATTAAAGCATCATCAGTTTTCTCACACAATAAAACACACTGTGTAGCTGAGTAATGCTAAGGACAAGCTGCCTCTGGTGAGTTTGCCTCTCTGCAACGGATAATCTTATCAGAAATATTCTAGATAGATACAAAAAGATAGATATGAACATAACTAAAGAGTTGTTCAAAAAGACAATTAGACTATAGAAAGACAGATTAGATTATTTTAGAAATGGTCATTGAAAGAATCACCGGATGATAGGTGTCAGAAGGGACCTCTGGAGATCATCTAGTCCAACCTCCCTGCCAGAGCAGGGTCACCTAGCGCAGGTTGCACTTGTTAACTCAGGCTCACAGTTGGACGGGTCCGGCAGAGGGAGTTGGGCATATTTAGCTTGGAGAAGAGGAGGCTGAGGGGAGACCTCATTGCCCTCTACAACTACCTGAAAGGAGAGTGGAGAGAGGTGGGTGTTGGCCTCTTCTCCCAAGTGAATAATGACAGGACCAGAGGAAATGGTCTGAAGCTGCAGGGGAGGTTTAGATTAGATATTAGGAAGAATGACTTTACTGAAAGAGCGGTCAGGCACTGGAACAGCCTGCCCAGGGAGGTGGTTGAGTCCCCATCCCTAGAGGTATTTAAGAAACGTGTAGATTTGGCACTTCAGGGCATGTTCTAGTGGCAGAGATTGTAGGGTGTTTTTTTGTGTGTGTATGGTTGCACTCGATGATCTCAAAGGTCCCTTCCAACCATGAAGATTCTAGGATTCTATGTAGGTCCCTTCCAACTGAACTATCCTATAAATGAGAAGTGCAGCAGTTCCCGGTTTTAGGCACTAGGGGCCCGTAGAGGATCACAAAAGCCGCTGAAGTTCGGCATCAGCTCCACTAACCACGAACTGAAACTCGGGCTGCGGGGTTTCTGCCTGTCTTTAACCCTTCAGTGTTGCACGCTGCGCGCTTGCACCAAAGATTTCAGTATCGGCAACCGGAACAACACACCTTTCTCTGCGGAGTTTATTTAAGTCTAATTAATGTTTCAACAGTCTTAATTGCCACACAACTGCTTCATTGTAATGACTGACTGCTCCTGCTACCCCAGCCAGCCATGCTGGTGCGCTCAGAGCTATGCGGGCATCCCTGTGCACCTGGGGAACAGCCAAACCCAACTGCGCAACCTCCCCAGGTGGGAGAGGAGTGGGTTGCGGGTGTTGGTGGTGATGGTGTTAGGCTGCCAAAGCTCTGCTCATGAGGTACCTTTTGGAGAGACACATCGAGGTGTCTCGGGGCAGGCTCTGCGAAAAGGTCGCTGCCTTTCATGACAGTCCTGAGTCGTAGACATTGTTACTTTCCACAAGGCCCCCCAATGTCTGCTAGCAGATTTACCACTGTGCAGCTGTTTTGGTTTGCAGTAAAATAGAACCAATCTTCTTTTCAGTAATTTTGATTTTCACAGAATCACAGAATCACAGACTGACAGGGGTTGGAAGGGACCTCTGGAGATCATCTAGTCCAACCTCCTGCCACAGCAGGGTCACCTAGAGCAGGTGGCACAGGAACGCATCCAGGTGGGTTTTGAATGTCTCCAGAGTTGGAGACTCCACCACCTCTCTGGGAAGCCCGTGCCAGGGCTCTGCCATCCTCAAAGTAAAGAAGTTCCTTCTCATGTTGAGATGGAACTTCCTATGTTCAATTTTGTGCCCATTACCTCTTGTCCTGTCACTAGGCACCACTGACAAGAGCCTGGCCCCATCCTCCTGACACCCACCCTTTAAGTATTTATAAGCGTTGGTAAGATCCCCCCTCAGTCGTCTCTTTTCCAGACTGAAAAGACCCAAGTCCCTCAGTCTTTCTTCATAAGAGAGGTGTTCGAGTCCCCTCATCATCTTGGTAGCTCTCTGCTGCACCCTCTCCAGCAGTTCCCTGTCCCTCTTGAACCAGGGAGCCCAGAACTGGACACAGCACTCCAGGTGCGGCCTCACCAAGGCAAAGTAGAAGGGGAGGATGACCTCCCTCGATCTGCTTGCCACACTCTTCTTGATGCCCCCCAGGACGCCATCGGCCTTCTTGGTGACAAGGGCACATTGGCAAGGGCACATTGCTGGCTCAATTTTCACTTAAGTCTCTTCTAAAAACTGCACTCTCTAGTGTAAATGGCATATTTTTCAGACAGTGTCTGCTTGTAGCAGATAATGTCTGATGTTTATAGCGAATACCAAGGAATGGTGTGCAGAAAGGCTCCTGCTTATACTTATTGCTGTAACAACCAACGTCAGCTCACTTTGTTATTTGCCCCATTGGATGGCCAGAAGCAGAAAAGCGTAGAGGGTTCACACCTGCAGGGAGGAGTGGACAGGACAGGTGACCCAAAATTGACTAACAGGGGTATTCCATCCTATCTGCCCCATGCTCATTATAAAAGCTGAGGGACCAAAGGGTCAGCCTCTTTCTTCAGTGGCCAGCATCCAAGGAGGACTCTGTCTGTTCGTCTGCCTTTGATCTCGATCTGTACATTCCTGATTCCAGTTCTTGAATCCCGCTCCTGTCCGTCACTGAGTCCAGTCTGGGATTTTCCCACTGCCTGTTGGTGACATGAACGTCATACTGGCATCTCAATATTGGTTTTATATATATTTGTATACATTTCATTATTTTCTTATTAATGTTATATTTTTTGTTTTTATTTATATTTCATTAAAGCTATTGTAGGGGTTTTTTTGTCAACCCATAAGTCTCCTTTATTCTCTCTCCCTTTCCATTTCTTGGAAGGGAGAGAGACACTCTATCATTCATTTAGTGGACAGCCCAGCCTAAACCACGGCATTGCAAAAGATGAAGACAAGGGGAGAACCTTGGCTAAAGGAAATGCAACGGGAAGGAGTCAGCCTGTCTCTATGCAAAATGGGAAGAACGGGGAACACCCTCAGACACCGCTGAGCCTAGGAGATGATGGGAAAACATGTTTGTATAAATGGCTCTGTGAGTTACTTAAATGGGCTGCCTGCCGCGATTGAGAGACGGGACGCTGCTTGATGGAAGCAAGATGTCCGTTTATTAGACGCATCGGAAAGCTTTTTATACAGCTACTTAACAGTTACATAAATTACACAAATTCTATCATTTCTAATTGGCTTAGCTCTAAATATGCACAGGTTGGGGAACTATCGTCTGGGTCCTGATGCGCCAACCCAAGTAGGTCCAAGGGGGCATTTTCTGGACTTTTTCGGGTGCAATACAGAGGCCTGCCGAATTGACAGCGGCCGTGACAAGGGCTACGGCCTTTTCCATGAGCTCAAGGTGAGGCGCAGCCATCAAGATATCATCCATATAATGATATAACAGAACTTGAGGCAACGCAACCCTGACAGGGCTAAGTACCTTAGCGACATACCATTGACAAATTGTCGGGCTATTTTTCATTCCCTGTGGCAGTACAACCCACTGATATCGTTGCACAGGGGCTTGCATATTGACACTTGGGACTGAAAAAGCAAATTCGGCAGCGTCATCAGGGTGTAGTGGAATATTAAAAAAGCAATCCTTAAGGTCAATAACGGTGAGATGCCAATTGCGGGGGATCATAGTTGGAGAAGGGAGCCCTGGCTGCAGAGCTCCCATATCTACCATAGCATCATTGATTTTTCTGAGATCATGGAGCAGGCGCCACTTGCCAGATTGCTTCTTAATAACAAGGACAGGTGAATTCCAAGGACTAGTAGTAGGTACTATATGTCCTTTTGCTAATTGTTCCGTAACCAGTTCTTGGAGAGCGCAAAGCTTTTCGAGTGGTAGGGGCCATTGATCTACCCAAATGGGCGTCTGAGTTTTCCAAGTCAGTTTTAGGGTGTCGCGCACCTCAATGGCCCCTCCTAAAAATGCGACTGAATGGAAGTTCCCCATTGTGACAGCACATCACGTCCCCATAAGACCATAGGAACAGGCAGCACAAAAGGCTTGATGGAAGCCACTCGTCCTTCCGGGCCTTTGATTTGGATCAATTCCGAGGATTGGTGGCTTCTACCAACTCCTCCGATTCCAGCTAGTGCCTGAGGCACAGCTGCCAAAGGCCATTGTGGAGGCCACTTCGCCTGTGAAATTACGGTAACATCGGCCCCTGTGTCAATAATCCCATTCAGGATTACTTGCCGAGTGCCATGAATAAGAGTACATTGACAAAGTGGTCGCTACTGGGAAATGGACTGTACCCAGAGAATCTGTGGATCCCCAGTAGATCCAAAACCTCCTTGTCTTTGCTGCGGAGGTGGGTGAGGCGAAAGAGAGCTTGCATTCTGCGGGATCGGTAGTAATTGTGCAATGCGGCTTCCTTTGGGTACTGTGCAAGGGGGAAATGGGGTCCAGGCCATGATTTTAATTTCCCCAACGGTATCCGCATCAACTACTCCAGGCAATACAAAAAGTCCGGCTAAGGTAACCAGTGATCTCCCCAATAGTAGCCCTTGTGTTTTCGGGGGTAAAGGACCTGAAACATTAGTTGCTAATAAATGAACAGAGGAATCAAGCAACATTACTGCGTGTGAGGTTGCCAGGTCCAATCCGGCGCTACCAGCTGTTGCTGGGCGAAGACTTGTGGCGAGGTCACACCCATCTGCATGGCTCGATTCACCGGCGACGATACTTGTGTCTGTGCGCGTCGCTGCCCCGCGCTCCGCAAGCGGTTTCCCTGTATCGGCTGCCCTTGAAAATTATACTTAGAACGACATTGATTAGCATAATGACGCCCCTTCCTGCATCGGGGACAGATCCCAGGGACTTGAGCTTTAGCCCCCCCATTAGAAGCGGGACAATTTCGTTTGATATGGCCTGGTTTACCACAACCGTAACAATTTCCTCCCCCAGACATGCCTCTCATAGCTGCGAAAGCAGCTGCCATCGCTTCAAATTTATGGTCTACAGTACCAATACGATTAGAAGCCTCTACCATTTCAACCAAAGTCGGAGCTGGGTTAGGGAGAGATTTAAGTAATTTTTTACAGTCGGCGTTAGCATTTTCAACTGCTAATTTTAATAGCAAAATTTCTCGAGCTTCGGTATTATCTATTTGGCGTTCTAAAGCTTGCTTAAGTCTATCAATGAATTGCATGTACGGCTCCCGAGGTTCCTGCGTAATAGAGGTGAATGCCTTTTGAGGTTTACGGGAATCGGGTATTTTGAGTAAAGCCTTTTTTGCTTCTTCGCGGATCGCTTCCAGGGCCTCTCGTGGACAATCTCGAGCCTGTGCCGCTGGATCAGAGTGCTGACCCGTACCCATAAGGTGCTCCATGGTCAGTGCGGCAAGAGCAGCATTATTATGACCCACGTAGCTGTTGAGGAGAGTTTGAAGGCCCCCCCTCCAATGCGACTCCCAGAGGGAATACTGGGAAGGGGTTAATAACAATTGCGCTAGCGATTTTAAATCATGGGGAGTCATAACATACGTATCAAAGACAGAAGACAGCAGGCTCGCAAAATATGGGGAAGAGAGCCCGTGTTCTGTGACGGTACGGCGCAGCTCTTTAATCACAGGGAAGGACAAAGCCTCCCACTGCACTCCCCGGCCTTGATAAATAACAGGGGCGACTATTGTTCGCGCTATTTCCAAGTCACCTTCTTTTAAAGCTTGACGTCTAATATTCGCCCACGTATCATGAGGGTCAGGGGGGTACAAGTCAGGCCCTTTATCGGGATCAACGGGCCCCGGGTCAAGCGGATCTTCCTCAGGAGGGTAGCCTGCGGCACAGACCTTTAAGGGTCCGGGCGACTTAGCGCGTCGCGGAGGTAGCAGAGGGGGAAGCAAAGGCTGAGCTGATGAAGGTTCCCCCTTAGTATCTGGAGAGTCTTTATGGCCCCTTTCCTGTGCCTTAATAGCCTCAAAGATACTTCTCCACCACGGAAGCAAACGCTGAGCCTCGGCGTTCACTGACGTCGCTGAGTCCCACAACTTTACCCCCACATCGTCCCAAAGTTCCCAGGTAAAAATACTGGAGGCCATAACAGTGGGAATCTTCATTTGTACCCACTTAAGCATAATCTTTAAGTCCTGCCCGGAAATATCTTTTTTATGTTTCCGGAGGAGTGTTTTCATAACCTCATATACGTCTCTCTCTGCGGGGGACATCTGATTCCCCATGTTTCCCACAGCTCACCTCTTAAATCCAGAGGGATTCCTGGCCAGTTCCTGCTTCCTTTCAGCAGCTCCTTCAAAGTTCTGTGGGACTCACAGCAAGCCGCTCAGCTAGGCGGTTCACCACCCCATCACGTCGGGGTCACCAATTTGCCGCGATTGAGAGACGGGACGCTGCTTGATGCAAGCAAGATGTCCGTTTATTAGACGCGTCGAAAAGCTTTTTATACAGCTACTTAACAGTTACATAAATTACACAAATTCTATCATTTCTAATTGGCTTAGCTCTAAATGTTTCATTACAATAATCCCTCCTACTTGCGGTTTCGCTACATGCTAGAAGCTACAGTTTTGGAATGTGCTAAAAGCTACAGTGATAACTTGTTGCTTAACTCCCTACTTCTTCAAGGTTATTTATCACAGACCTGCAAGGCCAGTTGTTCCCTGGCTCCTCAGAGTTATTTGTCTCAGATCTGCAAGGTCAGCATGCCTTCGAGTTTCTTGCATACTTGTACTTTTCCGTTAGCCGCCCCGACATCTCCCCCCTTTTTGTTTCTTTAAAGACAGAACTGAGGCGCGGGTTTAAAGGTCATCACACTCAGTGAGCTGGACAGAACTGACACTATCGTAAATCTTCGGAAACTGCCAACTCTGTTTTTACAGCAATTGGCTGGATTTTCCTCTCTAGGTCCTTGTGACAGTCCTGTGGGATCTGTATCAGGTTATGGGGGTGATGCTGGGTGATTTAAAAGTAAGAAGTAACGTAAAGTAAGAAGTAATGTAAAGTAAAAAGGAACAAAGTAATGACTTGAGAGCCAGACAGCGTTAGGGATGTGATCCCAGGGAGATACCCAAAACTATCACTATCAGCACTGTCAACTCTCGTCCCACCCACAGTTCTGCATGACCTCATGCTGTTTTGGCTTAAGAGCTAGAAATATTAAAATTACCAGAGGAGGTCACTGCTGCGCAGCCGATGGATGTCGTCTTCATAGGTGCTGCAGAACCTGTAACAAAGTCTGTGGCCAAAATTGTCACACACCTAGAGCCCATGGCGGTAGAGGTACTGGAGGAAAAGAAAGAGGGACCTGTTCAGGATGGAAGCTTTTAGGGCATTAGGTGGAAAGGTAGCAATGGAATTATGGGGCATTAGATGGAAAGGACCAAGCCACGCAGGGTCCCACTGGTTGCTATTCATTCATTTTAAAAAGCTCCACAGCATCTTCTTGTTGTGGGGGCCCACCCCCAGCTTGCGATTTTATCTAATACGTTATAGAATGGTTGGGTTATGATATTAATGTACTTCCTTTTACTGCAGATATACCTGATCTTGCCACTAAGAAACCTCCTTCAAAGCCAGTGTGTCTCCCTGACCACCACCTTCATGCTCCTCTCTCCCCAAGTCTTCCATCACCTGGGACACCACATGTCTGATTCCCATGAGTCCCCATGCCCATATTCTCCCCTCTCTTTATCCCTTCTCTCTATGCCTTTGCCTCCTTGATGCATCCAGTGTCTTTGAGAAGATCCACCCCCTGGATGCTGCAGCACTGCTGGAATCCTGCTCCTCACCGCCATCGGGAAGGTTGTCTGGGCTCCTCCCAAATGCAGAGTAGGATCCTGCAGTAGGACCAGGGTGACCACCGTTTTGCTGCATGTTGACCTGCTGAAGGCGTGGTGCCCATGTGGTGCCACTGGACAACCCCACTCACAAGTTTTCCTTCCTCTATATTCCTATTTCCTCTCTTTCTTCCATCTGCACATTTTTATCCTTTACCGCCCTCATTACCCCCCCAACCACTACCACAAGAAACAGTCAATCCCAGTTAACTTCTTCCTCACTGATCCCAACTGTAGAAACTTCATGCCCTAATTTACTATCTGCAGTGCTGAGCATTAATTCTCCTGAGCAAGCTGCTCTTGCAGAACTGTGACTCACATGCTGTACTCAGCACTGGTGAAGGCCCACCTCAAATACTGTGTCCAGTTTTGGGCCCATCACCACAAAAAAAGACACTGAGGTGCTGGAGTGGGTCCAGAGAAGGGCAACGCAGCTGGTGAGGGGTCTGGAGAACAAATCTTATGAGGACCAGCTGAGGAAACTGGAGTCGTTTAGACTGGAGAAAAGGAGGCTGAGGGGAGATCTTATTGCTCTCTACAACTCCCTGAAAGGAGGGTGTAGAGAGGTGGGGGTCGGTCTCTTCTCCGAAGGAACAGGTGATAGGGTGGAGAGGAAATGGCCTCAAGTTGTGCCGGGGGAGGTTTTAGATTGGATATTAGGAAAAATTTCTTCACCGAAAGGGCTATCAAGCATTGGAACAGGCTGCCCAGGGAAGGGGTGGAATCACCATCCCTGGAGGTATTTGAAAGACGGGTAGATGTGGTCCTTAGGGACATCGTTTAGTGATGGTTTGGCAGTGTTAGACTGATGGTTGGACTCGATAATCTGAAAGGTCCCTTCCAACCTAGACAATTCTTTGATTCTATGAGCACTATAAGCCCAGGCACCACTGAGCCCAGGGATTTTGAGGCGGGTGAGCGTGACTTCACCCTCTATGCTCACCACCATCCTCACCGTGTCCATCCTTTCTGTAGCTCGGTTGGGTGGTAGCCATCTCTCATTGGCATCTGCTGAGCTGTGCTGCCCAGAAGCATCTGCCCCCAGCAGAGGGCTGACCATGGGTTTCTTCTTGCACTCAAACTTCCTCACTTTCAGGCCTTCAGTGGACACTAGAGGAGTTTGGCAGTATCCTTTGCATGTCTGCAAGAGGTAGCATTAAAACCAAATTAAAAAAAACAAGAACTGTCGGCATAGGGACATCATCAAAAAAAAATCTAATTATGGTGACAGCGAATGTTGCAGGATGAGGTTTAAAAGCCCCAGAGCTCCAGCAGGAGAGCAGATCTCTTCACTTGGCACATCTTTAGACCTTTATCTCCAGGTTCTGTGGCTTTTTCTTTTTTGCAGCTTTTTTTCACAACTCTCTTGGATTTTTCAGAGGCTCGGCTGTTGCACTGGTGAACACGTGGGGACTGGGAACCTTATTCTCAGCAATGCAGGATTTCTGCAAGGAGAGAGAAAATCTTCTCAAAGGCTGTTGCAGGCATATGGGGCATGTTTGCAAATAAATGATCCCCTTCTGAGTTCAAGTTTTGCCCTGATGATCAGTGCTTGCCTCTTCCCTACAACAGACAGCGCAGCATTGGGGATTAGCAAACACAGTCCTACCAAATGCTTTCTGCTGTCTTCAGTAGCCCTTCTTTTCATCTCAGGAGTCTCCATTTTAAAAACAAAGCTTTTCTTTTTGGTGAACTGAAGGTTTCAACCTGCTTTGCTGAGAGACTTCTAGGATAACAAGTGACCAAAATGTTCTTATGTGCTTTATGAGACTACAGATTCAAAAGAAGGAATTTAATGTCAAAAGGAAGACTCAGTAAGAAACCTTTGCAGAATCAGTACCCCTATAGCTATGCTTTCCTGCATCTAACGTGGCCCAATAATTCCATCTCTCTGTGTCACATACTGCCCTTTTATGATTTTCACATTGTGAGTGTGCAATCGGAGATTTGCCTCGGTGATCGAGTTTGCACTCATCCATGCCTTCATCTTTCTGCTTGGGAGAGCTGATTGGGCATGGAGGGAGCCACCTACAAACAGGCACCAAGACACATGTGTGCAGGAGGATTTCTTCTCCGTCATGTGCTCATGTGCTGATCACAGGCTTCTGAAGCAGAAGGTGCTCCTGCAGGAGAACAAGGCCTTTTCACATAATTACTTTCCCATCAACAGACAGAATGCCCTTCCTGAGCATTGCATCATCAACTGTGAAGCAGTCTAAAACACTGGGGAGGGGGCGGGGAGGAAGGAAAAGAATTGTACATGAGTTGGCAATGTGCTCTTGCAGCCCAGAAGGCCGAGCATATCCTGGCCAGCAAGTCGAGGGAGGTGATTCTCCCCCTCTACTCCACTCTGGTGTGACCCCACCTGGAGCTCTGGGTCCCACTCTGAGGCCCTCAGCACAGGAGAGATATGGACCTGTTGGAGAGAGACCAGAGGAGGCCATGGAAATGGTCAGAGGGCTGGAACACCTCTGCTGTGAAGACAGGCTGAGAGTGTTGGGGTTGTTGAGCCTGGAAAAGAGAACGCTCCACGGAGAACTTCTTTCGGCCTTTCAATATATAAAGGGGGCTTGTAGGGAAGGTGGAGAGATACTTTTTACCAGGGCCTGTAGTGACAAGACAAAGGGCAATGGCTTTAAACTAAAGGAGGGTAGGTTTAGATTGGACATAAGGAAGAACTATTTTATGATGAGACTGGTGAAACACTGGAACAGGTTGTCCAGAGAAGATGTGGATCCCCCATCAATGGAAGTGTTCATGGGCTGGTTGAATGGGGCATTGAGCAACCTGGTCTAGTGGAAGATGTCCCTGCACATGGCAAGGAGATGGACCAGAGGATCTTCAAAGATCCCTTCTAAACCATTCTATGATTCTATGAATTCAGTGATGTAAAACGGGGAGCAGAGTTGAAGGCAAAGCGGGAAGACTGATCCTCCCACTTAGCTGTGTCTGGCACTTCCCTCATGCCTTAGCCTCATCTTTTAGCTACCAAGAGGATCTGGACCCTGGAATCAGTCAGGAGAGAAATAAGGACGAGTTAGGAGACTCACAAGGTCCCGTGGCACATTTCCCACAAGGGTCTATGGGATAAAACATCAGAAACTAGCAAAGAAACATGGGGTTGCACCTCCAGGTGTCAGGAGACTCCTGGAATATTGTCCTCCAGGAGTCAGAAGACTCTTTTCCCTGGGCTTTCTCTGCTGTTTCTTTGTTCGTCTTGGGAACTGTTGATCCCCTGGGAGAAATATTCTGTTGCAGGAGAAGGCAGGTGGTGGGAGGAGACCAAGAAAGCATGGAAGAGGAAAACCTTTCACGGCACTGTCTACGGCAGCTCCAAAAGGAGCAGTGAGCAGGTCTGCTCCCTCATGGTGTAAGTTCTCCGAGGCTTCACTGTGATTGCCTTAGTGACATGTTTTGTTGGAGATCTGGTATCACTGTATCTCACCCAGCCCTTAGCTTATGAGTAGTCACACTCTGGGGAGCAAATTCCTGGATCTCTGTGCCAACTTTGTGTACTCAATTTTGTGACCATGGTGCATTCAACATGAACATGTTATAACCATGATGCTCATGAGGAACTGAGAAAGAGGACTCACATTTCCCAGATGTGAAAGTGTCATGGTTTCAGATGGGATGAAGTTAAATTTTTTGCTAGCAATGGGTGTAGTGCTATGTTTTGGATTTAGGATGAGAAACAGTAATGAGAACGCATGGATGGTTTTGGCTGTTACTAGGCAGTCAAGGTCTTTTCTGCTGCTCACACTGCCCCACCAACAGGCAGGCTGGGAGGGCACAAGAAGTTGGAAGGGGACACAGCCAGGACAGCTGATCTCAACTGACCAAAGGGCTATTCCACACCATGTGACATCATGCTCAGTATATAAAGCTGTAGGAAGAAGAAGGAAGGAGGGACGTTTGGAGTGATGGCATTTGTCATCCCGAGTAACCGTTACACATGATGAAGCCCTGCTGTCCTGGACGTGGCTTAACAGCTGCCCGCCAATGGGAAGCAGTGATTAAATTCCTTGGTTTGCTTTGCTTGCATGCGTGGCGTTTGCTTTAGCTGATAAACTGTCTTTATCTCAACCCAGGAGTTTTTCTCACTTTTACTCTTGCAATTCTCTCCCCCATCTAAACCAGAGGGAGTGAGCAAGCGGCTGCTTGGTTCTGGCTGCCAGCTGGGGTTAAACCACGACAAAGAGGAATAAGATTTCAGCAGAGCTTGGCAATCTTTGGACAGTGGTCCTCTACAGGACTTTTCTCAATGAATTAAGACACATTCCAAGACATAAGCCAATGCCCAGTCTCTCACAACCAAGGCAGATTTCGTTACTCACAGTTCGAATGGGCTCCCCTAAACTTTTACTTCTTCTGTTACAACCAAGCTCACAGAATGGAAGAGTTATACTCTAGGGAGTGGAGTAGCGGAGCAAAATGCACCTCAGCACCATCCACTGCAGCAGGTGGGGCTGAGAGCTCCCGGGATCCTGTTCAAAAATGAGTCCCTTGAGATTTACACGAAAGGTACAGTCTGCTATCCCAGGCATTTCATTGCAACCTGGGCTCCAAGCACCTGCCAGCAATGAAAAAAGAAAAGGAATTCAGTCCACACTCATGGCTTCTTTTCTTTGGGGGAAGAAGATTCCCCAGTTTTCAGGGGAAATGTCTTAGCTGTTTTTTCATGCGCTCTCAGAGCCCAGAGCCTGAAAAAAAAGAAGGAAGATGACAGTAGTTTGATGAAAGGGTAGAATATCCCCTTTGTGGCTTATGTTAACACTGGGGTCACTAAAACATTCAATGTGAAAGCCCCCAGCTTCCAAAAGGAGACACCACTAACTGAACTTGGGCTGAGCAGGTCCTGGCTTGGTCAGAGAAAGGCTGCAGGAACAAATGCTGTCACTGTGGGAAGAGGTGGACACAGCAAGAGGGGATCATAGGAAGAACTCCTTTACTTGGTGGGTCAAATCCTTCATCCGTGCACGCTGCAACCAGGCACATCTAGTGCGACTCCAAGGAAATGGTCTCAGCATCCACAAATGGCCTTTCTATAGCTCCAAGGATGGGCTGCTTTTCAGCAAACGTCCCACCAAGTGTTCTCACCTCAGCTCAAATGAATCTGCCAGGGCTGGAAACGTTGTCAGCCTTTTTGCAAGGACAAGAGCCAAAGGCCTAGTCAGGAGATGGCTTCTTTGGGAAGAAAAAGTCAACAGAGGCAAGAGTGATGGAAGGCACATCATGAGCCTGGGCTTCTGGTGGCTGGCAACAAAAGGGGGTCTGGCCTCAGCAAGGGCTCAGTCTCTCTAAGTAGCTGTTGCGTGAAACGGGGCCAAGCGGTTTTGGCAGAAGATAAACCCCCTTGCGTTCTAACACTCCTCGCCGAGGTGGGAGGCTAGGTGCGGCTAGGTTTAAATTCTGAGTGATGCCCAATTCAGCACTATCAGTCCAATCGCGTTTAATATGTATTAAACTACTATGATTTGGATACACTAATAGTGGGCTGCACCTTCAGTCTAGTCGTGCTCCTGAACTAGCACGGCCTCTCTGTAGTTTTGGTCGTGTTCAGTGAGAAAGCGGAACGACTAGCTACTTAAACAGTGCAGTTTATTTAAACAACAGATATACAGGTTCTTTAGGGTTGCCGGTGACAAATACACTGTCTGCAAAGCACGTGCAAATAAAGATATTGCTAAGTATACAAACGCGCAACAAAATTATAAACGATACAGCCTGGCTATAAATGTAGGGTAGAGATTCTCTAGAGAAATTTCTAAGTCCCCAAGAAAGCGCTCGGTGTAATCGAAGTCTTACCCAAAGGCGTCCCTATGGGGGGGAAGAAAGGCTCAGCCCGTCGACTGATCCCGGAAATCAGCGGTGGAATTCTTCGCGATGGTGTCTTCCCTGACATCCCCTCTCTCTTGGGCTATTTTTATATTATTTTTTTATCTCCAAAGTGGAGTTTGAGTGACTTTAGTCATACATACTTTTATTATGATTAATGTATTCAAGGAGGAGTGTTCACACCTCGGGGGCGGATAGCCTCCGGGATGGAGGTGTGTTTTGGTACATTGTGGTGAGCAAAGTTCGCACAAAAGGACAGCATTTTATCAACATTTGACGAAATGTTGGCTCGGGTAGCGTGTAGGCCGCTTATCAGTTCCGTAGTACCATCTCGTCCCCATATCTGCTATTCGTCACAAGGGAAGGCCACGGAACAAGCGTGTTCCGTTCCATCCCTCATGTAGTTTCGCAAACAACCTTGTACAGGGAATCACAGATGTTGCATTCTTCGTGTGCTAGCTGCGGCTGTATTCTACCTCAGAAGCCTCTTGATTTTATGACTTTCCTTAATGTGTGAACAATGCTGTATTTTTGTATTCTTGGCCAATTTAGTAATTATTCCACAGTAGCACCATCAAAATTATAAACTTAGAGTAATAAGAGCATCTGCCAGCTTTCCAGATTCATCCAGAGATTCAAGAACGTTTTTTGTAAAGTTTGGTGGTCACTTCTTTCCCTCACACATTATAAATGCCAATGCACTTGAACATAAAGTTGGTGTCATGTCGTCTCTCTGTGGCATTAGAGAAAAAAGAGCAGGGACACCCCCATGCAACTGTGTGCCAGCTTCTGCAAAGCAGAAGATTTGAGCAGGAAATGGAGCAATTTGTGCAACACCTAGAAAACAACAATATTATTCACACAACAGCTGTGACTTGCAGAATGGTTGAGCAGGCTCAGAAATGATCTGTTGCTGAAGAGCTGTCTTGTCTAACCAGGAGGTACAGCTACTGCAAGGACCATCCTCAAATCACTCTGCGATTGCAGTTTGCAATCGGAATTTGCGACCAGAAATTAATTTTTTCCAGCCTATGATTTTCCTCTGAAGGACAGGAAGCCCTCAGTCCACTTATTCTGACAGAGGAGCAGAGAAGGCGCATTCATGAGCATTTTCTTTTACCAGTGGAAAACTTGGGTGAGGGTTTCTCAGGGCACGGGCATGGTCCTTTGACCCTGGCCACTTCTGGTGTGCAGCACTTCACCATGCTCAAAGAGCCATGTCATCTGGACATTTTCTCTCCCTTTACTCTCTAAGAAAACACACGGTGAAGCAAAAGAGAGGGTGAGTCAGTCCCATCCCTCAGCTAGAAATCATCAAACAAGTGTGCAATAATTGTGATAAACCCCTGGGAGTGCCCCCAGCTGTTTGCCTTCTCCACTCTGAAGAAACTGGTACCTTGCACATCTGTATATTGCTATGGAATGCAGAGATGTTTTTTCTGGTTTAAAATAGAAATAAAAGGATAACCGCACTTGAGTTGTCATAGAAGGGTCCCAGCAACCACTTCCAACATGTCCAGGCCCTGTGTTGGGCATGGAACTGCAATGGGAGTTTTAGGAGGCTGCCTCTGCCCTCCTCCCACACCCCAGGGCAATTTCCTCTTGCCCCTAAAAAGCTGCACCCACATCAAGGAGAGAGGAGTCGAGCAAAGGGCCTGCTGTAGATGAGGTTGTTGCGAGGAGGAATGGACGTCTGAGCTGTGCACCCACAAAAAGATCCTAGAGGACATACAGCCCTTCCCAAGGAAAGACAGTGAGGAGAATCAGGAATCAGCCTGGTCTGAGCCAGAAAAAGAGCTCGTCAAGTGCCGGTTATGTGTTGAGGTCTTGCATAGAGGT
This sequence comes from Larus michahellis, assembly GCF_964199755.1. Taxonomy (NCBI): domain Eukaryota; kingdom Metazoa; phylum Chordata; class Aves; order Charadriiformes; family Laridae; genus Larus; species Larus michahellis. Next base: position 548,538 of record NC_133923.1, read on the forward strand.
TTAAAGAAGATGACTGTAGTGATAGGACAAGGGGTAATGGCTTCAAATTGGAGGAGGGTAGATTGAGATTAGATATTAGGAAGAAATTATTCACCATGAGGGTAGTGAGACACGGGAACAGGTTGCCCAGAGAAGCTGTGGCTGCCCCATCCCTGGAGATGTTCAAGGCCAGGCTGGATGGGGCTTTGGGCAGCCTGGTCTGGTGGGAGGTGTCCCTGCCCAGGGGAGGGGGGACTGGAACTAGGTGATCTTTAAGGTCCCTTCCAACCCGAACCGTTCTGTGATTCTATGACTGTAAACGGTAGAGAGTGCAGCTCTAAGGGGAACGTGCTGGCATTTGCAATTTGCAACTTTACTAAACAAAATAACTGCACAAGATGGGGGTGCTTAGCAGCAAAGGAGGTCCTTTTCTGAGCACTCATTGGGACATCGTTTCTTGGAGAGAAACAGAATGAAAGGACACTGCCTTCATCCAACTCCCCCTCGAGAGATTAAAAAATAATATTAAACTAAATATTGTCATGAATATTTTAATAAAAATTTAAATTTAAAAAAAATAATCCATTCCTGATGGTCATTGAGGATATGGAGCTGCTTCGCTTAAAATTCAGAGTGGGCTCACTGCTGAGTTGAAAGGAGTTTTCCAGAATCTGAATCAGCATGACTGTCAAAGCAGGGTTGGTTTCAGTGCAACAAGCAGTCGTTTCCCACACAGCAATCCTAAAGTCCTGAACTGCCAGATCCTTGACATAATTTTAGGATTTTGCAGTAACCTGCTACAATTCTCAAGAAAAATCTGCAGCTTATAGGAAGTGTTATTCTATTTGTTTCTCCGCCACTTACATCATCGAGGAGGGAAGCAACTGAGGAGAAACACCAATTAATCAAAAATAATCAAGAGAAGTGAGACTAAATCACTGGCCCTGACAGTAATCTATACTGTATCTCACTGAATAAATTCTGGGGGTTAAACACACGGCTCTGCAACCCTGGATCTGCCCGCAATGGCAAACCTTGCAAATAATTCCCATTTCTCAGAAAAGCAGAGTTAAAAAAAAAGAAAAACAAAACCAAAACCAAACAACAGCAGCAACAACAACAACAACAAAAAAAAACACCATAAAAAAAATCCTCAAAGAAGCCAAAAGTCATCTCTGATTGTTTCTCATTGGAGTGCCCAGGAGGGGTCCCTGGTGGTGATGCCAAAATGTCTGGACCATCAATTGGGCATTTGAGGAGTTGGGGTTTCTGCAACCTCTTCTGAGTGCAAGTGCCTTGTTTTCAGTGGGTTTTAAGGAACACAAGCAGACATGAGGGGATTTTAATCTCCTAAGCATTTCCCCCTGCATCTGGTCTTCTAGCTGCGAAGTGCAACAACAGGTTCAGACCAAGGCAGGTGACACAAGGTTGACCTACACAAGACTTGTGGGTCAGTACAAGCCATGGAAGAACCCCTGAGACCCTCCAAGACCCTGCTGGGAGCTCTGTTGACTACAGCAGCAGTCGAGAGGCTTTGTTCTCATGTTGCTCTGTGCCTGCCCCTGCAACACCAAGAGCCTGATAGCTGCATCTCTCCACAAGTGCTGCTATCTCCCAACGTGACTTTCCTCTCTTTCCCATTAAAGTCCATCCTGAAAGAAGAATTAGGAGCAGTTCTGTTCTTCAGTAGCGCCCACGAGTTAAGCCTCCAATATGCTCTAACGTCTTGTACGCAACTTCACTCCTGTCTGGGAAGGAGGAGGGTGGAGGTGACGTGATGATGCTTCAGCTTGGTTTGGGGACCACCCCTCAACAGCACTCTTGGGGTTTGCTTTTAGTGCTTCAGCTGGATATGCCCAGATTAAATACGTTGGATCAGCTATGTGTCCATATGCATTATTTCTGGATATCTCAATAAAGCCATTCTGCCAGCCACTGCCCAGGGTTTTTGCAGTGTGTCCCGCACACACACACAGCCCCCCTCACCATGATGCTGGTGGCTAGACACGGGAGGGTTTGCCTATTAAGGAGAAGCCTAATCCTGCAGATCTTGACCCCTCGAGGGATTTCTCCTTCTTGGTACCCTAGAGACGAGATTGGTGGACTCAGACCAGGAGGTTTCTCCCATCCTGGCAGCAGAGATGCAGCTAGTGCTTTTTTTGTTGCTGGTACGGTTGCACTGCTTTCTACCTGATAACAAGGGGCTGTTGCAAGGTTGCACTCCCCCATAAAGTCCCTGAGACCCTCCCGTAAATCATTCAGGGGGCTTGGCTGTCCCTTGCATGATGCCCCCTTTGCCGTTCAGCCAGCAGCATCTCTGGACCACCCTGTCCAGCTTCACTGGCCCAGCTCTCCCCGGCCACTGGGAAGCCTGAGTGAGGGCTAGAGCCATATATTTGTGTGGATGGTGGATCAACTCATGCTCAAATACGTTCACAAGCTGCTTGTTGCAAGCATTACTGTATGCATTTTTCATGGAGCATTATTTCCTTTGGAGGAAGCCCCACAGCGTGCATGCTGGTGCTGTGCTGAGGGGGGGTTCCTTGCCTGGAAAACTGAGTGGTTAAGGAGAAATTCATCAACAGGCTGCAGGATGCCACCTGTGAGACGATTCCTCTGGGACAGGGGAGTTTTCCACCCCCAGCTACAGGGAGCACCACGGTCCAGCCCGGCATTGCCACCCCCAGGTCGAGCATCTCGAGGCTGCAATTCAGGAGAGGCAGCTGCAAAGGAAAAGCCACTGTGTTTCCAAAGCTGGGCATTAGTCATGCCTCTCAGCTGCCCATGTGCCCTCTCCTCTCCAGAGACTTCCCATCAGCATGGAGGGGTGAGGGGGCTGGACCACCTTTGGTCAGAGTCTGCCTGCCCCCAAGGAAGAGAAAAAGAAGGATTTAGGGCTCAAGCAGCAGGTTCATGGGAAAACACAGTTTAAAAAAGAGGCAAAATAACAGAGAATTTTATTAAGCTTCAGCAGAGAGGGACCTGGGAGTCCTGGTGGACAACAAGTTGACCATGAGGCAGCAATGTGCCCTCATGGCCAAGAAGGCCAATGGTCTCCTGGGGTGCATTAAAAAGAGAGTGGCCAACAAGTCAAGGGAGGTCATTTCCCTCCTCAACTGGTTAAAGGCACATCTGGAGTACTGTGTTCAGTTCTGTCCCCCCTCCTCAAGTTCAAGAAGGACAGAGAACTATCGGAGAGAGTCCAGCAGAGGCTACAAAAGATGATCAAGGGGATGGAGCACCTCTCTGATGACAAAGGCTGAGAGACCTGTGTGTGTTTAGCCTGGAGAAGAGAAGACTGAGAGAGGATTTCATCAATGCTTATCAATATCTAAAGGGCGGGTGTCAGGAGGATGGGGCCAGGGTCTTTTCAGTGGTGCCCAGCGACAGGACAAGGGGCAACAGACACAAATTGGAACACAGAAAGTTCCATCTCAACATGAGGAGGAACTTCTTTACTTTGAGGGTCGCAGGGCCCTGGAACAGGCTGCCCAGAGAGGTGGTGGAGTCTCTTTCTCTGGAGATCTTCCAAACCCACCTGGATGCGTTCCTGTCCAACCTGCTCTCGGTGAACCTGCTTTGGCAGGGGGTTGGACTAGATGGTCTCCGAAGGTCCCTACCACACCTACCATTCTGTGATTCTGTCATCTCAGCTAATTTTTTCCCTCTCCTTCCACTTTGCACCAGGGTTGGCAATGCAGGAGATGGATCCTCTGCCGATAGCAGAGCACCTTCCCCCAGCTGGGGGTCCCTGGGGTGGGGTGGGCACAAGCTCACCAGGCAGAACGTGGAGGGGCCTCAGGAGGAAGCTCCAGGAGCCCCATATCCTAAAACTGAGGTGCAGACTGCTCAAAGGGGGGCAGAGATTCACAGGACTGCGCTCCCAAGCCGGCAGAGCCCTGCCCGGGCATGGTGAGGCACCAAGGTTAGGTACCAAAGTTCATGGGACCCTGCTGCTCTCCTCCCCGCTGCTCTCCTCCCAGCTGGCTGATGGGAAAACCAGTGGGGACCAGATGGATGGTTGAGCCTGGGCAGGTGTTTGTCCAGCCTCCAAACCTTGAGCTCACCCCACAAACTCTCTCCAGAGTCTGTCTAGTCCCTTCCTTGTTGAAGATGGAGAGTATTTGCAGCTGTTGAAGCTGATTTTCATGTTCCCTCCTGCACACTCAGAGCCGTCCCAGTTTGCCCTCTCGCTGTGTCTCTTTAGCCTTTTGCAATATCAGCCAAGCCACATCCAGCCCTTAAGGGTGCAAATCACGCTGCCCGTGTTATTGTTCAGACAGAGCCAGATCCCAGGTTTGTCTGGTTTTAACTCAAGTCCTAGAGATCCACTTGGCAGTTCCTCCCAGCCCCATCACACCCCAGTTCAGCTGCATGCCTTGAGGGCTTACACTTGTTTCTCTAGCTCCTTAACCCCCCAGGAATCTGTTTAGCACCTCTCCCTAATTACATCAGTTACCCCCCAGGGAGGCTGTTTAGCATCTTCCCTAATGTGACAACCTCCTCATCCCGAAGGTGCAAGAAGGAGGTCAAGGTCAAGGTCAGATGCATTTCTGGGTTCCTCTGCTGAGCAATTTCACAATTTGCCTCTGCCAAGGTCTTGCATCAGCCTTAACAGCTTTAATTTCTAATTAGTTGCTTGCTCTCCTCCTTTTCCTCTCTGTCATCCTGTGGGCTGCTTCTGCCTTGGGTTTCCCTTGTGTATCTCAGAGCTGTGCAACACTGCTCCGGTGGACTGTTGTCACCACTGCTGAGTGACATCGATTTGCAAGGTGCTGGGCATCCAGCTGCAGGGCTGGGGTCTCCAAGTGCTGCCCGAGGTATCGCTTCTCCTTCCTGCGCTTGCAGCCCATTTCTAGCCCCACAAGCCTCAGGCATCGGACAGGGAGCCCAGACCCCCGGGGACTGCCCACCACGACACCAGCCCCGGGATGGAGAGGAGGTGCTGGCTACCGGCACGGGGCCAGGGCATTAGTGGGGAGCATGGGAACCTCGCCTCCCCCACCAGCAGCACCCCATCCCCCAGTGCCCCCCAGGCTCTCCCCTGTGCCACTGGTAAGGGGGGACCGGGAGCTGCTTGGTATTGGCTCCCTGGTGCTGGGGGCCGTCACCCAGGGCAGGGACAAGTATTTTTGCACCTCGATGGCTGGGCTCCGGCGGTCGGGGTCTAGTGTCAGCAAGCGCCGAAGCATCTCCACTGCCCCAGAGCCGAATCCTTGCCAGGACGCCGGCACCCCCCGCCCCGCCACACCGCCCTGCCAGGCACTGAAGTCCTCAAACTGGGGGTCAGAGCTGGTGGCCACAGCCCAGGGGAAGCAGCCAGTGCAGAGGCAGAAGAGCAGGACGGCAAAGGCCCAGACGTCCAGGCTGGAGTCCAGCTCCAGTGTGTCAGAGCCCTGCAGCAGGCAGAGCTCCGGCGGGGTGTAGGGCAGGGTGCCAGACATGGCACCCACTGCTGAGCCCTGCACGCGGGTGAGCCCGAAGTCTCCAAGCTTCACCCGCCGGCACTCGCGGTCGAAGAGCAGCACGTTGTCCAGCTTGACATCCCGGTGCACCAGGGCACGGCTGTGCATGAAGTCCAGCGCCTCGGCCAGTTGGGATGCGCAGCGCTTCACCAGCTCCTCCGCCAGGCCCTCCTGCAGGGAGGGTGGTAACCTCACCCGCTGCTCGGCCCCCTCCCCAAAGTGGGGCCTGCAGCACCCAGACCCCTGCCCAGCACCGCCAACCCGTGCTTTGTCCCACAGCAGCCTGTAGCCACCTGCCAGTGCTGCAAAGGGTCTCCCCATGCACAGCATGAGTACGCACCTCACTGCAAGGTGTCTCCTCCAGTGCACGCCTCCACTGCACCCACTGCAAAGTGTCTCCTCCTGTGCTCAGCATCACTTGCACCCCACTGCAAAGGGTCCCCCCACCAAAAGCGTGACCATGCACCACACTGCAAAGGGCCTCTCCCCACACAGTGTCACTGCACCCCACTGCAAATCTGTCCTGGCACCTCCTCCTCCATCCTCCCACCCTTCCTGGCCCCCGTCCCCCTCCCACAGAGCCCCCGGGGCAGCACACACCCCGGGGTTGAGCAGAGCACACAGATCCCCGGCGGGAGCGAGCTCCTGCCCAAAAGCGAAGTGCGTGGCTGTCTCGAAGGCGATGGGCAGGGCGCGCAGGCAGGCGGCATGGCTGGAGAGGCACAGGGCGATGCAATACTCCCGCAGGAACGCCCGCCGCTCCGTCTGCTCCTTCAGTATCAGCTTGAGGACCACCGGCGAGCCTGGGAAACAGGGGGAGAGCCGAAGCAGGGTCATCCCCATTCTGGGGCAGCAATGGGGCAGAGACAGGGTGGTTTGGGCAGAGCTGGGGTTTGGCTTGGATGGGTCGGGTACATCTGTACACATCTGGGGAGCAGGTTTCCCTAGCCAGCAGCAAGGTCACCCTCCCTGCCCTCCTTCCAGTGCCCCTCACCACCATCCCGGGGCTCCGTCAGCACCACGCGGCCGTAGGTCCCGCTGCCCAGCTCCTCCAGCACAGCGTAGTGCTCCTCCAGCTCCTGCTGCGGCACCTCGCGGCCCGTCTGCACCATCAGCCGCTCCAGGAACTCCTCGTTGTCCTCCCCATCCTCGTCCGACTCCTCCATGGGCCCTGGGGAGAGCCAAGCCCCCCGCGCTGCTGCAGAGCCCCAGCCCCTTGCACGGGGAGACAGCGGCAGCACCACCCACCCGGCTGGGACAGCCCAGTGTAGCCCAGTCCAGCCCAGTCCAGCCTGGTCCAGTCCAGTTTAGCCCAGCTCAGCCTAGTGGAGCCCAGACCAACCTGCTCTGAAGCATCCCAGTATAGTCCAGTTCCAACCAGCCCAGTACAATGCACCCAAACCCAATCCAGTCCTTCCCTGCCCAGTCAAGCCTGGCCACTTTCTCCAGCCCAGCCCAGTCCAGCCCAGTCCAGGTCAGTTTAGCGCAGCCCGGTCCAGTCCAGTGCAGCCCAGCCCAGCCCAACCCATTCTAGGTCAGTCCAGTCCAGCCCAATCCAGCACAGTCAAGTCCAGTACAGCCCAGCTTAGCCCAGTACAGCCCAGTCCCACCCCGGGGGCTCTCCCCACGGTGTCCCTGGCTGGGATCAAGCCCTGCCTCTCTGCCCCAGGTGCTGCATAGCCATGGGGGTCCTGGCTGATGGGAAGGTGCAGCCCCACACCAAGAGGTGATGGGGACCCCAAAACGCCCCTGCCCAGTGGGGCTGAGCACCCCTGGCTGGAGCTGGGGGGGAGGGTGGGACACTTGCTCCATTGAGCTCCTGTGTCGCCTTGTTAGGAGGGAGGGCCAGCGCCGCATCACACCCCAGAGGAGAGGCAGTGAGCCCTGTCACCTCTCAATGAAGGGACAGGAAGCTCCACATCACCCCCCAGATCACCCCACAGCAGCAGTCAGGGCTCCATCGCTCCACCCTACGTCCCCCGCCATTGCAAGGGTCAGGGCTGGCTCTGTCCCTCCCCACATCCCCCCATTGCAGGGAGCCAGGGATGACTCTTTGCTCCTCCATCCCCAGCCCTGAAGCAGGACCCTGGACCCTTCTCCCATCCCACCACCTGTAGCCACCTGTATCAGCACAGCTGCAGCGAGGTCACCGCCACCACTGACACCTCCAGGTGTGCAGGGCCAGGACAACCAGCCTGTCCCCTCCCAACACACCCCCCACTGCCGTGGGGCTCAGCCAAGAGGGCCATGCAAGCAAGCCAGAAGCAGCAGGCAGGGTCGAGTGTCCCTTGGGGTTGCATGGGGACAGCCGAGCAGCCCAGGAGCAGTGCATGCCTCACCTGCGTCCCCCACCGTGTGTCCCAGCAGGGTCGGGTGCTCCCAGGGCGCGGCTGGCTGCCCCCAGCCCCACAGCCGCCCCCGGCACCGGGAGCTGTGACTCAGACTTTCCTGCCCGCTCCCATGCCACCGGCCCGCGCTAATCTCTGCCGCTCGCGCGCAGGGAACATGTGTCAGCCCCAACGCGTGCCGAGGGCCAAAGATAGGCAGGAGGCAGGACAGGCAGGGCATTGCATGGGGGGACAGACGGACAGGATGGAGCTGGGGATGGGGGACAGACAGGACATTGAACGGGGGGACAGAGGGACAGGATGGAGCTGGGGATGGGGGACAGACGGGACATTGAATGGGGGGACAGAGGGACAGGATGGAGCTGGGGATGGGGGACAGACAGGACATTGAATGGGGGGGACAGACGGACAGGATGGAGCTGAGAATGGGGGACAGACAGGACATTGCATGGGGGGACAGAGGGACAGGATGGAGCTGGGGATGGGGGACAGATGGGACATTGAATGGGGGGACAGACAGACAGGGTAGAGCTGAGAATGGGGGACAGACAGGACATTGAACGGGGGGACAGAGGGACAGGATGGGGATGGGGGCTGAGCCGTGCGGTGGGCTCGGTGCGCCCGATGCGGGGTGGGGAAGCAGGATGCAGGCCTTGTGGCTGTCCCTCAGCACGCTGCTCTGCACTGTCTGTCTGTCTGTCTCCGAGCTGCTTGTTCACCCAGAGAGGGGGCCTGTTCCCAGCACCACGCTCTGTCCATCCATTCCTGCAAGCTGTCCTCCACACTGCCCGTACATCCATCCATCCATCCATCCATCCATCCATCCATCCCTCCCTCCCTCCATCCATCCATCCCTCCCTCCATCCATCCATCCCACACAGTGCCTGGTCCATCTGTCCCCACACACCTTGCTGCTTATCTTTGCTGCCCCTGCCTGTGCTGTCTGTCCATCCCCCCCCAGGCACCCTGTTCTGTCCATCCCCCCACGCCATGCATCATTCTCTCTGTCTGTCCACGTCCACAGTCCTCTGTGACAGCTGCCTCATGCCACCTGTTTGTCCCCCCATGCAGCGCTCCATCCTGTCCCTCTGTCCTTCCTCGCAGTGCTGCCTCCCCATCCGACCCACTTCACTGAGCCGTGCTCCTTGACGTCTGTCTGTCCCCACGTGCAGTGCCCTGCCTGCACCCCATGCCTCTCTGTCTGTCCCCCATGCAATGCCATCACAGTTGCCATCCCACAGCGCAACCCTAACCATGCCATGACACAGCACAGCAATGCCACAACACAGCTCAGTCATGCCACGACACAGCCCGGCCATGCCACGACACAGCCCGTCAACGCCAGGACACAACGAAGCAATGCCACAACACGGCTCAGACATGCCGTGACACAACCCAGCCGTGCCATGACACAGCCCGGTCATGCCACAGCCCAGCCCAGCCATGCCACAACCACACACCACCTACCCCCATTGCCACAGTCCCCCCCCACCCCCACCCCGGCCCCGCCACGTCCCAGCACAGCCCCAGCCCCGGCCTGGCCATGACCCCTCATCCCGCTGCAGTGGCATCCCGGCAGGATGCAGAAAGTCATGGGCATCCCTCCACCTGCCTCAGTTTCCCCTCTGTGGTGCCACCTCCCTGAGAGGACAGGGGTGACCCGTTTTGTCGTGTGTCCCCTAGCCACCCAGCATCTCACAGCTCCAGCTTCACCCACCTACGTGCCAGACGGCTCCCACGGGGGTGAGGGCCAGAGACCGGGAGCAAGCAGTGGGTGCCAGACCCCCAGATGTGGGGCAGGGTGATTTGGGGACAGAGTGGGGATGCCAGCCCTGGTTGCTGACCCCCCGCAATCTCCAGGACCAAGGCATCGTCCCATGGGGCTGGCACCAACCCTGGGAGACGTCGTCCCCACACCGAGCCCCCTCCACCACTGTCCCCAGCGTCCTCAGCCCTGGCCACGCCACCCCCGCCCCGTTCCCCGCTGTCCGCCCCCCCCCCCCCCCCCCAGCTCTGACTCACATCTGGGCCCCCTCAGCAGGGCGCGTTCCTGGGGGGTCTATTTTGGGATGGGGCTGGCAGAGCCCGGCTGGCGGCACACGCACCCGGTGTCCTGCCAAGGAAGTACTGGCCGTGCCGAAACGCGGCGGTCAGCCATGCAGGTGCTGGGGGGTCTCCTCGGGCTGGGGTGGGGGGACGACAGCACCCAGGGGTCAGGGCACCCTGGTCATCCCTCCACCCGCACCCCAGGGCTGTGCCTGCCCCAGCATCCACCCTCTCCCATGGTCCCCCGGCTGGATCCCTCCCTCACAGTTTTCAGGGCCATACCCTTCCTTCTCCCCGGCTTCCCACAACCGTCTCCCTTCCTCTCCCCATTGCCCAGGACCATCTCCCTCCCTCTCCCCACTTCCCGCAGCCATCCCTCTCCCTCTCCTCATTTGCTCTAACAATACTCGTCCCTCTCCCCACTTCCCACAATAATACTCATCCCTCTCCCCAGTTCCCATGGCCATCTCCCTCCCTCTCCTCAGTTCCCACAACCATCACCTCTCCATCTCCCCAGTTCCCACCACCTCCTCCCTCCCTGTCCCCACTTCCCATGACCATCTCCCTCTCCCCACTTCCCACAATAATACTCATCCCTCTCCCCAGTTCCCACGATCGTACCCCTCCCTCTCCCCACTTCCCATGACCATCTCCCTCTCTGCACTTCTCACAGCAATACCCGTGCCCCCCGCTGTTTCCCACGGCCACGGCCACCTCCCTCTCCCTGTTCCCACGACCATCTCCCCCCCACCATTTCCCACGGCCACCTCCCTCTCCCCAGCTCCCCAGGGCCGCATCCCTCCCGCTCCCTCTCCCTCCCCACCTGCTCTTTCCCCCCAGCCCATCTGCTCGCGGAGCCCTGACCCCGACCCCGCTGGAAGGTAATTAATATTTGACAGCACATTAGCAGGACCCGCTTGGCGGGCGGCCGACAGGGGAAAGGTCGTGCCCCGCTGTTACCCACTCCCCCCGGGGAGCAGGGGCTGCTCCCAGGGGGGTGCCCCCCCAGCTCCCTCCATGGGGCAGGAATCAGAGGGTTGTGATCCCCCTGCCCCACTGGGGACCACCCCCATGGTCCGGCCGTCCAGCCCCACAGGCACGTCTCTGGCCTCAGTGGCATGCGGAGGATGCGGGCGCCTGTCCCTGTCCGTGCCCCCGCCGGGGGGGGGCCTTCGCTGGCCGGAGTCCCGGGAGCGTGGGAGGGAGCGCGGTGGCAGGGCCACGGGGGCGGAGGGACGGACAGCTGCGGGGGCACCGAAATAGCCAGCGGGCAGCCGGGCCAGGTGGCACCAGCTTGTCCCTGTCCTCATCCCCAGGGCTGGGGCTGAGGCGGGGGGGCACAGCCCAGTGCTGAGCCCCATAAGCCACCGCCCCACTGCCCCCATCCTCTCTGCCCCTGACGGCATCCCCAAATTCCCCCTCTGTCATCGCAGGGGGGAGATGTGCCCCCTTGTTGTCCCACTGCCCCATGGCCTGCCCCTCTGGCCCCACGGCACCCACACCCTCTACACCCAGAGCTCCACTGCCCTGTGCCCTGCCCCTCTGCAGCCCCTGGTCCCACTGCCCCCACACCCTCTGCTCCCCTGGTCCCCATTGCCCTACACCCCACCGCTCTGCCCCCTTGGCCCCTATAGACCCACGCCCTGCCCCTCTGCAACCCTGGCCCCCACTGCCCCATGGCCTCCCCCTCTGCAGCCCCTGGCCCCACAGCACCCACATTCTCTGCTCCCATAGCTCCCATTGCCCCACACCCTCCCCGTCTGCAAGCTCTGGCCCCCAGTGCCCCATGCCCTGACCCTCTGCCCCCCTGACTCCATTGACTCACTCTCTGCCCCTCTGCACCCCTGAGTTCACTGCCCCACACCTGGCCCCTCTGTCCCCCAAACCCCATTGCCCCAGTTCCTGCCCTGCTGCCCCACCTGCCCCAGCCCCCCACCTGCCTCCCAGCAAGACCCAGTCCGGCCCCTGCCCCACATTCCATGGGGCAGAGCCGCAGGCATGGTCCCCTCCCCTGGCAGGCTGGCTGCTGGGAGCAGGACAGGTGGCTGCAGGGATTAGCGCTAACGAGCTGTTTCATAACAGGGTCAAGAGGCCACGGGGGGAGCGTGGGCAGGGGGCCAGGCTGGGCTCAGCCCCACACCTGGGACAGCAGGATCCCTGCACTCACCCCACTGAGGCCCCACAGCATGGACATGGCTGTGCGCAGGCACCCCATGGTGCCTCGTGGGGCTGGGTGCCCACATCCCCGGGCACAGGCATGGTGCAGGCAGACGCTCAGTTTCCCACATTTAATGACTGGGCAGAGGGATAAGGGGCTGGGGCAGGATCCCCTGCTGCCACTGATGGCCTCCTGTGGAGTCTTGTGTCTGGGGTCCCCCATGGGGCCAGGGGCTGCCTGGGGACGGATGCAGGAGGGATGCTCCGCAGGGGGACACGGTGGCTGGGGGCCATCGAGGGGCAGAGCTCAGGCATCCTGCAGGGACAAAAGGATGACCATGGCGTGATCCTGCCCTGCCAGGCCACCCCGGGTATCCCATGGCGGCGGGAGGGGGTCCCAGACCTGGCAGACCACGCCGACATCCTCCTGGTGGGTGCAGTCGTGGCGTCCCCACGTGCGGTGGGCGCAATCCCGCAGGGTCCCCTCCTGACCCCGGCAGCGGACGTCGTCCAGCCAGATGCGCCCAGCACCGGGGCCGAAGCGGGGCCGTCCCCGGGGAAGGTCGCCAACTTTCCCCGCTGCCCCACAGCTCAGCTCCCGGCAAACCACCGCCGCGTTGGTCCCGCTCCAGCCGTCATCGCAGACTGTGCCCCACTGCCCAGCGTGGTTCACCTCCAACCGCCCGGCGCAGCGCCCGGGGCCACCCACCAACCGCAGCTGGAAGGGGTCTGCGGGGACATCGTCGTGACACCAGCCCCAAGGGACACCCCCCCATCTAGGGCAGCATCACCCCATGCCGCTGGCACACTCACCCTCGCACTCAACAGCGGCCACCCGATCCATGAGGCAGGGAGACGGGTGCCCCGGTTGGAGGATGCAGTGCTCCAGGGCCGGCTCCTGCCCAGTGCACTGCACCTGCCGCAGCACCACCGGGGGAGCGCCGGCCGCCGTGGAGCCGCAGGGCGCTGGGACGAACCGCGGGCGACCGCAGGCCAGCTGGCGGCACAGCACCTGGGCAGCCGCCGGATCCCAGCCCTCAGCACAGACGGAGCCCCAGGTGCCAGCAAAGAGGAGCTCCAGGCGCCCGGCACAGCGTGAACGGCCACCCTGCAACCGGGCTGGCACCGCTGCGGGGATACGGAACCAGTATGACCAGTACAGCCTCAGTCTGCCCAGGATAGCCCCAGTCTGCCCGACCCAACCCCAGTTTGCCCAACCCGCTCCCTAATCTGCCCAGCATGGCCCCAGCACATCCAGCACAACCCCAGTCTTCCCAGCAAAGCTCCAGTCTGTCCAGCACAACCCCATATACCCAACACAAACCCAGTTTGGCCAGCCCATCCCTGGTCTGCCCATAATGCCCAGGACGGCCCCAGTCTGCCCAGTACAAGCCCTCCTATGTGTGATCCATGCCCCAGTGCCTGCCATATCCCGTGGCCGCTGACCCCGCGGCCCCCGAGTGTCACCGGGGGGACACACCGGGGCCACCAGGGGACACCCAGGGGACTCCCAACGTACCAGATCCGGCCACAACGCTGCAGCACAGAGCTGGGGGGAGAGAGGGAAGGGACAGGAGTCGGGACCCAGCCCTCGCCCCACAGACACACACACACACACCCCCCTTCCCCGTGCCCCACTGACCTACAACATACACCCCACGGACACCCCCACGCTCCACACTCCTTGTTGTCCCCCCAACACACACCCACAGACACCCCCCCGACCCTACTGACACACCCACCCCCCCCAGCAACACACACGCCGTGGACATCCCACCCTGCACACCCCAGTAAAATCCCCAACACACCCCCTAAATCCACCCCCAGCTCTGCCCCCACCAAGTTCACCCCCAGCTCCGTGCCCCTCATGAGCACCCCCAGCTCTGCCACCAAAGTCCCGTCCCCCCCCAGATCTGAGCCCCCCCCCCCAAATTCATCCCCAGATCTGTGACCCCCCAAAGCCCCTGCCCCACACCCCCACCCACCCCCCCACGACCCCCAGTCCCTCACCGAGGCAGAGCCCAAGGCCAACCAGCCCCCCCATGCCGCAGCTGCCTGGGTCCCCCCTCCCAGGGCCCCCCCCCCCTTTTAAGGCTCCCTCCCAGGGAGGGCCGTGGGGGGCAGTGGGGAGGGGAGGGGGAAGAGGGGAGGAAGCGAAAACGCTGTGGGGAAGTGCTGAAGGAGCCAGCCCGGCGCCATGGGGCCAGCAGAGATGGGGGCGTGTGATGGGGAGCAGGATCAGGCCTCCCCTCCGCCCAAAAGAAGGGGCCCTGCTGCCTGCGCTCCCCAGGTCACCCCCCCCCGGCCAAGGGTGCACCCAAGATGGGGCTGATCCCCCTATGTCTCCCCCAAAACGATGCTCCCCATCCCACCAGCCCACAACCTCAATAGGCTCCAGGATCAGGAGCGAGGAGGGGTGGGTCCAGCCCCATTTTATTCCATCTGGAGGTCACAGCAGCGTCCCCCGAGCCACCCAGCCTGGGGGGAGTGTGTCAAGACCCCATTATGGCTGAGAGCCGGTGGCACGGGGGGAGCCTGAAAAGCCCCTCAGGAGATGCTGGAGGGTCAAGGTGAGCGCCCGTAGGTCCCCCCGCAGCCCCTGCACCTCCTGCAGCAGGGCCTGCAGCTGGGGGGCCGGACATGGGGGGCAGCTGCCGGACTCCCCTCCCCAGTGCCCTCCAGCTGCAGGGTGGGCTGGCAGCGGCGCTGCTGGGGGAGCCGGACCTGTGGGGGGAGATATAGAGACCTCCTAAAGCACAGCCATGAGCGATACCTCCCCCAGTTGTGTTCCCCCCCCCCAAAAAAATACCAGAATTTCAGGTGCAGGGGGGGCCTGCATCCCTCTCCCACCCTGCCAGCACCCACCCCCACACTGCCACAGAGCACAGGGGTCCCAATGGGTATCACTCCAGGGGGGTGGCAGGACACCCCTTTTGCTGCTATGCCCCCCCCTTACCTGTGCATGGTGCCCTTGGGAGCACGGGGTCTGCTGGGGTGCGGGACGGATGGGTGCTGAGCGGCTCCGGAGTGGGCTGGGAGGGTGATGGGGGGGTCTGGGCGTTGAGCAGCTCCGTGGGGTGCTGGGAGGGTGCTGGGGGGGTCTGCGTGCCAAAGGGCTCCATGGGGTGCTCCTGGGATGCTGGGGGTGTCTGAGTGTTGAGGGTCTCTGTGGGGTGCTGGGGGAGTGCTGGGGGGGTCTGGGTGCTGAGGGGTTCCGTGGGGTGCTGGGAGGGTTCTGGGGGGGTCTGGGTGCTGGGGGTCTCTGTGGGATGCTGGGAGGGTACTGGGAGGATCTGGGTGCCAAAGGGCTCCATGGGGTGCTGGGAGGATGCTGGGGGGGTCTGAGTGTTGAGGGTCTCTGTGGGGTGCTGGGAGGGTACTGGGGGGGGCTGGGTGCCGAGGGTCTCTGTGGGGTGCTGGGAGGGTACTGGGGGTGTCTGGCTGCTGAGGGTCTCCATGGGATGCTGAAGGAGTGCTGGGGCTATGTGGGGGCTGGCGATTTCCATGGGGTGCTGGGGGGGTGCTGGGGGGGGCTGTGCACTAGGGGTGTCCTTGGGGAGCTGGGTGGGTACTGGGGGGCTCTGGGTGCTGGAGGGCTCTGGGGGGCTCTCGGAGGGGATGCTGGAGCCTGTATCCAGTTGTACTGCAAGGGCAGGAGGGGCTGCTGACATCAGGGTGGGGTTCTGTGATGGAGGGGGTGATGGGGGCTCTGTGGGGGGAGCAGAAACCCCAGAGGGGCTTGGGTCCAGGTCTGCACCTGGGGAGGGAAGGGACACAAAGATCTGTGAGGCCCCTGCACCACTGTCTCCAGGCCCCTTCACCCTGGGTGCTGGGTGAAGAGCACCACATCCATCCATCCATCCATCCATCCATCCATCTATCCATCCATCCATCCATCCAAACAGCTGTCCATCCATCCAAACATCCATCCAAACATCCATCCAAACATCCATCCATCCTTCCGTCCATCCATCCAAACATCCATCCATCCGTCCATCCATCCAAACATCCATGCATCCAAACATCCATCCGTCCATCCAACAATCCATCTGTCCGTCCATCCATCCATCCAACCATCCCTCCATCCTTCCATCCACCCACCCGTCCATCCATTCCTCTTTCGTTACTGTCCATGCCTTCATTCTCCAACAAATCCTTCCTTGCCATCCATCCATCAATCCATCTACCCTTTCTCCTAACTTTCTGTCCTTCCTTCCCTCCACCTTTCTCTCCATTCAGTCACCCCTTCCCCTCTCAGTCTACCCATGCATAGCCCCTACTGTCTTTCCACCCACCCCAGCCCTCCAACATTTTATCCTTGTCCTGAAAATTTCTTCCATGAGATTTCTTGCTTACTACCATCTGGATCCAGATTTGCTGGAGGATGTGTGCTCCTCGTGGTAGCTTCTGGACCATGTTTGGCTCCTGGATGTATGCTCCATGTGATAGCATCTGGACTCAGTTCTGCTGGAGAATGTATGCTCCTCATGGTACCATCTGGACCCGATTCTGATGCAGGATGCGTGCTCATCATGGTACCTTCTGGATCTGGTGCTGCTGCAGGGTGTGTGCTCCTCAGGGTATCATCTAGACTGAAATCTGCTAAAGAACCTGTGCTCTGTGTGGTACCATCTGCATCCAGTTCTCCTGAAGGATGTGCATATGGTGTGGCACCACTGGGACCAGGTTCTGCTGTGGGATGTGCACTCCACATGGTATCATCCAGACCCCTTTCTGCTGAAGAATGTGCTCTCTCCATTGTGCCACCCGGACCCAGATCTGCTGGAGGACGAGTGCTCCTCATAGTACCTTCAGGATCTAGTTCTTCTGCAGGACGTGTGCTTTGCATGCTACCTTCTGGACCTGGTTCTGCTGGAGGACGTGTGCTCATCATGGTATCTTCAGGACCTGATTCTGCTGGAGGATGTGTGCTCCATGTGGTACCACCTGGAACCAGTTCCACTGGAGGACGTGTGCTTCTCATGGTACCTTCTGGACCTGGTTCTGCTGGAGGATGTGTGCTCCATGTGGTACCATCTGGAACCAGTTCCACTGGAGGACGTGTGCTTCTCATGGTACCTTCTGGACCTGGTTCTGCTGGAGGATGTGTGCTCCTCATGCTACTTTCTGGACCTGATTCTGCTGCAGGATATGTGCCCCATGTGGTACCATCTGAATCCAGTTCCACTGGAGAACGTGTGCTCCACATGGTACCACCTGGAACCAGTTCCACTGGAGGATGTGTGCTTCTTGGGGTACCTTCTGGACCCAGTTCTGCTGCGGGATCTGTGCCCCTTGTGGTACCATCTGAATCCAGTTCCACTGGAGAACGTGTGCTCCACATGGTACCACCTGGAACCAGTTCCACTGGAGGACGTGTGCTTCTCATGGTACCTTCTGGACCCAGTTCTGCTGCAGGATGTGTGCTCCGTGTGGTACCATCTGGAACCAGTTCCACTGGAGGATGTGTGCTTCTCATGGTACCTTCTGGACCCGGTTCTGCTGCAGGATGTGTGCTCCGTGTGGTACCATCTGGAACCAGTTCCACTGGAGGATGTGTGCTTCTCATGGTACCTTCTGGACCTGGTTCTGCTGCAGGATATGTGCTCCATGTGGTACCATCTGGAACCAGTTCCACTGGAGGACGTGTGCTTCTCATGGTACCACCCGGAACCAGTTCCACTGGAGGATGTGTGCTTCTCGTGGTACCTTCTGGACCTGGTTCTGCTGGAGGATGTGTGCTCATCATGGCACTTTCTGGACCTGATTCGGCTGCAGGATATGTGCCCCATGTGGTACCATCTGAATCCAGTTCCACTGGAGAACGTGTGCTCCACATGGTACCACCTGGAAACAGTTCCACTGGAGGACCTGTGCTCATCATGGTACCTTCTGGACCCAGTTCTGCTGCAGGATGTGTAGTACTCATGGTCCCTTCAGGACCTGGTTCTTTTGCTGTAGGATGTGTTCTCTGCATGGTACCTTCAGGACCTGGTTCTGCTGCAGGACGTGTGCTCCTCAGGGTATCATCTAGACCAAAATCTGTTGAAGAATGTGTTGCCCATTTGGTACCATCTACATCCAGTTCTGCTGGAGGACGTGTGCTCTTCATGGTACCTTCAGGACCTGGTTCTGTCACGTTCTGGTTACTCCACATGGTATCCCCTGTTGGGACCACCATGGTGGGGGCCAACTCCTGCCTTGCTTTGGGCCTGGTCCCTTGTGTAGTTCTAACCAGATGCTGCCCCACTTTGGCTTGAGTGGCATCAACAGGATGCTTTCCTGGTAGGGGCTGGGTGGGCTGGATGTCAACTGCCACATCCTGCCCTGTTGGTGGTTGAGTGGCACCAAGTAGATCCCACCCTGCTTTGAGCTTGGTACCTTGCATAGTCCCAACCAAACCCCGCCCTGGTGGTTTTCTGGTGGTCCGGTTGGCACCTGCCAGAATCTGCCCAGCTTTGGGTTGGGTGATCTGTATGGTACTGGTTGGATCCCGCCCTGCTTTGGGCCGGATGACACGGATGGTACCGACTGGATCCCGTCCTGCCTTGGACCTGTTGGTACTGACTGGATCCCGTCCTGCCTTGGACCTGTTGGTGCCAGCTGAATCCCATCCTGCCTTGGACCTGTTGGTGCCAGCAGGATGCCATCCTGCCTTGGACCTGTTGATACTGGCTGGATCCCGTCCTGCCTTGGACCTGTTGGTGCCAGCTGGATTCCATCCTGCCTTGGACCTGTTGGTGCCAGCTGGATCCCGTCCTGCCTTGGACCTGGTGGCACCAGCTGGATCCCGTCCCACTTTAGACCTGGTGGCACCAGCTGGATCCCGTCCTGCCTTGGGCTTGGTGCTCTGGATGATGCCAGCGGGGTCCTGTTCTGCCTTGAGTCGGGTGATCCTGATGATACGAATGGGATCTCGTACCGCTTTGGCTTGCGTGACACCGATTCGACTTTGTCCTGTGGGGCGCTGCGTGCCGGGGGTGGCACCAGTTGAATCCCATCCTGCAGGCTGCTGGGTGCTGGGGGTGACACCAGTTGCATCCCATTCCGTGGGGCGCTGGGTGCCAGGGGTGGTGTTGGCCGGACCCTGTCCTGCAGGGTGCTGGGTGCTGCTGGCCGGTGGAGATGTCCCCGTTGGTGACAGCAGGTCCCCTTGCCCTGCAGCAACGAGAGGGTCGCTCAGCCCAGCTCTTGGGGGACACTCAGCCCCAGAGGTGTGGGCATCTCTTGGGGACAGGGTCTCTGGGACCCCCATCCCTGCTCCTCCTACCCTTGCGGGCTATCCGTGCGGCGGGTGGGATGGCTGCGGTGCTCCGGGGAGAGCCAGGAATGTGGGGCCGGGCGGAGGGGAGCACCCGGGATGGCTTCGTCGTCGGCTGGTGGCGAGTGGGCTCTGCAGGGCGGACATCCAGGGTGGCCAGCTCATCTGCGGGTGGAGGAGACCAGCGTGAGCCCTGCAGTGCGTGCACTGGATGTGCACTGTATACACACTGCATCCTGCCTACGAATGCACTGCATGCATGCACCCTGCCCTCACATGCACTGCACAGACTCGGTGTCCCCATGCAGCGGAAACACGCACTGCACACACACTGCACCCTGCCCATGCACGCACTGCACAGACCCCATGTCCCCGCGCACTGCACCCACACGGCACCGTGCCCACGCATGCACTGCACACACACGCTCCACCCTGCCCACATACACACTACACACGTGCGCTGCACCCTGCCTACACACGCGCTGCACAGACTCCTTGTGTCCGTGTGCTGCACACACGCACTGCACCCTGACCATGCATGCACTGCACACACGCATGCACAGCACGCACTCACTGCACCCTGCCCACGTGCGCACTGCACAGACTCGGTGTCCCCATGCACTGCGCACACACACACGCTGCACCCTGCCCACGTGCACACTGCACCTGCACTGCACTCTCACTGCAGCCGCTTGCGGCAAAGCCGCGCTGCACCCTGCAGACCCTGCACCCACAGGGTTTGCAATTCAGACGCGGTGTCCCTGTGCCCACCCACTGCCCCGTGCCCACTGCATGGGTACGGGGACTGCCCGGCCCCCAGCCGCCCCCCCATCGCGGGTACCTGCGCAGACAACAGCCGCATCCTCCCGGTGCTGGCAGTTGGTGAGGCCCCAGGGGGAAGCCGGGCACCCCAGCAGAGACGACTCGTTCCCCTGACACCGCACGTCGTCCAGCCAGATGGGCCCAGTGCCCTCGCCGAAAAAAGCTGCCCGGGGTGCATCAAGGGCGGCACCGCAGCCCAGCTGCCGGCAGACCACCGCCGCATCCGGCAGCCCCCACAGGTCATCGCAGACGGTGCCCCAGTGCCCGTCGTGGAAGATCTCCAGCCGGCCGGCGCAGCGCCCCGCGGCCCCCACTAGCCGCACGGTGGGAGCCCCTGGGAGAGAGACCGGGGTCAGCACCGGTGCAACCCAGGGGAGCCGTGGGTGGGGGGTGCCTGTGCACACCCTGCCTGGGCACACCGTGACCGTGCACGCTGTACCCGTGCATGCCATGCATATGCACACTGAACCTGCGCACGCTGTACCTGTGCACGCCGTACCTGCACACACTGTATCTGTGCACGCTGTACCCGTGGCATGCTGTACCCGTGCACAACGTCCCCGTGCACACCGTACCTGCACATGCTGCGCCTGCACAGGCTGTAAGGGGTGGCGGGGTGAGGGTGGGCGGCGGGGTGGGCATCCAGGGGGGCTCGGTGGTGCCGAGGGGCTGGAAGCGGTGAGCTGTGGGGAGCGGCAGTCAGGCGAGGGGTCCCCAGCTCGGGTCCCCCCGCCCCGGCTCACCCACCTGCCCGCTGCAGCCCACCTGAGCAGACGGCGCTGGCATCCTCTTCGTGGGCGCAGACGTGGGGACGCCAACCCCGGTGCCGGCATAGGACCAGGCGCTCCTCGGTGCCCCGGCACCGCAACCCGTTGAGCCAGATGGGACCCAAGCCCTCTCCAAACCAGGCTCCTGGGGGGGCAGCCAGGGCGGCCCCGCAGCCCAGCTGCCTGCAGACCACCGCCGCGTCTGGCAGCCCCCAATCATCGTCGCAGACAGTGCCCCAGCGCCCGTTGTGCTGCACCTCCACTCGCCCGGCACAGCGCCCGGGGCCCCCAGCCAGCCGCACCGGGAAGGGCCCTGGGGACAGCCCGCGCTCAGGCACCGGGGCCAATGGCACCCCACAACACCCGCTGGGACCCACTGGGATCCTGGGACCTGCTGGGACCTACTGGGACCCGCTGGGCTCCTTTGCGCACACTGGGACCTGCTGGGATCCTTTGCACAAACGGGGACCCACTGGGATCCTGGGACCTGCTGGGACCTACTGGGACCCGCTGGGCTCCTTTGCACACTAGGGAACCTCGTGGGACCTTCTGTGACCCCTGCACCCACTGGGACCCACTGGGACCCTCTGCACACACTGGGACCTGCTGGGATCCTGGGACCTGCTGGGACCTACTGGGATCCTTTGCACAAACTGGGACCCCCCAAGAGCTCCCCCTCACTGGGACTCACTGGGAGCCACTGGGTCAGACCCCTCCCCACCGCGCTGCCCCCCTCCCCCCCCCACCCCAGTACCTGTGCTGCGGGGTCCCAGCAGCCCCACTGGAGACCAAGTGGAAGGATGAGTGGGGGACACAGGCGCCTGGGCATCTCCCCCCATCCCAGGCTCCCCCGGGGGGCCCGGGGCACCCAGCAGTGGGCACCAGTGCCCAGAGGCCAGTGCCCTTCCCAGTTCCCTGTGCCCACTGCCCAGTGCCATTCACAGTTCCCTGTGCCCAGTGCCTTTCCCAGTGCCTGGTGCCCCACGACCAGTGCCCTTCCCAGTGTCCATGACCAGTGCCTGGTGCCCTTCTCAGTGTCCAGTGCCATTCCCTGGACCCAGTGACCAGTGCCCTGCCCAGTGCCCACTGCTCCATGCCCAGTGGCCTCCTGCAGGTCCCAGTCCCTACTGCCCCAAGCACAGTGCCCCTCCCAGAGACCAGTGCCCAGTGCCCAGTGCCCTTCCCAGTGCCCAGTGCCCTGTGACCACTGCCCTTCCCAGTGCCCGGTGCCCCATGCCCAGTGCCCAGTGCCCTTCCCAGTTCCCAGCACCCAACGACCAGTTCCCTGTGACCAGTGACTGGTGATTTTCCCAGTGCCTGGTGCCCCATGGCCAGTGCCCACTGCCCTTCCCGGTTCCCAGAGCCCAGTGCCCCATGTCTTTCCCAGTGCCCACTGCCCCATGACCATGACCAGTGCCCTTCTCAGTGCCCACTGCCCAGTGCCTTTCCCAGATCCTGGAGCCCAGTGCCCAGTATCCGGTGCCCCATGATCAGTGCCCAGCGCCCTTCCCGGTTCCCAGAGCCCAGTGCCCCATCATCAGCAACCAGTGCCCAGTGCCCATCCCAGTGTCCATGCCCAGTGCCCAGTGCCCTTCCCAGTTCCCAGAGCCCAGTGCCCCATCACCAGCGACCAGTGCCCTTCCCAGTGCCCATCACAGCCCACCCTACACAGTTCCCCTCCCAGTGACCAGTTCCCAGGACAGCCCAGACCACCCAGTGCCCTGCCCAGTGTGTCACAGCCTTCCCAGTATCCTGCAGAGCCCAGTACCCAGTTACCAGCACAGCCCGCTGTGCCCCACACCCAGTGCCCATTATGGCCCATGGCACCCAGTGCCCTTTCCCAGTGCCCAGTTCCCAGTGCCCCATGCCCTTCCCAGTGCCCATTATGGCCCGTGGCACCCAGCGCCCTTCCCAGTGCCCAGTGCCCCATGCCCTTCCCAGTGCCCATTATGGCCCGTGGCACCCAGTGCCCTTCCCAGTGCCCAGTGCCCCATGCCCTTCCCAGTGCCCATTATGGCCCATGGCACCCAGTACAATTCCCAGTGCCCAGTTCCCAGTGCCCCATGCCCTTCCCAGTACCCAGTATGGCCCATGGCACCCAGTGCAATCCCCAGTGACAACTGCCCAGTGCCCCACACCCCTCCCAGTGCCCAGTATGGCCCATGGCACCCAGTGCCCTTTCCCAGTGCCCAGTTCCCAGTGCCCCATGCCCTTCCCAGTGCCCATTATGGCCCATGGCACCCAGTGCCCTTTCCCAGTGCCCAGTTCCCAGTGCCCCATGTCCTTCCCAGTGCCCAGTATGGCCCATGGCACCCAATGCCCTTCCCAGTGACAAGTGCCCAGTGCCCCACACCCCTCCCAGTGCCCATTATGGCCCATGGCACCCAGTGCCCTTCCCAGTGCCCAGTTCCCAGTGCCCAGCCCAGCTCCCAGCACCACCCACGGTGCCCAGTGCCTGTCCCCCCCCCCGCAGTGTCCCACAGCCCCATGCAGTGCCCCTGCAGCGCCCAGCCCCCTTTGCAGCTCCCAGTGCCCCCCCCCAGCAGTGCCCTTCCCTTCCAGTGCCCAGTGCAGCGCCCAGTCCTGTGCAGTGCCCAGGGCAGTACCCAGCCCCCCCGTGCAGTGCCCACTGCAGTGCCTGTGCAGTGCCAGTGCCATGCCCA
This sequence comes from Larus michahellis, assembly GCF_964199755.1. Classification (NCBI taxonomy): domain Eukaryota; kingdom Metazoa; phylum Chordata; class Aves; order Charadriiformes; family Laridae; genus Larus; species Larus michahellis. The sequence continues at coordinate 572,046 of NC_133923.1, forward strand.
GTCCTGTATTTACCCCCCCCCAGCACCCACGCCACCCCCGTGCTCTAGCGCTGCCATACGCACACCAACCCCATGCAGTGCCCGTGCAGTGCCAGTGCGGTGCCAGCACTGTGCCTGTGCAGCACCCAGTGCCGTGTTCAACCCCCCCCTCCCAGCACCCATGCCATAGCCGTGCCATACGCACACCAACCCTGTGCAGCGGCAGTGCCCGTGCAGTGCCAGTGCCAGTGCCAGTGCCGTGTCATCTCGGTGCCTGTGCAGTGCCTGGTGCTGTATCCAACCCCTTTCCAAGCTCCCGCACCGCAGCCATGCCATACGCACATCAACCCTGTGCAGTGCCCGTGCAGTGCCCGTGCCGTGCAGCGCCAGCACAACACCCTTGCAGCGCCTGGCGTTTTATTTCACCCCCCCTCCGAGCACCCACGCCGTACCCGTGCCGCATGCACACCCACCCCGTGCAGGGACTTTGCCAGTGCCAGTGCCAGTGCCATGCAGTGCCAGTGCAGTGCCAGGGCCCATGCAGCGCCCATGCACCCTTCCCAGCACCCACGCCGTACCTGTGCCACACGCACACCCACCCTTGCAGTGCCGTGCCGTGCCATGCAGCGCAGTGCGGTGCAGTGCCAGTGTCAGTGTCAGTGCCAGTGCCAGTGCCAGCACAGGCAGTGCTGCCCGGGCTCACCCAGCAGCAGGATGGCGAAGGCCATGGTGGGTGCTGGTGGCGCTGGGGCCAGCGGGGGGGGCGAGGCCGAGCCGGGGCTGCCGGGCCAAGGATGACTCAGTCCGTCCGTCCATCCATCCAGGGGCCAGGCTGGGGGGCGGGGGGGGGGTGCTGGGACCCCCTGGGCTGGGGACGGGTTGGGGGGGGGTGGAAGGGGCAGGAGGGTCCCCCGGTTGTGTGTCACCCCCCCTCCCCCCCCAGCCCCAGGGCCAGCGGGGGGCAACGCCGGAGCCACGTGGCGCCCAGGGGACACACGTGCAGCGCCCACGCGTGTGCACGTGGCCTCCCGCCGCCCCAACACACGTGGGCACGTGGCCTCTCACCAACGCACGTGTGCACGGGGCCTCCCACGACCCCGACACGCGTGGGCACGGGGCCTCCCCCCAACACGCGTGGGCACGGGGCCTCCCATCAACACGGGTGTGCATGTGGCCTCCCACCAACACACCTGGGCACGTGGCCTCCCACCAACACACGTGTGCACGTGGTCTCCCGCCGCCCTGCCATGTGTGGGCACATGCCCTCCGCCACCCCGCCATGTGTGTGCATGTGGCCTCCCACCAACACGTGTGTCCACGGAGCCTCCTGTTACCCCAACACGCGTGGGCACATGCCCTCTGCCGCCCCGCCACGCGTGTGCATGTGGCCTCCCACAAACACGCGTGTGCACGGGGCCTCCCGCAGCACGACACATGAGCACAGGGCACATGCAGCCGCTGCCCACACGCTCATACGTGCACGGAGATGGGCACACGCGTGGGCACAGATATGCACACGTGCACACACATGTGCAGATGCACACACGCACTTGCACACACTTGTGCATACATACGCACGCTTGCACACACGCGCACACGTGTAAACGAAGACACGCACATGGGCACATACATGTGCAAACACGTGCACATGCAGGCGGGTAGACACACATGCACATGCACACACGTGTAGACACACACACACGCGTGCACACACACACACACACGCAGGCAAACACATCCAGATGTACACATGCACATGCACACACACGCGTACATGCACACAGGAGCAGACATGTACACGCCCCTCCCACACGGGTACATACATGTGCACGGACACGCGTACACATGCAGGCACACACGTGCGCGCACACAAATGCACACACACCCCCCCCTGCACACACATACTGGGCGTCAGCGGGAACATACTGGGGAAAGTTCCAGCACCACACTGGGGGCCATACTGGGGTCAGTTGGGCTGCACTGGGGGGGGCTCACAGGCACGGTAGGGCTGATGGGGGGGGATGAGGAGGACTGGGAGCATGGCCGGGGGCAGCGAGGCAGGGTTCGGGGTCCCCCGATGTCCCTCAGAGCCCACCCCTCGCCTCCCAGTGCCCTCTATTCCCCCTCCCCAGTGTTCCCAGTACGCGCCACCCCCCCCCCCCGCTATAGTCCCTCCCGCGCTCCCCCCTCCCCGCCACGCTCATGGACCCGCCCGCGGCCGCGCTGCACCGCCCCCGCCACGGGTGCAGCGGCCCCGCCCCCTAGCGACGCCCCGCCCCCTAGCGACCAGCCCGTAGCAACAGCGCCCCCCCCCTCCCCGCCTCCCGCCGCGAAGGAAGAGCCGCACGGCGCTGGGGCGGGGGGAGACGGGGGGGGGCACCGTTTATTGACCCATCCCACGGCGGACCCAGCCCCCCCCCTTCCCCCGCAGGCGGATCCAGGCGTCAGGGGGGGCCGACCCACCCCCCTCTCCCCCCGGGACTCCACGGCTAAGAACCCCCACTCCAGCTCCAGCTCCGCAGGGGGGGCCGGGGCGGGGGAGGTCCTGGGTGCCCGTGGTGGGGGGCCCTGGATGTCTCGAGGGTCATGGGGGACCGCCCCCCCCAGAAGATGTGCATAAGTGGGACCCCAATGAGCCCCCCCAGCTCCGGCTGCACAGCGGTGTTCGCGAGGGTCCCGGGGAGGTCCGCCCCGCCCCCCCTCAGAAGGTGTGAACCAGGGGGACACTGGGCAGCTCTGGGGTGGGGGGGCCCGTCCCCCCTCCACTGCTGCCACCCCCAGCCGCCCCCAGGGCCGGGGTGGGGGGCTGCCCCCCGTCGCTGCCCCCCGGTGCTGACTCACCCCGGACCAGGAGGATCCGGGGGGGGCCGGGGGGGGGCAGCTGGGCCAGTGCCTGCAGGCAGAGGCGGGCAGGTCCCCCCCCGGCCCCCCGCAGCAGCAGGACGGGGGGCAGCCCTCCGGCAGCCCCCACCACCGCCAGCCGTGGGGATGCGGAGGGGGACGGGCACCCCCCCGCCACCAGCACCTCGGGGGGCTGAGGCTGGATATTGGGTTCTTCTGCGGCCTGGAGATGGACATTTGTCACCTCCGCGGGCTCGAGGTGGACACTGGGCACCTCCATGGTCTGGAGCTGAATGTTGGGCACCTCAACAGTCTTCAGTTGGATGTTGGGCACCTCCACCGTCTTGAGTTGGACGCTGGGCAGCTCCATGGCCTTCAGTTGGATGTTGGGCACCTCAACAGTCTTCAGCTGGATGTTGGGTACCTCCTCCACAGTCTTGAGTTGGACGCTGGGCACCTCCATGGTCTTGAGTTGAATGTTGGGGACCTCCTCTGTGGTCTTGAGTTGGACATTAGGTACGCCCATGGTCTTGAGAGGCATGTTAGGCATCTCTGTGGCCCTGAGTTGCACGCTGGGCACCTCCATCATTTGGTGACAGGCATTGGGCACCTCAGTGGCCTGGAGATGCACATCTGTCACCTCCATTGTCTTCAGTTGGATGTTGGGAGCCTCTGTGATCTTGAGATGGATGTTGGGCACCTCCATCATTTGATGATGGACACTGGACACTTTGGTGTCTTGGAGATGGACATTGGCCATCTCCGTGGTCTGGAGATGGATGCTGGGCACCTCCGTGACTTGTAGCTGGACACTGGGCACCTCAGTGGTTTGGTGACACACACTGGGCACCTCAGTGGTCTGGAGATGGACACTGGGCACCTCTGCGGCCTCAAGATGGACATTTGCCACCTCCACGGTTTGGGGATGGACACTGGGCACCTCAGTGGCTTGCAGCTGGACAGTGGTCACCTCTGCATCCTGGAGATGGACGGTGGGCACCTCCACAGTTTGGTGATGGATGCTGGTCACCTCGGTGGCATGCAGGTTAACGTTCGTCACCTCTGTGGCTTGGAGATGGATGTTGGGCACCTCAGTGGTTTCAAGATGGACATCGGGCACCTCAGTGGATTCCAGATGGACATTAGGCACCTCTGTGCTCTGCATCTGGATGTCAGACACCTCCGTGGCCTGGAGCTGGATGTCGGGCACCTCCGTGGCCTGGAGCTGGACATTGGGCACCTCTGTGGCCTGGAGCTGGACGTTGGGCACCTCCATGGCTTGGAGCTGGATGTTGGGCACCTCCGTGGCCTCGAGATGCACACTGGGGACCTCTGTGGTTTGGAGACGGATGTTGGACACCTCTGTGGCTTGGAGATGGATGTTAGGTACCTCTGTGGCCTGGAGATGGACATTTGCCACCTCTGTGGTCTGCAGCTGGATGTCAGGTACCTCCGTGGCCTGGAGATGGACACTGGGCACCTCTGTGGCCTGGAGATGGACATCGGGCACCTCCAAGGCCTGGAGATGGACGCTGGGCGCCTCCGTGGCCTGGAGATGGACATCTGTCACCTCCGTGGCCTGGAGATGGATGCTGGGTGTCTCTGAGGGCTGCGGCAGGGCTTGGAGCTGGATGTTGGTGATGTCCGAGGGCTGTGGCAGGGCTTGGAGCTGAACATTTGTCACCTCAGTGGCCTGCAGCTGGATGTTGGTGACATCCAAGGGTTGTGGTAGGGTTTGGAGCTGGATGTTGGTCACCTTGGAGGGTTGCGGCAGGGCTTGGAGCTGGATGTTGGCGACATCCAAAGGTTGTGGCAGGGCTTGCAGCTGGACATTTGTCACCTCGGTGGCCTGCAGCTGGATGTTGGTGACATCTGAAGGTTGTGGCACAGCTTGGAGCTGGATGTTGGTGACATCTGAGGGTTGTGGCAAGGCATGGAGCTGGATGTTGGCCACCTTGGAGGGCTGTGGCAGGGCTTGCAGCTGGACATTTGTCACCTCACTGGCTTGGAGCTGGATGTTGGTGACATCCAAGGGCTGCGGCAAGGCTTGCAGCTGGACATTTGTCACCTCGGCAGCCTGGAGATGGATGTTAGTGACGTCCAGAGGCTGTGGCAGAGCTTGGAGCTGAACGTTAGTCACCTTGGAGCGTTGCGGCAGGGCTTGGAGCTGGACATTTGTCACCTCGGCAGCTTGGAGCTGGATGTTGGTGACATCCAAGGGCTGTGGCAGGGCTTGGAGCTGCACACTTGTCACCTCCGTGGCTTGGAGCTGGACATTCGTCACCTCGGCGGCTTGGAGTTGGATATTGGTGACCTCCAAGGGTTGTGGCAGGGCTTGCAGCTGGATGTTGGTCACCTCGGCTGCCTGCAGCTGGACACTGCTGACCTCGGGCGGCTGCGGCCCCCGCGGGGGGAGGACACCACTGACGCCACCCCTCAAGACGATGACATTGGCCCCCGCCGGGGTCCCCGCCACAGCCTGGAGCTGGATACTGGGCAGCGCCTGCCCTGTGCCGGGTACCAAGAGGATGCTCTGCCCGGCAGCAGGGGATGCCGACACCTGGGGGCCCTTCCCCACCTGGGGCGGGGGACCCTCAGTAGGCAGAAGGGTGAAGGTGGGGGGCTCGGCTGGGGTGCTGGGGAGCAGGAGCACCTTCCGCGGGGGTGCCGGGGGGCTGGGGATGAGCTGCAGGCCCTGGGGGGTCTGCACCAGCAGGAAGGTTTGGGGTTCAGGGGGAGGTGGAGGGGGACGGTGGGGGGTTCCGCGAGGACCAGGGGTGTGGGTGCGGAGGTGACGCTGGAGGTAGGAGGCCATGACGAAGGCCTTGGGGCAGAGTGGGCAGCGGTAGGGCCGGGCAGCGGAGTGCGTGCGGCGGTGGAGCTGGAGGTTAGAGGAGTGGGTGAAGGTCTTGCCGCACTGGGGGCAGGCGTAGGGCCGCTCGCCGGTGTGGACCCGCTGGTGTTGCCGGAGGTTGGAAGTTTGGGCGAAGGCTTTGCCGCAGATGGGGCAGGCGTGGGGCCGCTCGCCGGTGTGGAGCTGGCGATGGCGGCGGAGGCAGGAGGTGTTCTTGAAGGCTTTGGGGCAGTCGGGGCAGCGGTAGGGTCGTTCACCGGTATGCTGCCGGAGGTGGTACTGGTAGTGGGACGCCCACTTGAAGGTGAGACCGCACTGGGCGCACTCGAAGGCCCGCAGTCCCGTATGAACCCGCTGGTGGATCTGGAGGAGGGAAGATCGCTTGAAGGCCTTGCCACACTCACGGCAGGCGTACGGCCGCTCACCTGTATGGTCCCGCATGTGGTACCGCAGCCCCGAGGAGCCCTTGAAAGCTTTGCCGCACTCAGTGCATTGGTAAGGGCGCTCCGGGGTGGGCTGGGACACTGCCGGGGGGTGAGGAGCCTCGGGGAGGGGACGCGGTGGGACAGCAGTGGTGTGGCTGCGTTGGTGGGCCAACAGCCCAGCCAACTGGGTGAAGGTCTTGGGGCAGACGGTGCACTTGAAGGGCCGCTCGGCAGCGTGGCCATGCCGGTGCCGGGCCAGCCCCGAGCTGTTTTTGAAGGTCTTGCCACAGGTGGAGCAATGGTGGGGAGTAGCTGGCGGGGTCATGTCTGTCACCGAGTGGCTGCTTCGGTGGCCCAGCAGCTCCTCCTCACTGGTGAAGCTCATGGGGCAGGTGGAGCACCTCCAGAGTGTCTCCGGCAGGGTGGCGGGGGCTGGGAGGAGCGGCGGCACAGCGGCGTGGCTCTGCAGGTGTTTCTGCAGGCAGGCGTCGGAGACGAAGGCCTTGGCGCAGGTGGGGCACTCGTGGGGCCGGGCAGTGGCGTGGGTGCGGCGGTGGAGGAGGAGGTTGGAGGAGTGGGTGAAGGTCTTGCCGCACTGGGGGCAGGCATAGGGCCGCTCACCGGTGTGGACCCGCTGGTGTTGCCGGAGGTTAGTGGCTTGGGCGAAGGCTTTGCCACAGATGGGGCAGGCGTGGGGCCGCTCGCCAGTGTGGGTGTGCCGGTGCCGGCGGAGGCTGGAAGAGTTCTTGAAGGCTTTGGGACAAGCCGGGCAGCGGTAGGGTCGTTCGCCGGTGTGCTGACGGAGGTGGTACTGGTAGTGGGACGCCCACTTGAAGGTGAGACCGCACTGGGCGCACTCGAAGGCCCGCAGCCCCGTGTGGACCCGCTGGTGGGTCTGGAGGAGGGAGGACCGCTTGAAGGCCTTGCCACACTGGGGGCAGGCGTAGGGCCGCTCGCCCGTGTGGCCCCGCTGGTGGTAGAGGAGGGCGGAGGAGCCCTTGAAGGCTTTGGGGCACTCGGGGCACTTGTAGGGCCGCTCGCCTGTGTGGCTGCGTTGATGGTGGGCCAGGCGGGAGGACCACCTGAAGGCCTTGCCACATTCCCGGCAAGCGTAGGGCTGATCGGGCGTCCCCGGAGCCCCGGCCCGGGGTCCAGCTGGCCCCGCTGGTGGCGTGGCTCCCGTCATGGTGACAGTCCTGGGGGTTGGGGACATTGTGGAGTTGGGTGGGCAGGATGCGACATCCCCCCAAGACACAGACACACACGCGCACACACACACCCCCCCCCCCCCCCCCCCCATCAGAGGGACCCGGCGCGGCCACGTGGACAGTGGGGGGCGTGGCCTGGCAGGTGGGGGGCGTAGCCACCGCACTGAAGGCCCACCCGCCCGCCGGTGCTCCCCGCCAGGCGACGCCCCCACGGGCCCCAAAGCCGCCTCAGGCCCCGCCCCCGTCCAGCTCCTCCCTACAGACCACGCCCCCGCCCCACTTTCCCCCTCAGGCCCCGCCCACACCGAGCCGTGAGCCCCGCCAGGCCCCGCCCCCGCCGTCCCTTAAGTCCCGCCCGCCGCCCGCCGTCAAGCTCCATCAGGCCACGCCCCCGCCGCGCTTTTCCCTTCAGGCCACGCCCCCACCTCGCCTACAGGCCGTGCCCCCTCCTCCCCTCAGCCTCCCCCCCCAACCCCAAGCAGGCCCCGCCCCGCGCAGGCGCCGCCGCCGCCGCCCCGGCTTTGCCGCTGCTGCCGCTCCCACCCCCCCGCTGCCCGCTCACCTGCCAGGAAGGGCGCGGGGAGGCGCCGCCGCAGCGCGGCCAGGCCAGGCCGGGCCGGGCTGGGCAGGGCACGGCAGGGCCCGCTCCTGCCGCCGCCGCCGCCGCCGAGCGACGACTGGGCCGCGCCGCGCGCGGAGCCACGCCCCTCCCCCCCCCCGGCGCCGCGCCGTGCCGTGCCGCGCCGCGCGCGCCCAGGGGGCGGGGGCGGGCCCGCGCGGGGGCTGCTGGGAAATGGAGTCCGCGGCGCCGCCATCTTGGAGTGGGGCGGGGGGTGAGATGAGGGGTGCGACCTGCAACGGGGGCCGGGGGTGCCCCTGTCCCCTCTTCCAGGGAGACGCAGGGGATTTGGCGGGGTCGGAGGGAGTTGGAGGGATTGGGGGCCTGGGGTGGTTCAGGGGGGTCCGGAAGGTGTTGGAGGGACTGGGGCCCTGGCGGGGGGGTGCTCAGAGGAGCGTGGCTGTGGGAGGGGATGAGGGAGGATGCGGGAGGTTGGGGGGCTCGTGGGGATTTTGGGGGCTGATGGTGATTTGGAGGGGTTGGGGGCTCAGAGTATAGTTGGGGAGGCTCAGGAGGGTTGGGGGAACTGGGGGGCAGAAGGTTGGGGGGCTGATGGGGATTTGGGGTTTAGGGAGGCTCAGGGGGGTTGGGGGAACGGGGGGGGCAGGGGCTTAGGGGAAGCTGGGGGGGCTTGGGGGGCTCGGAGAGGCTTGGGGGGAGCTGGGAGAAAGGAGTTGGAGGAATTGGGGGGGGCTCAGAGGGGGTTGGGGCAACTGGAGCACTGTTGGGGGGCAGGGTTTTGGGGGAATTGGGGGGCTGGAAGTGACTGGGGGGGAGCTGGAAGTGATTGGGGGGACCCAGGACACCCCCAAGACCGCCAAGAGGACGTGGTTCCACTGGGATGTGGGGTGGGGACAGGAACAGGCAGGATCCCAGGACCCCTGTCACCTCTTGTCCCCATGTCCCCTAGCCCCCCCAGCAATGTCCCCTCTCCCGCAGGCCACCCCCTCCCTGGGACACGAAGGACGCAGTGATGGGGGCAGAACAGGAGCACACACACACGCCCTCACCCCAGCCAAGGAGCCTCCTGAGGGGGCCACCCCACTGCCCCCCCCAAACTTGGGGACTCCCCCCCCGCCACGTCCCTTCGGGGATGCTTGTCACTTGGGCAGGGTTGCCATAAGAAAGAGGGTGGGGGTCCCCTTGTTGTCCCCCTGCTTACAACCCCCCCACATCCTCCTCTCTCTTCCCCCCTCCACATTGTTGCCCCATCTCGCTCGCAGCCCCCGGGACTGGGATCGAGCAGATCACCACCCTGGAGCCACCAACGCGTTGTGTCCCCCCTGGGGGCGGGTGGGTGGGTGGCAGGGGAACAGCGGAGGTGGGGGGGCAGCATGTCTTGGAGGTTGTGGTGGCCCATGTGTCCCTGTGCCTGGGGTGCCCCATAGCCCCCTGGGGGGCTGGAGCTTGGCATGGGGCAGGGGACCCTCCTGCTGGCCTGGGCCACCAGTACAGGGGGGCTGCCCCACTCCTGCCTGCCCCACGTGTCCACGTTTGCTCCTGCACACCCCCCTTGCCCCACATCTCCCCCTTTCTCCTGCACCCCCTCCCTGCCCCACATCTTCCGTTGCTGCAGGGCCGCGTGCATCTTCTCTGTCCCTATATTGTCCGATGCTATATATTCCTTATATCGTTTATTTTTGTATTGCCCCTCCTTCTATTGTCCATCTTTATGAATGAGGTGGCAGCTGAAAGTGGATGAGGCTGCTCTCCTTCCCCGCGAGAGCCCCTGCTCCTGGCCCAAGCGGCTGAGATGCTCCTGGAGGGTTGCCGTGCTGGTGCCCGCACCTGATCTGCTGGTTTTAGCCCCCTTGGTGGGGCCGGACCTGAGGCTGCTCCTCACCAAGGCGATGGGCCATTTGAAGCTTGTCCATTTTCTTGTCTGTTGGCTGTGGAGTCTACTTCGCTTACGAGCAGACGCACTCACTCAGCAAAGTTACAAGCCTACAACCAAGCCCTGCAGCTCCCTCAGCCCTCCCCGTCCACATTCTGATGTCCTCTTGCGCGGTGGACCCATGGGACGTCACCCACAGCAGCTGAGGCCAGAGGATGCTTGCTGGTCACCAAGGATCAAGCTGAAAGCAGAAGATTCAGTTCCCCTTTATCCACTGGACTCCACGTGATGCAAGTGCCACCAGGGAGCTGGGGGACAGAGCGACACGTAAAGTGTCCTCTCCCAGCTGCCTTCATCAGGTCTTCGGTGTATTTCTTCTCCAGCTGGTGATGGTGGACCTGATCTCCGCCTCTGCCAAGCCTACCTCTTCCCGCACCCCTGACACGCTGGGAGCAGCTTCTCCAAAAGTCCGTTGCTGTCAGCTGGGCACCCTATGGGCGACAGACTATCTACCCATGCCGGGCTTGGGGCTGCAGAGGTCCTCCTTGTCCTAGCAGGGCTGTGTGGTGAGTGCTCTCGCATTTTTCCCCCACATCCCCCCATCCTCAGTGCTGGCCGCATGCCGCATTTTGTGACCGCGGCGTGTCAGAGGGCTGCCGCTCCTCTTTGTTTCTGGACAATTTGATTGTGGTTGCTGCAAATTTGGAAGGTGCACGCTTAGAGCAACACCCATGGTTTCATGGTTAAGGCGCACGTGTAGATCAACCCCCATGGCTTCATGGTTTCTTAAGGTGCGTGCTTAGAGCAATACCCACGGTTCCATGGCTTCATAAGGTGCGCGTGTAGAGCAAGGCCCATGGTTTCATGGGTGCTTCTGCGAGTAGGGTGGACACAGACCTGTGAAGCCGAGCTGCAACGAGCAGCTCTCCTCCAGCTGTGGGCTGCAGAGGGCTTGAAGCTCCCTCAAGTGCCAATATCTTCTAGAAAGTGCAGGCCGCAAAGAGGGGGGGAATTTTTATGCAGTAGAGTCACACAGCACATTAGGAATAAGCAGTGAAATGGGGGAAAAGTGTAGAAACCAAGTGTGTCCTTGCCATTTCAGTAGTGCTGACGATGGGCTATGGAGCTTGAATGGCCAAAAAAATGAGGAGGAATGGGATTTACCTGCCCTGTGATGGGGAAGGAAATATCACGGTGTTGATGTGCTTGGGTCAGGCTGATCCGAGGAAGCAGGGTGGGTGCTTGCAGAAAATACAAGAGCCCTTTGCTCGGCTCCATTCTTTACCCTGGGGGAAGGCTGCTCATCCAGCAGAGCCAGGTTCCAGCTGTCGGTGCAGAGTTCCTGGCATCTTGTGCTCTGCCTGCACGGTCTTCCTCAAAATCTCTCCCACAAAGAGCCCACAACTCAGTTGCCCACGCTGGTGTTGTGCTTAGGGAGTTCATCCCGCAGCCTGCGCAGAGCCGCGCACTTAAAAAGCAATTAGCAAAATGTCTTCATGTATTTTGGCCTTCCTGGTTTTGAGGGACTGTATTCTCAGCTGGAAAAGCCTGGAGTTTGCTCAAGGGCCAGCTTCCATGTGTCTCCCTGAAAATAATTATAATAAAATTATAATTACTCATGTCTCTGTCTTTTTCTTACTTGCTCTTCTCCATTCTTTTTGGCCAACAAGTATCAAGATGCTTTCCCAGCTGCTGCCCAGCCTCTTCTTTTGCGTGATTTCCCATTAACATCTCCTTCCCTTTGCTCTCCATCGTTGACAGCGTCAGGTCCTGCCAGCGTCAGGCTGGTGAACGGCCCCGACTCCTGCACGGGACGGCTGGAGGTGTTCTACAATGGCACCTGGGGGACCGTGTGCGATGACCACTGGGACCTCAATGGAGCCCGTGTGGTCTGCCGGCAGCTGGGCTGCGGGACGGCGCTATCGGCCATTGGCGGGGCTCGCTACGGGCGAGGAGCAGACCCCATCTGGCTGGACAACGTACGCTGCGCCGGGACGGAGGCCGCCCTTTCCGAGTGCCAGGCACGGCCCTGGGGAGCCCACAACTGTGGGCACGGGGAAGACGCCAGCGTTGTGTGCTCGGGTGAGGAACACGCAGCCACCATGACTTGCATCAGCCACTGTGGACAACCAGCAGGGATATAGTCTTGCCCCTTGCGGTTGACTGGTGGCCAGTTCTTGTTGACGGGTTGCCCCTTGTTGACTGGTGACCAGTTCTTGTTGATGGGTTGCTTCTTGCTGTCGACTGGCTGCCCCTTGTTGGCTGGTAGCCATTTCTTGTTGATGCATTGCCTTTTGCTGTTGACTGGGTGTCCTCTGATTGTACAGTGAGTGCAGGCACCCAGCTCACAGATAGACACGTACCTATGGCCACTGGCAGGTAGGAGCCGTAATTTTGAGCTGGAGCTGGCCCCTACAGGTAGACAGAATTACTCCCTCCCTACCTAACTTTGTGAAGATTTAGCCTCTTCACACCATTACTCCAGGCGATTTCCAGCTGCCATTCTCACCTTCCAAAGCTCCCCATGTCGCCTGGCATCGAGGCTGCAGCTCCCTGGCCATTTCTCAGCCCAACAACCTCTTTGGTTTTGTGGGGATGAACCCCTTCAGGGGCACAGCCTGTTGGATGCCACCCAGGCTTGCTGGGCAGGAGACCCAGCTCCTGTGCGTTGCCGGTGATGGCATGCCCAGCAAAGTCTCTGACCATTTGCTCCCTGGGGGTGTTTACAGGGGCACCCGCTCCAGGTGCGACCCGTACCAGGCTGGTGAACGGCTCAAGTTTCTGCTCCGGCAGAGTTGAAGTCTTCCACAATGGCAAATGGGGCACCGTGTGTGACGACAGCTGGAGCCTGATGGACGCCGAAGTGGTGTGCAGGGAGGTGGGCTGCGGCCAAGCACAGTCAGCTCTGTTCCAGGCTGCCTTCGGGCAGGGGTCAGGGCCCATCTGGCTGGATGAAGTGACCTGTGCTGGGACGGAGGCCACCCTTTCTCTGTGCTCGGCCAGGTCCTGGGGAACCCACAACTGCCACCACGGAGAGGATGCTGGTGTTGAATGCGCAGGTAACTCTTGACTCCTACTCCATCAGGGCTGGCACACAATTTTTTATTTTTTTTTTTTTGAGGGAGAGGTAGAGAAAAGAGAAGACCTTTGAAGTGGTCCTGGATGTAGATGTCTCCATTGCAGCTCTGATGGCTGTATGTGCGCTGGGAAAGGGAAGAGGGAGCTTCGGAGGGGACACCCATCCAGATGCCCCCTGCTAGGGAGGGTGATGAGTCTGGGGAGGTGGTGAGCACCTGAGGGGAGCCTGCTCTTCTCGTTTTGGGTGGGCAACCTCCTCACCCTCCAGCTGTGAGAATATGGAATGATTGAAGGACGGGGCAGCTCCAGCCCTGTCACCTCTCCTGGGATATCCGGATGTTTTTCGTGCTTGTCTCTTTCCAGAACCAACTCAGGTCCGGCTGGTGAATGGCTCCAGCCGCTGCTCGGGGCGAGTCGAGGTCCACCACAACCAGCAGTGGGGGACAGTGTGCGATGACAGCTGGGACCTGAGTGATGCCGAGGTGGTCTGCCGTCAGCTGGGCTGTGGGCTGGCCGTGTCAGCCCCTGGCAGGGCACTGTTTGGGCAAGGACACGGTCCCATCTGGCTGGATGAAATGAACTGCACAGGGACAGAAGGTGCCATCACTGAATGCAGCTTCAGGCCCTGGGGAGCCCATAACTGCATCCATGGTGAAGATGCAGGTGTTGTGTGCTCAGGTAAGCCCGGTCCAGGTCATGGCTTCAGGGAGAAGTTTTTCTGTAGGTGCGCTTGCATCTAGTTTAGTTTGCTTCCCTCTCTGCACACGTTCTTTCCCTTTGGGCATAACGCCATTGCAAGCAACAGTCAAAAATGCTTGGGAGGTGAGGTGAGGTAGCTCTGCTTCTGTAGGCATCATATCAATGGACTATCTGTATGCAATCCTGCCTGTTTGCGGTAATCCTCTATCTGAGACCTTAAAATGTCAGTTCTCAAGTGGCTCGCCAGGTCCATCATGCACACCTGCATGTGGTCAGAGGAGGCATTTGGCCATCAGTGCTTTCCATGCATGGCTACAAGCTTCTCCATCTCTGCGTCCCAAGCTTCTGGATCTCTAGAGGTGGTCCAAGATGGAAAGACAACCTCCCCATCCCTCCAGCTTGCAATGGGATGCCAGCCCTGTCTTACCAGAAGACAAAACCTGGGTGACTTCATGGAATATTTCCAAGGAGCTGCAGTGGAGCAGAGAAAACAGAGAAACAGCATGGAAAGACTCTCCTCCTTGACAGAACCAAGCCTTAATTTGGCTAGAGTAAATGCATGCAGGTTTTAAGTCTTTCCTCATTAGATGTGTTCTCCAAGGCAGATGTAGTCACCCTAGCAGATGTCAGAAGCACACTCATAATTTGGACATGGATGTCCAAGAGTCTTCTTGCCTTTGCCCAAGGGAAGCGCTCTCTGTGAGGCATCCCACAGTGTTTTTACCTTCTCCTAAAGACAACCGGGTCTTTCTGTTGCTTCCAACTGAAGATGCTGATGTGGATTGGGGAAGCATGACTGTACACTCATACCTTGTATGGTTGCATGTTGTCGCCAACATTAGCAGGACATCTGCCTCAGAGGGTTGAGGTGCACCATGCCTCCATTTATTCATTTGTCTCATTCCCCCTTTAGACCCCACGGAGCTACGGCTGGTGAATGGCCCAAATCGCTGTGCTGGGCGCCTTGAGGTGCTTCATGACCAACAGTGGGGGTCTGTGTGTGACAACGATTGGGACATGGAGGACGCCAAAGTTGTGTGCCGGCAGCTGGGCTGCGGCGCTCCAATCTCTGCTCCAGGCTGGTCTAGGTTTGGCAGGGGCTATGACCCCATCTGGCTGGAGACCGTCAGCTGCCAGGGGACGGAGGCTGCCCTTTCTGAGTGCAGAGCCCAGATGTGGGGCACCCACAGCTGCCACCACGGGGAGGACGCCAGTGTGGTGTGCTCAGGTAACCCCACCATGTTCCTCCTGCGTGTCCATAGGAAGAGCCGTGCCACCACCAAGCTATAGCTCCCTTTCCTCCAGAGGGCAAGGGAATGATAATTCCCTTCATACTAATGATAATAATAATGGTAATAATGGTAATAAGGGCAAGGGATGCAGGGGGGATCCCATCACTGCTGTTTTTCCCATGTTCCCTGGCTCATTTTCAGTCCAAGTGGACAACCACACATGGTGGACATTCACACCATGGTGTGAATGACTATGCTGGGGTCCCACAGGAATCCCTGTTTCGTGAGGGTGTCATGTCAGGGAGCTGAGAGTAGAGGGGGCTACGCTCCTGCATGAGATCCCCTGCCCAGGACGATCTCCACCAGTGCTTCCTGAAGGGTTGTTGGTGTCTTTCTTTGTTCCAGACCCCATGGCGATTCGGTTGGTGGATGGCCCACGCCGCTGTGCCGGGAGGGTTGAGGTGCTTCATCAGCAGCAGTGGGGAACGGTGTGTGACGATGGCTGGGACCTGCACGATGCCGAGGTGGTGTGCTGGCAGCTGGGCTGCGGGGCAGCCGTTGCAGCCCTGGGCTCGGCTCACTTTGGCCGGGGACGTGATCCCATCTGGCTGGCTGAGGTGAACTGCGCGGGGACTGAGTCTGCCCTCTCTGAATGTGGGTCCAAGCCAAAAGAAGTCAATAGGTGCCACCACGGAGAAGATGCTGGTGTGGTGTGCTCAGGTAGCTGTTGTTCCTCTGCTGATAAGCTCCTGGGTACCAACACTGCAGGAGTTCTGTGACCAGTTTTCCTTGCTTATCTCTGGCGATGGTCTTTCCACATCAGAATCCTCACATCTCTGAGTCAAGACAAAGGGGAATTCATGTGGGGGAACATGTGCGGATTCATTCTCCATCTCATATCCAACACTTGCTTTCTCCATCACTAGGTCCACCACCAGAAGGCGACACCTCTCTATCTTTCCATTTCAGACCCTATTGAGGTACGGCTGGTGAACGGCTCAAGTCGCTGCTCTGGGAGAGTTGAGGTGCTGCACAACCACCGATGGGGAAGTGTGTGTGATGACGGCTGGGACCTGGATGATGCACAAGTGGTGTGCCAGCAGCTGGGCTGCGGGATGGCTGTAGCTGCTCCGCCCAGAGCTCAGTTTGGGATGGGGTACGAGCCCATCTGGCTGGACGATGTGAACTGCACCGGCGCTGAAGCTGCCCTCTCCCAGTGCAGGGCCAGGCCATGGGGAGACAGTAACTGTGACCACCGAGAAGATGCCAGCGTGGTGTGCCTGGGTAAGCCACCCCATACCCCATCATGGTGCAGCTCTGGAAGAAGCAACATTGGCACATGGATAACTCGGTAGAGAAGCGCCTCTGCTCTGCTCACGTTAAGCTTCTTGTGTCTGTATAGCAACAAATTTCAGGTTGTCTGAGAGCAGCAACTCCTCTTGGCCATTGTGAGGACTTTCTCCCAGAACAAGTGTCCATCCACAACAACCACCTTGCTCTCCCCTATAGCTCCTTAACTGGTCCCTTGACTCTTCTGCTATGAGCATCCCTTCCTTTTTCACACGTGTACAGTGCTAACATGAGATGCCTTGTCACCATACCCTAAAGTCCATTGAATATCCCTTCTACCTTGGGTCGATCTTGTCTGGTTGGACGGCCAGGACACCAGCATCTAGTGCCACTTGCGATGCACTGGCCTCCTGCTATGACTCCAGATGGGGGTGGGTCTCCCATTCAGCACTGTGTCACAGCTGCCCACCCCTCCAGGGTTTCTTGAGTGCCTGAGGGCACCTAAAATGGGATCAGATGCCTGTGTTTGTGCTGGTGATGGTCTCCACATCACCTTGCAGGTGGCCACCGTTTGAGAACCCATCTTCTAATGCATGGGCAAGAAATACGTATGTGTTTGACTTCCACATGTCTTTCATCATTCCAGGACCAGCTCAGCTCCGGCTGGTGAATGGCTCCAGCCGCTGCTCCGGGAGGGTTGAGGTGCTTCATAACCAGCTGTGGGGGACGGTGTGTGGCAACGGCTGGGACCTGAGTGATGCCGAGGTGGTCTGCCGGCAGCTGGGCTGCGGGGCAGCCCTGTCAGCTCCAGTCTCAGCTCAGTTTGGGCCAGGGTCCAACCATATCTGGCTGGGTGATGTTGAGTGCACGGGGGCAGAAGCTTCCCTCTCCGAATGCAGGTCCAGGATGGGGGAACCCATTAATTGCCACCATGGGGAAGATGCTGGTGTTGTGTGCTCAGGTAATTTTATTTTTTTAGTCTTGAATGGCATTATTCAGGGGAGCGTTGGGTTGTGTGGCTGGAAAGGTGGAGGGTGACTGCTGGTGGCATGGTCCCCTCTGAGCCTGGGTAGCACCAAACCCCACAGAAGAGCTCAGGTCACTCTTCTGCAGAGGTCTGTCTGCCTTGTTTGGTGACTGGTCTTGCTGATGAAACCCCAGGGGGTAGAGCACCTGAGCAACCTGAGAAATGCTGCGCACAAGAATCAGC
Source organism: Larus michahellis (assembly GCF_964199755.1). Lineage (NCBI taxonomy): Eukaryota > Metazoa > Chordata > Aves > Charadriiformes > Laridae > Larus > Larus michahellis. The sequence continues at coordinate 589,315 of NC_133923.1, forward strand.
AAAGCAATGAGAGATGCATGACCAAGGCATCAAGGGGACAGGAAGAAAGAGGCTTTGCTTAGGGAACTAGAGGGTGAGATGTAGAGTTTGTTGCAATCCAGAAAACCACCAAAAGCTGCTGGATTGAGAGCAGGGTAGGAAGAAAGGACCTATTGTACAAATGGTTAGGAAGGGAAGAGTTTTACGACTTCCACTACTTTTACACCGTTCCAGCAAGTGTGTCTGAATTTTCTCTATTTCAGCAGTTTTCTTATTCTAGCTGATGTTAATTAAAGCCTAGCTTTAAATATCCAACATCCCTCCGGTGTTTGAGGATGTTCAGTATAACGGCAGGACCAAGTACATCTTTCTCAAAGGCCCAGGTTGGCAATGGCATAAAAGGAGCAAAAATGGGCGATTAGCCACTATGAGCAGCGCAGGTGTGGAAGGAGACCTCCAAAAAGGGTGTCTGCCTCATCCCGTTTCAGACCCCACAGTGCTGCGGCTGGTGAACGGCTCAAGCCTCTGTGCTGGGAGAGTTGAAGTGCTCTACAAGCATCACTGGGGAACCGTGTGCGATGACAGCTGGGATGAAGAGGACGCCGCGGTTGTGTGCCGGCAGCTGGGCTGCGGGACGGTGATCTCAGCAACTGGCGCGGCTCAGTTTGGGCAAGGGCGTGATGCCATCTGGCTGGACGACGTGAACTGCACGGGGAGGGAGGACACCCTCTCCGAGTGCCTGGCCAGGCCATGGGGGACGCACAACTGCAACCACGGGGAAGACGCTGGTGTTGTGTGTTCAGGTGACGTGGCCACCATTGGTTTGGAAAAGGGTGTGAGCGTGCCCCAACCTGAAAAAATGGGAGGTCACAGGGCTCTGAGCAACCTGATTGCGTTGAAGGTGTCCCTGCTCATTGCAGGGGCGTTGGGCTAGATGACCTAGAGTCTAGAGAACAAGTCTTGTGAGGAGCAGCTGAGGGAGCTGAGGTTGTTTAGCCTGGAGAAAAGGAGACTGAGGGGAGACCTTCTCACTCTCTACAACTACCTGAAAGGAGGGTGTAGAGAGGTGGGGGTCAGTCTCTTCTCCCAAGTAACAAGTGATAGGATGAGAGGAAATGGCCTCAAGTTGCACCAGGGGAGGTTTACATTGGTTATTAGGAAAAATTTCTTCACCGAGAAGGTTGGAACAGGCTGCCCAGGGAAGTGGTTGAATCACCATCCCTGGAGGTCTTTAAAAGATGTGTAGATGGGGCATCTGGGACATGGTTTACTTCTGGACTTGGCAGTGTTAGGTTTACAGTTGGACTCAATGATCATACGGGTCTTTTGCAACCTAGACAATTCTACGATTCTGTGACCTTTAAAGGTCCCTTCCAGCCCAAAGTGTTCTCTGCTGGTGTGGTCTCCTTGCTTAAGCTCAAAAAGTGCATGCCTGCTAGTGACTCAGGTGACAGAAACAGGGATATTTCACGCTGGAGAGTGAAAATGGGCTTTCATTCAGCAGAAGCTGGGTCCTACACTTGTAGACCCCACTGGAATCAACTCGAGCACCACAGCCTACAACATCATCTCAGGATGGGGGTTCCCGAGTATGTGTTCAGGAGCAGAATGATCCTGGCCATAGGCAATATTATGATGAAAACCTTCCAGGAGGAAAAGCTACAGCATGGGGAATGTCCTCATGGCTGAGCTGGGAAGATGAGGGTGGTGGTTGTTGTTGGAAAGACTTGTCCCAGTATCCAGCCTTGCCCTTCTCTTCCCACCCAACTTCAGACAAACCTCAAGGCTTCTGTGGTCCCCTCAAGGCCAGTGGAAACAGAGAGGTATCTCTGTTTCCATGTCCTTCTAAGAAGGATGTCTGCATCCAGTGAGTTATCCAGGATTGGATGCACTTGCTTGGGAGCCATCTGGACTCAAACACAGTCTCCTTGAGGAGAGTACCACAAGGGTGGCACATCCCATGGGCACCTCTGTCTTTATGGTCCCCCAGGCTTCTTTGAGAGGAGAACCAGGTGACCATGGGGTGTTATGCACCATTATGCAATCGTCCAGCTCTAGTAGGGCCCACCAGGAATAAGCTGCTGTGCAGATTGCCCTGCTTGGAGCAGTCAGAGTGGTGTCACCTTGCATGGCCTTGGCTTCCCCAGCAGCCCACCCTTGAAGCATAGACAGTTGTGATGCAGCAGATGGCACGTGAATGTGGGCATTGAACAGCCATGACCAGTGCAAAGGTGCTGTAGCACCGGTGGGACTGTGCCTGATGGTGACAGGGTCTTTGCAGAAGCTTTCTTTGTATCTCCTTTCCTGAATCATATGACCACAAAACAATGTAGATTGGAAGGGATCTCTGGAGAGCTCTGGTCTAATCTTCCACCCGCTCTTAGACAAACTAGACCATGGTGTTCATTGCATTGACCAGTGAAGATGTGAAAGTCCCCAAGGATGGAGATCCAAATGCCTTTCTCATCTCTGTTGCAATATTTAACCATCCTCATGGGGGGAAAAAAGTATTTTCTGCTGCCTAATGTGAATTGGCCACGGCACACGCTGTGCCCATCTCCTCATGTCCTTGTGATGTCCGTTTATCTCCTGAATTAGCTCTGGATGAAGAGACGTTTGCTTTCTCTCCCCAGGCTCCATTACCATCAGACCTCCGCAGCCTCTGCCGCTGCTCCCATTGCTGGTGTCAGTCATCCCTCCAGTCTCGATGCTGCTCTGTGGGGCCCTTCTGTACCTCAGGAGGAGGCGAATGCAAAGCAGGACTTTTAATTTCCCCCCAGGTAAGCTCTGCTGTGGGTGAAGAGGGCAACGGAGTTTGCAGAAGAAATGTGGAGTTGGAAGTGAGTTTTGTTTAAAACATTGGTGTCAGCAGAGCTGGGGCAGAAAGTTTTTTTTTTTCCTGTGGCTTGTGTTGAAAGGAACTTCTTTTTCTGGTTTGACCACTTCTCTGGACATCCCTTTCCCCTTTCGCTTTCTTTCCACTCTTCCCCTTTCACTTTGACACCATCTTCCCTGCTGGGTTATGGAAACGCTGGGAGGTGAGACAACCCTTGAAGCCTCCTCGAACACAGCCTTTGCTTCCCTCTGCCTCCACTGCCTGTACGTTGGAGAGGAGCTCTGAGAAGAGGATGGCTCTATGGATTCCTAGCTCCCCGTTGGCAAGGGATGTTCCATCCTTTAACCCAAGGTGTGAGAAAAGACCAAGAATTGTGTCTGTTCCTGAAGTTTTAAGGCTGTGGTGGAGACTGTTGGAAAGTGGGGTTGAGCACTTGGGGTTGCCCGTGTTGAACATCCCCATGTTGTCTTGTTGAACGTCCATCACATTGATGAAAGGTGCTGTGTGTGGACCAAATGCTGGATCAAGGGTGGTTTCTGCAAAGCAGGCTTCACATCTGGGTGCTGGCAGGGGTGATGGTGGTACGTCCTGTGCTGCCACTGTTGTTGGCCAAGCCAAAGTGATTTGTGCTGTCTCTAATGGAGCGAGCATCCTCGGTCGTGTTAAAAACAGGAAAATTCGGGCTGTGTGGAGCAAACTGTTGACTGAATCACCGTTCTCTGCAGGTTTTGTGCGCATGGAGGAGCTGGTTGTCTCTGACATATCCCTCTCTACACCTGGAGAAGAGCAAGCAGCAGCCAAGGTGGCTCCTGCTGGGAATGCTGACAAGAAGACCTCAGCACAGCCTGTGACCAGTCCAGGCCTAAAATTCCAGTGATGCAGCAATGTCCCAGCACACACCTCTTTCGCCGAGGGCCCTGGACCACCTTGTCTCTACAGAGCTAGGTCACTAGATCCACCACCCATCTCCATCTCCACCTCATACAGTTACCCCAAGTGGTACAAGGCGTGACAGACACCGTGCAGCACCAATGGTCTGCACGCAGAAGATATTTGAAGCGTAGAAATTTTAATTTTTTTTTTAATTTCTCTTTCAAATTTTTTTTCGTGCATTTGTGAAAATAAAAACATTCTCTAAGACTCGCGCAGCGTTTTACTCTTGGACGGTTTTCTTTTTTCTTTTTTTTTGTGGAGACTACAAAGTTTAACCTGAAGTATTTGCCAGCAGTTAAGTTGAACAGTTTTGCAAAATCCACCTGAGAGCTCAGTTTAGGCCTCAGGCAGATCTTTAGAGTCATCCGAGATGCCCTAGTTCTCAGACATTGATATGTCACTGGCAAGCCTGACAAAGGACCTACACCTCACTAGATGGGTGGAAGCAACTTGATTTCACTGATCTGTTCCATCTGCTGTGCTCCCAAACACGCTCCTGTGCTGTGTGTCCTTGGACATTAGTCTCCTGGATTCTCTCAGAGGTCAGGGCTTCTTGAGAAGGGCTTGGATGTGCAAGTCAGCCATGCAGAGGGACACTGGCAGGAGGTTTAAGAAACTGGTCGTAGAAATAAGCACTGGGCACCACTGTGGCTCGCGCCAACCCAAGTGGTGTGGGACTACAAGCAGCCGAGCAGGACCCCGTGCAAGCGCCCTGCAGTGTGTTGGCAGGACAGTCCTGCTCACAAAAGACCAAGAAAATAGCCAACCAGAGGGAAAGGGGATGAGGGATGTGATCAATACCATGGATGTGGTGGGGTAAAAGCATGAACATCTGCAAGGCAGGGGACGAGAGGAAACAGAGGATGCGTGCTGGGTTGTAGGGGCTCAGAAGATGAAGGCTTGGAGTACCCTGAGAGGACTGACCAAGCTGGAAAACAGAAGATTGCTTGCAAGATATGTGGAAAGTATCTGCCAAGGGAAACAAAGGAGTGCATAAAGAGCCCAAACAGGCCAAAAACCTGGAGAACTAATGAGTAAAAGCTGACCCTACAGCATGCAGGACACTCGCAAAGGAGAATCAGGAAAGATTATGGCCAAGTCTATGGCTGTGGTATGTACAGAGAGGTATTTAGAGTGTTCCCTCAATCTGAAGGTCAATGGCACCAGTTTTCTTTATGCAAGGGGGCTCAGCAGCAGGTTGTCAGGGGTCCAAGATTTTTCCAGGGAAGAGTGTCATGTTGATGGGGGGGTTTATTCTTCCTCCTCACCTTCTTCAATTTTTGGATTCACATGTTTTCTGACATACTTTCACATTTTGTTCTTCCCTTATCCATCTGCAAATCAATATTACATCCAAACTGACTATACGTGGGGCTTTTTGACTGTGTTGGATGCTTTTTCTTCGTTACCCCTAAAGCTGTTTTTGTCCAGATCCAGGCCTGCAAGCTGAAAATCAATGAGCTGCTGATTTGGGCTTTCCAGTGTGCCCTATCTCTTATCATCCCATGCCTGTCCTCTACACCAACCTGTGTCTCAAGGCTTCTGCTGTAACACCAGGTGAATGTTTCTTTGCGGGTTTGAGAGCCCCAGAACACCCCCAGATGTCCTGCACTCCATGGGCTGCTTCTGGGGGGTGGTAGGGACTAAAGCAGGGCTGGATCCTTCACCCCTTATCCAGTTTTCCAAAGCTATCTCAGCAGGGCTTGTCCCACTGGGCACCCAGGTCCTGGGGAATGCAACACATGGTACCTTGTGCCGCAAAAACACCCCTTAGGCAGCTGAAACACACCTTATTTCAGGCACTTTGAGATGAAAATGTACATCAGAATGAATAGTTCTGCCTTAGGCCACAAGGACATCCTGTGTTGACCCCGGACTGCCTTGATCCTACTCTCTGCTAATGAGCAGGGTAACGGTCACTCCCCTGACGACCCAAATGAGGGTAACAGAGTTGCATGCATCAGACTTTGCAAAGTTAGCTTTTCTTTCTTCTCCTTCCCAAAGCTGTGGCCCAGGGTTACACTCTACTTACTTTCACCCCTCAGAAGCACAGTTCCCTTTTCAGCCTTTTCCCGGCATGGTTTAGAGTTCAGCTCTGGGGTCCTCTCTCGTATGGCTGGGTGATCATCTCAGGCTGCTGCAGAGCCTCCCACTCCTTGCTCAGCCTGGAGAAGAGAAGGCTCCGGGGAGACTTTAGAGCACCTTGCAGTACCTCAAGGGGCTCCAAGAAAGCTGGGGAGGGACTCTGGAGCAGGGAGGGGAGTGGTAGGACAAGGGGGAACAGTTTCAAACTGAAAGAGGGGAGATTTAGATGAGATCTGAGGAAGAAATTCTTTATTCTGAGGGTGGTGAGGTGCTGGCCCAGCTTGCCCAGAGAAGCTATGGCTGCGCCATCCCTGGAGATGTTCAAGGGGCTTGAGGTTGGACGGGGCTTTGAGCAACCTGGTCTGGTGGGCGGTGTCCCTGCCCAGGGCAGGGCGGTTGGAACAAGGTGATCTTTAAGGTCCCTTCCAACCCCAACCATTCCATGATTCATCTCCTCTGCAGACGAACTATTCTGGACACATCCATGAGTTGCTCCAGTTCGATGCAAGCTGGATATTTGACCAGGGATGTTCAGTTGGATCTCTGCAGAGGGCTGGGAGGTGAGACAGGAGATCCAGCCACCAATGTGGTGGGACAGGCAATCCACATACCACGCAATGTCTCCTTGGGCACTAACTTTGACCCTACAACCTGCCCAGCTTTCAAGTTGTGTTTAAAGGCCATGAAGGTGTCAAGAAAGGGTTAGGAGTGGGGTAAAACTCCTTTTAAGGGTAGAAATGGGATCTGGGTACCTGAGTGCATGTGTTTGACAGCCCTGAGGGACATAAGGGCACCTTGCAAAAAGGAATTGACACCCACACACAGGTCTCAGAAACATCCAAGGTTGGGGTGTGCTGATCCTACAGGCATTTTCCAGCCTGTCCCCACAGTCCCCCTCAGTGCCCTCTGCAAATGGGCCCTGGGGGTAACTCTGGTCCATGCTCTGCCACCCCAGGCCACTGACACTTCTGACCCATCAGTCACGCTGCGTTCTCTGAGGGATGATAAATAAGGCAGTGGCCCTTGCTAACAGAGATACTTCTCCATGGGGTATCCGGTTTTGTGCCTCCTGAGTATCACTGCAGTGATGATCCCCTGGGAGGGAGCTCTTTCAGGAGGTCCTTGAGGGACATTCCGTACGGAGGACATCAAAGGATGGGCAGATGAAGGGGAGGGGGGATCAGTGTCTGAGCAGGCAGTGATTTGCTTTGTACCCTCCTTCTCTATTCCCCAGTTGGGGCCATGACACTGAGCACAGATTAGGTCGCTCCCTCGTACCATCTCCTCCCCACTCCCAGCCCTGATGGGCTGACTCAGCCCCTGGAGGCTCTGGGAGAGCGTTTGGGTCTGCTTGGCTGCCTGTGCCAGATCCAGAACTACAAGGATCCTTAGGAGCTCTAGGGTGGATCTGAGGGGCTGCCAGGGCATGTGGCAGCCCAAACGTCCAGGGATGGGGCTGGGGAGTCCTAGAGCTTATCTGCAGGGTGAGAGGCATTAGGTGTGTTGGAGAAAATCAAGTCATTGCCAGCATCAGGCCATTTATAAGAAAAATCTTCAAGCTGTGTGCTTCCCCCTGCTATGGCTGATGGATTTTCCCCAGCTCAAGTTATTCCCTGGTATCTCTTCTTTACCTGTATCTAGACACAGTTTGCAACATGGTTAAAGGGAGGATGAGAAATTTTGGATGCTTCAGATCAGCGGGAGGTGCTGAGATGTGAAGGCCACGGGATAGCACAAGATGAGTCCTTGTTGCGTGGTGTTCAGCCGTGGTGGGCTGAACCATGGAGGTGCTGGCACATGCAGATCTCACTCATTTGCAAAGACCTCAAGTGCTGATCTGTGCTGGGCTGCCATTACAGTCACGGGGAGCAGTCAGCAGAGAAAAACGAGCTGTGTGAGAAGATTGTGATGGCTTCTGCCATCTTGCATCCTTGCCTTGCGAAGAACTGTTGGTGACGCTCAGCTCTTGGCACATATGTGATCTCTTTGCTTTCCCTGGAAGGTGCGAGCAAGCATGAAGACTGCGAGGCAGTCACAGGATAGTGTTTCTAACTGCTTGCCCTCGAATAATAAGGCGATTTTCTGCCATCTAGCTACACATGTGTGCAATGCAATGCAATGAAGTTCATGGTGCACCATGTCAGGCTGAGAGAGTTGGGGGGGTTTCAGCCTGGAGAAGAGAAGGCTCATGGAGACCTTAGAGCCCCTTGCAGTACCTCAAGGGGCTCCAGGAAAGCTGGGAAGGGACTCTGGATCAGGGAGGGGAGTGATATGACGAGGGGGAACAGTTTTAGAATGAAAGAGGGGAGACTGAGATTAGACATCTCTTCAACTACCTCCCTCTTCAACTACCTGAAAGGAGGGTGTAGAGAGGTGAGTGTTGGCCTCTTCTCCCATGTGAATAATGACAGGACCAGAGGAAATGGTCTGAAGTTGCGGCAGGGGAGGTTTAGATTAGATATTAGGAAGAATGACTTTACTGAAAGAGTGGTCAGGCACTGGATCAGCCTGCCCAGGGAGGGGGTTGAGTCACCATCCCTAGAGGTGTTTAAGAAACGTCTAGATGTGGCACTTCAGGGCATGCTCTAGTGGCAGAGATTGTAGGTTGTTTGGTTGGACTCGATGATCTCCAAGGTCCTTTCCAACCATGAAGATTCTATGATTCTATGATATTAGGAAAAAATTTTTCACTATGGGGGAGGTGAGCCCCTGGCCCAGGTTGCCCAGAGAAGCTGTGGCTGCCCCATTCCTGGAGGTGTTCAAAGAACAGGTTGGACGGGGCTTTGAGCAACCTGGTCTGGTGGGAGGTGTCCCTGCCCAGGGCAGGGGGTTGGATGTAGGTGGTCTTCAAGGTCCATTCCAACTCTTACCATTCTATGATTCTATGAATATTTTCCTTTTCCAGTACCCAGCTGCAAATGTGTTCTCCAAAATCATCATCTCCATGTGCTGCAGTAGCCAAAAAAAGAACCCCAAAATGTTGCATACCCTAAGAAGAACACTGAGGACAAGACAAGGGGTATAATATTGCTGTGATATACGAACCTGGTTCTTCCACGTCTTTTGTAGTGTGTGTAGTGCCGGACACCACATCTCAGGAAGGGTGCACTGCAACTAGAGCAGGTCCAGAGACTGCACAAAGGACTGGAAGCTTCTAGAAACTGCCGCCCCAGGGAGGGTTTTGGGGGCTGATGCTGTCAGCTAGTTCAAAGAGAAATTAGGCAAAAGTGTGAACGAAGTGTCTAAAAGCAGATGCTGAAGGGAACATGCTTAATGCAAGAAGTCTAGATGCTGCGAGGCTGGAGGCCATCAGAAGTGGCCTGGTTTGCTTGTTGACGCCATCTCCTGTGCCACTTATGGGGTGGATTGAATCAAAAAATTCTCAGACCCAGTGGGAAATGCTGTATAACTTCCCTTTAGCTCTTACTTAGGAGTTAGAGTTAAAGGTAAGTTATGCAATGATCTCTTGGTCAAATACTTGGCCAAAATGGGCATCCCCCAACCCCAAACTTGCTTCCATGCCTCTGTTCCACAGAACCCTTAAAAATGGGTCCATGAGGGATGTCAGCTCCCATCGCACGAACGCAAACCCCTTTGCACTTGCGCTCAACAAATGCAGAGAGGGTTGGGTTTCAAAACGCAGCTGCTGGGATAGCAATGCTGAAAGTGGAGCACAGTTTTGGTTGGTTTTTTTTTTTTCCTCTGTGTACTGTATTACTAGCCGAAATTCATTTGTTTACCCTGGACATCAGTGACTTCATGAGCATCAGGCATTTCACACCTTGCAGGACACCGCAGCCCATCATAGGCAAGCCTGCAGGGATGCAATCTTACTCTGTTCTTCTGGCTTCAGTTATTGCACAGTGCTTACATGGCTTCTCAAGGAGACGTTGCACCATCCAGGCTTGTGTTTCCAGGTTGAAGGGTACTAGTAGCTGGGCAAGCAAATCACGGTGGCAAATTGTCATGCTTCCATGCTGTGTCATGACAAAGGCTGCACCTTAATTACCAGGGTGGAGCAGGTAACAAACTTTCATGCAGCCCCTAAGATGATGTTCAGGCTACTGGGAGCTGGAGGTGGGCAAGGAAGCCTTTAGAGCTCTTCTTCTTGGCATGAGCCTCCCATGGTGACAGCCGTGAACTGAGAAGATGGGCAAGCTCTCTTTAGAAAAGGCTTAAACTTTGCAACCACAAAAGGCTGAAAATTAACCGTCATCTTCCACCAGAAGGCAGTAAGGATTTTATGTAGGGGCCGGACTGTCTCCAGCTGGGCAATGTGGGCACTGAAACTGCTCTCTCCAAGTGCCCAGCTCAGCCCTGGGTTGCAGGCTCCCGCTACAGCGGGGAAGATGCCAGTGCTGTGTGCTCAGGCAACTCTTCCCCAGGCCACGTTTGGCACTGGGAGGAACACGGAGCATCCTTTTGGGACTGCTTTTTTTGCTGAGAATCTTTATATTTGTTTCAGCTCGCCTTGCACGGCCATGGGAGCCCTGGGGAGCCAGCAGCCCAGCATGGACTGAATGGGTTGTAGTCATTTCCCATCTCACAGTCATGAAGAGGGGTGGTGTGCCCCACGGGGTCATCTCAGAAATGCCAATGCCTGTTGTCCATTGTGCCTGGTGTTGTGGGGGCTGCAGGCTGGATTTGAGTGGAGGTAGCCCAGGAGAAGACTCATCTCTGGAGAATGGGTGACCTTCCTCCCTGGCCAGGAGCTGGGAAGGGAAACAGCCTGCAGGATGCTTGGCTGCGGAGTCAGGAGGTGATGAGCTGCCCTTTTATGCTCCCTTTGCCAGGCATGAACATGCCCAGCTCCATCATCTCTGATGATGGCATGGCCAAGATTCCACTTGGTC